>NW_006159574.1:2262985-2386337 GCF_000334495.1 Tupaia belangeri chinensis
AGCCCCGGCCGAGCAGAGCCAGGGCGGCCTCCAGCTTCCGCGCGCGCCCCCAGGGCAGCCGGGCTGCAGCACGGGGAATGCGACCCTGGCCGCCCGACCCCGCGCCAGTCCCCGGCTCCCCGCTGCTCCCTGCCATGGCGGCCTCACCTGCCTCGTGCTGGGCTGCCTGGGCTCGGCCCGCGCTGGCCCGGCCCACTGTGCACACAGGCCGCTGGATCTGGGGCTCACGCAGTGGGTCGTCCTCGTGGGATCCCGCACCGTCACCCTGGCTGTCTGGTGGCCCAGCTGCGGGGCACACCCCGGCAGCCCCCCGCGGTGTCCCGCCAGTGACGCTCTAGCCCCGGAGCAGAGCGGGAGGATGCAGTGGCTCCACGTCCTTGAGGACGCTTGGTGCTGTGAGTCCTTTTAGCTCAACGACTGTGGGGGGAGGCCCTGTCGTCTAGGCTTGCTCTTGTTCCTGACACTTGATGTCGACCCCCACGTGAGCTTATTTTCCTTAATTTGACCGCCATGTAAGTCCTTCCCTGCACTGAAAACAAAGTTGGCGTGACCTTCGCCTCACGTCTGAAATTGTTACCTGACGGCTTCCCTCCTTTCTAGCTTTCTGGGGGGCAATGGTACTTTCTGAATGAATGCTTTCTTCTCTTTCTGTTTTTTAAGGCTTTTGCTATAGGGTATGTGTGCTTGCAGGGGAGAGACAGGAAAAGTGAGAAATCATCCTTCAGAGGGATGGCCGTGCCACAGCCCCTCCTCCGCCCTCCTCTGGGGATTTTGAGCATGCACGCACACGCGCCCAGCGTAGTTTTTCAAGCAGTCAGGTCCAGGAAATCAGACTGTGAAGTCAGCCACGTGGAATCCAGCTGCCTTAACACTACCTGTTGACCCCATTTTTCAAATTAAGTGGATGTTTGTAGTGTTCAGGAAAAGCCGTGTTGGGAAGATAAGATTACACAGTGAAAAGTTAACTTACAGGCATAGTAGTTGACTTCCCTCGGGTGCCCCAAGTGAAGGAGAGCTGGTTGGAGCTTAGTCCTGAAGGACGGGTAAGGCTGGGCTGATGGGAATGCGGAGACGTTCCCGTGGGCTGGAAGTGGCCGCGAGCAGCAGGACACCAGGGCTCTGTAGGCTCAGAGTCAGGCTGATGCCCGCGGCTGATCTTTCCGAGACCAGGGTCCACCCTGATGGCACGGTACAGTTTAATTGGCGGCATATTTTCCGTACTTGGTAGTACGCAGAGGCTTTTGTATTGCAAGTACAGTAACCCTCTGAGACTGGCTTAGTAGGCAAGACGAAGCGAAGCAAAGGCAGGTGTCTAAGAAGGCAGGAGGGATCTCCGAATGTGAAGGTACCACGTTGTGTGCTGTGGCAGTCAGTACCCGTCTTCCTCCTTGGGCTGTCTGGTCTTCCCTCTGTCCCCTTCAGTCTCGTCTCTGCAGACTGGTTTTGCCCATGTCATTCGTACATCACCTTGGCTGTATGTGATTTCCTAGGTCAGAAGTCAAGACAGTTCGATGTCAGTTCTGCATTCTCAGGAGGGAAAATCTGATTGGCCTGCTCGGGTTCCTACACATGCAGCAGTATAGGAAGATAGAGCAGTCCAGATGTGTAGATTGTTCTAGAGAATGCCTGGGCTCCTGGGAGATGTAGGTGGGGCTGTCTGCTAGGCAGTGGGTTGTCCATGGGTGTGACTGGGGTGAGATCTGGTCGGAGCTGCCAATTGGGGGCTTAGTAGCAGACAGGTGGCCTGGAAGGCAGTCCATGGAGAAGGTGAAGTTTGGGATTTGAGGGTACTGTGGGTGCCGAGGTGGGAATTTCAGAAAGATGGCCTCTCAGAGGAGGAGGAGGAGGACACTGGGGAGTGAGTGTCAAGCAGGCCAGGATGACAGGTGTGCCCCAGATGCTGCAGACATGCAGTGGGACAAGCACTCAGCCTACTGGGTCCAGACTGGGAAGGACTCAGTGACTTGAGAGCGCTCATAGCAGAGGGATGGGAGTGGGGAGAAGGGGCACACGGCAGCTCTGGCATCTGCACGTTTTGTAGGGCAGGAGCAGAGTTTGGGGTGTGGCTAGTGGGGGAGTGAAAGGGAAGTTAGAAGGCTTAGGTAGACCTTTTTTTTTTGAAAGGACCAGAATATTGAATGGCAGCTAGAGGGAAATTTAGGCTCTAAGGAATGCTTTGTTTCGGGGTGGCTGGGGAAGCATGTGCCAGTGTACAGGCCAGGAGGAGCAAGCAGAGAGGAGGGAGGGGTCGAGAAAGGACAGAGTGTAGCCTTCAGAGTCCTGGAGAAGGCGAGCGGATGGAAGGATGGGATGTGAGCAGGAAGAGGGCAGTGCTGTGAGGTTTAAGGGGAGCAATGGTGCAGGGTCTGGGTGTAGGAGAGTTTCTGTGGTTAAGGTAATTACAGTGGCAACAGAAGCTGAATCATTAATGTTTGTCCATTGCTTTATTTTTTTGAGAGATTTTTGTTATAGAGTATGTGTGCTTGCCAGAGAGGCAGAAAGCGAGAAATCATCCCCCTCTCCCCATGGTCTCACTGCAGTCCCTCCTCCAGTCTCCTCTTGGGATTTTGGGCACATGCGCACACACACGCACCCGGTGTGAGTTTTAAGCCACTGGACCATAGTTGGCCATGTGGGAGTTTAGTGACATAATTATTACACCATCTGCTGGTCCTGACCATTGCTTTTTAAAAAAAATAAATAAAAAATTGATAGACTTTATTATTTTGAAGCTGTTCTAGGTTTACAGATGGCAGAGTTCCATAGGCCCTTCTTCCCCACTTCACGTTTTCTTTATTAGCATCTTAGATATGCCCGGATCTTCATTACGGTCGAACCAGTGTAGGTACATTATTACTAACTGCAGTCCACAGTGTACTCAATTCCCTCTTCATGTTTTTAGTTTTTGAGGAGTGTATGACATGTGTGCCGTACAGTATCTTACAGAACCATTTTCTTGCCCTAAAGGTTGTCTGTGCTCTGCCTGCTTGTCCCTTCCACTCCCCCAGACTCCAGGCAATTACTGAGCTTTGCCCTGGTCTTCAAAGATTGTTTATTCCAGAGCGTATAGTTGGACTCATACAGTGTGTAGCCTTTTCAGATTGGCTTTATTCATCTAGTAATATGCTTTTAAATTTCCTCTATTGCTGCTTGATAGCTCATTTCCTTTTTTTTTTAAGAATTATTTTATTTAACTTTATTTATTTAAATTTGACCAGAGATGGAGAGAGAGAGAAGAGAAGAGGAGAGGAGAGAGAGAGGAGAGAGGAAAGAGGGAGGAAAAGTGAGAAAGCAAGCCGCCAGACCTGGGACTCAAACTGCGGTCGGCGCCCTTAACAACCACCATGCCACCTGCTGGCCCCTATAGCTCATTTCTTAAGAATGGTTTAAGGTTTACAGAAAAGTTAATGTTTCAGAAACAGTAGTGCATTCCCGGAGAGGGGCATAGATAGAAAACTTGAGCGGAGAGGGTCATAGATATGGCGACCATTAGGATGGGAAAGCTGACAACCACACCTGCAGGTCTAATATACACATCTATAAGTGTATATGCGGCCAAAGAAGAGGAATCCAGAAAGCAGCTAGTGAAACCAGAGCAGCTCCCCATATATACTGTGCCACCTCTCCAATCTAAATGTGTTGAAGAGCAGCCTGGTCGTTTACAAACAGGCTTTGCTTCCATCCACACTACTACTAGTTGTTATATTGGCTGGTGCAAGGGTGTTTATATCTTTGTGAAAAATGGGATAATGGATACAGTACAGTTTGGAAAAGATGCATATGTCTATCTGAAGAATCCTCGAGATTTTCTTCCGAAAATGGGAGAGATGACCGTTTCAGGATTGGTGGGCTTTGTTTCAGCGAGAAAAGGACCTAGTTTCAAGAGAATTGCTTATCCACTGGGACTGGCCACTTTAGGAGCAACCGTTTGCTATCCTGTTCAGTCAGTAATAATAGCAAAGGTAACCGGAAAAAAGGCATATGATACAAGTTAGCAAATTTATGAAGCAGTTAGATCATTGTGGACAAAAAGAAACCAAAAGGAGTCACTTCCTGAGCCTAAAGAAAAAACTAAGCTAGGAAGCTCGACTGAAATAGAAACACCTGCAGAAACAACTTATCTCCTGAAAGATTCAATACCTTTGCCAGGAGAACTCAGCTCTGAAATAAAGACCAAATCAGAATCAATCTCAGGCGCTACACAGTTTATGCCTGACCCCAAGCTCATGGATCACGGGCAATCCCATCCAGAAGATGTGGACATGTCCAGTACTAGAAGCTGAAAACGACTGCATAGAGACTGCACAGACAACCCCAAGATGTGTGAAGCTGCAAATGATGAAAAAATCATGCAATGGGTACCTGCCATACAGAGTGTAACTAAAGGTTTTCCATTACATTTTCAAATAGAAAGTTTGACCAATCACATATGTGATTAAAATACAAGCTATTAATACAATTCAAATAATATGAACTGATTGATGAGACACAGGTAGAAGTATTAGAGTGCATTTGACTTTAAAAGGTAGTGACTAAAAATCAAAACAGAATGAATGAAGATATAAATACCAATGAGACTAAAATCTGGTAATCTCTATGTATATATATGTATATGGCATACATATATACACACATGTATACATTTATATCTGTTCTAGCTTTTCTGAATTTATGTCAGTTAAATTAGATTGATGTGTGGAAAGATGTGTTTCCCCCTTTTTTATTTTTTTTGATTTCTCAGAGCTGGAATAAAATATACATATTTTACGGCAAAAAAAAAAAAAAAAGTGCATTCCCAAATTTCCTTCTCCCTACAGTTTTCTCTGTTACTTGCCTCTTGTATTTGTGTGGCTCATTCGTTACTCCCAGACTAAGATTGACACGTTTTTATAAAGTCTTTTTTTTTTTTTTAAGAATTATTTAATTCTATTTATTCATTCATTTATTTTAATTTGAACAGAGAAAGACAGACACACAGGGAGAAGAAGAGTGAGAAAGCAAGCCACCAAGTCCGGGACTTGAACTGTGGTTGGCCATGTGGGAGTTTCCAGCACCTTAACCACCACTCTACCTGCTGACCCCTTGTTTGTTTGTTTTTGAGAGAGATTTTTGGTATCAGGTTCATTTGTTGCTCCCAGACTAAGATTGACATTTTTTTTTATAGAGTCTTTTTTTGTTTGTTTTTGAGAGAGATTTTTGGTATCAGGTGCGTGTGTGCCCTAGAGAGACAGAAAGCAAGAAATCAATCCCCGGGAGGATGGCCTTGCTGCAGTCCCTTCTCCCCCATTCTCCTTTTGGGATTTTGGGTGTCTGCACGCACATGCCCGATATGAGTTTAAGCCACCAGGTCTGGGACTCAAATAGCAGTTGACTACCTCGGAGTCCAGTGATGTAACCATTACACCGTCTGCTGGTCCAATTTTTATAGGCTTTAGTTTATTGTTAAGGAGTCTTGGTGTTACCTGTTCCATGGTTTTTGACCTTTTAAGGTGACTTTCTCGCTTCGCAGTAGCCCTCCATGGTAAGGAAGGTCTACTGTCTACCCCTGATGTATTTATTGCAGGGTATTGGAATTGTCTCCAGAGTTGGTCAGTTACAAGGAAAGCTGCTGTCAATGTAGGTCTTCCTGTGGACATAAATTTCAGTTCATTTGGTTACATTCCTAGGAACACTGTTGGATAGCATGTTAAACTATGTCTTCCTTTGTAAGACATTGCGCAACAGCTGCCAGACTGTCTTTCAAAGTGACTACCGTTTTGCGTTTCCACCACCAATGAAAGACTGTTTTGTTCCACATCCTTGTCAGCATTTGATGTCAGATTTCTGGATTTTATCCTTTCTAACAGATGTGTGCTGGTATTTCCTAGTTTCGATTTGCAGTACCTTACTGACATGCGACATGGAGCATCATTTCATGTGCTTATTTGCCAGCTGTGTATCTTCTTTGGTGAGGTATCTGTTCAGATCTTTTGCCTGTGTTTTAGTAGGGTCATGATATAATTCTTCCTTTGTGAGCCAGCATGGGGCCTTGTGGTTAAGGTGGCTGGATCCCACAGGCATACTGGACTTGGAGTCCCAGACTCAGTGGCTTGAAAAATACACTAGATGTATGTGCATGCATGCCTAAAAATCCCAGTCGAGGGGGAAGAAGAGGAGAGGTTGCAGGGTGACCAAGCCCCACGTGGAATGCTTCTTTGCTCTTCCTTTTTCTCTGTGTCTCTGGTGAGCACATGTGTCCTCTGGCAAATTAAAAGTTCACATTCATTGTTGGATTTAGTTTGCTAATATTTTGTTCAAGATTTTAGCATCTGAGTTCATGAGAGATACTGGTTTGTAATTTTTTTATTTTTATTTTTTGGAGAGGTTTTTCGCTATAGGGCACGTGTACTCGCCAGACAGACAGAGACAGAGAGACAGAAAGCGAGAAATCACCCCCCAGGGGGGATGGTCACGCTGCAATCCCTTCTCCTCCATTCTCCTCTTGGGATCTTGGGCATACATGCATACGCACCCGGCGTGAGTTTTAAGCCACCAGGTCCGGGACGCGAACCGCGGTCGACTACGTGCGAGTCCAGCGACATAGCCATTACGCTAACTGCTGGTTCCCCTGGTTTGTAATTTTTTGTGATGTCTGGTTCAGCGTGATGGCCTCATAGAATGAGAATATGGTAGGACCTACCCATATTGCTACTGTCGTTTCCATCTCTCTCCTTTTTTTTGGAGAGGTGTTTTTTTGCAATAGAGCCTGTGCGCTTGCCAGAAAGACAGAGAGAGACAGAGACAGAAAGCGAGAAATACCCCCCAGGGGGGATGGCCACGCTGCAATCCCTTCTCCTCCATTCTCCTCTCGGGATCTTAGACACGCATGCACATGTGCCTGGCGTGAGTTTAAGCCGGGTGCGGGACTCGAACCATGGTTGACTACGTGGGAGTCCAGCGACATAGCCATTACACTAACTGCTGGTCCCTCCATCTCTCTCTTTCACAGGTCTAGCCTCTTACGGTTATAAACATTCTAGTTGTCTGGCTTTGTAAAACTACCCACTATTATATACTTGAAAGGCTTGTCTAAAAATACACACACATATATGTATGTATATGTTTTACATTTTATTTATTTATTTTGGGAGAGATTTTTGCTGTCAGGTATGTGCACTTGCCAGAGAGATAGAAACAGACAGCAAGAAATCATCTGCCTGGGGTGGGGTGGGGGCGGGATGGCCATACCACAATCCTTTTTCCTCTCTTCTCCTGGGATCTTGGGCAGCACGCACATGCACGCAGTGTGAATTTGAAGCCACCAGGTCTGGCACTTGCGCCATTGTCAGCCATGTGGGAGCCCAGCGAGGTACCTGCTACACCATCAGCTGGTCCCCAAATATTTTAGATCAAAAAGAAATGTATGCTATTTTGGTTTAAAAAGCAGCATTTGCTCTATCTAATAGTATGCTACTTCATACATTGCAGTCAGGTAAAGCAGAGATGTTTTGCAAGGTCCAGTTTTGAAATGCTCCTGGCAGGACTGGTGTTCCGGTCTGCCTCAGCAGCAGCACTGGCAGCGTTGCTAGTTTGTGCAGGAGTTTCATTCCCCCCTAGTTCATTCTTTCTCCCAGAAGACAGACACGTGGGCACCCAGCAGATTCTTCATGCCACAGTCCTCCACTGGTGACCCCACGCTGGGAGTTGCTGATTTCTGCTTCTTACGGAAGGCAAGCAGAATTCAAGGGCTGAAACGTTGTCGCAGCGATGGTCTCATTTCCCTTGGGCCTTCAGTCATGGCCTTGGGTGACACGGGTACAGAACTTGAGGAGGCACTTCCTTGCGGTCAGCTTTCTGACCACACATCCCTGAAGCAGGCACCTCAACGTTGCGCCCCAGGTCCCGGCACTCACCAGCCCCTGCCTGGATCCCGCACACCAACGTGTGCTGACTTCCCGGTCACGTGTAACTGCCAGCCAGGTCTCTTAGCCACGGTCACACACAGGCCGCCGGGCATGCACAGAAGAGGGTCTTGCAAAAGCACCAAGGAGCTCCCTCCCTGGTGCTGCCTTTATTCCTACACTCTACTCTGAGGGGTGCAGGCATCTAGGGGGTTTGGGAGTCCGGCAGCGGTCTTGGGCTGTGGCCCATTTTGCTGCTCGTTTTCCTGTCTCGGCCTCAGCCCTCCCTCACTGGCACCGCTAGCCAGCAAGGTGGGGAGGTGGGGTGTTCTGGTGTCTCCAGAGCTCACACCTCTGGTGCCGAGCACATGGAGGGTGGGTGACGCTTGAGGCGCTGCACGTGCAGACACCAGGTGGCATAGCCTGCTGAGGACAGGGCGCAGAGGCCCAGCAAGGCGTCCCCTCTGGTCCGCCAGTGCTACTTTTGGAGCTGTATCCAGGGGCTGGGAAGGCCTGTGCAGAAAAGTGGCTGTCGTGGCGGTGCTTAGTGTCGAAGGACGGGCTATAGCCTGTGGGTAGGATATTGGCATAGGACCCTGCGCAGCCACTAAGAGTGGTCCCGACGTGTGTTCACTTTACTTACATTTATCGTATTTGTGGAAGTGACTCACTGTTAATGGAACTAAGTGGAAAACAAAGCAGCATTGCAGTTTGCATTTAAGTTGTCTAAATCGTTATCTATTTTCTCATTTTAAAAACTGTATCAGTGGGACTAGCAGTTGGCGTAATGGCTATGTCACTGGACTCCCATGTAGTTGACTGCAGTTCGAGTCCCGGACCTGGTGACTTAAACTTACGCTGGGCACGTGTGTGTGCATGCCCAAGATCCTGGGAGGAGAATGGAGAAGGAACTGCAGCATGGTCATATCTCCTGGGGGTGATTTCTCGCTTTCTATCTCTTTGTCTCTCTTTCTTGGGAGTGCACGTTCCCTATAGCAAAAACTTCTCAAAATAAAACAAAACAGAACAAAAACTGTATCAGTGATTTAATTAGGTTATTGGTGAGAAACTGAGAACACCCAATTTGTAAGGGGCAACACAGATTGCAGGTGGCCCTGGAGCTGAGGTACAACTCTGATTTTTTGGTGACATTTGCAAGTCCACGGCTTCCTAGCGAGCCTCGTACTGCATAGTGACCTCATTTCTTAGTGTCGAGGTGCTCCCCTTCATGGTGTCTGGGCTTCCGCAGCGGCTGCTGAGTGTCAGTGAGTTATCTGGGATTTTACCACGGCTGACGCCAAGTTTTGTGGAGACGGTGATGATAAATTCTGGAGTGTTCTACTCGGGGCCCAGCTGAGGACCAGAGGTCAGATTGCAGTAGCAAGCCCTGCTCAGCTGCTTCAGAAAAGGTGCCCTCTGTCTCTGGGGTGCCCAGTGAGGGTGGGCAGAGTGAGCCCACTAGCCAGTTGGAGGGTCTTGGCTGAAGGAGCCGCTTCTGGGCCAGCCATTCACACGCCTGGTGTTGGCCAGGAGTGTCGGTCTCCTGCCCGCCCCTTGTGTGCCTACTCAGGCTCACCGGGGGCCCTGGCGGTAACGCGCTGACTGTGACACTGTGCCTTGCTACGCGTTTGTGTTCTGGATTATCTGAGAGCTGAGCATTGAGTTACTCAGTGTGCGGGCATTAAAGTTTTGTTTTATTTTAAAAACCTATCATACACCTTCATTGCTTGAACTTTGTATGAAGTGTACATGTTTATGTTTTAGTTTTGGACTTCGAGGTTGTTTCTGTTTTATTGGGTACAACATTCTGAGAGCCATCCATTTATATTCCTTAGGATAAATTGCAGGAAGAAACTAAATTGCTTGTTCAAAGTACATCCCTCTTGATTTCTCACTTTACCTCTTACTGTCTCTGTCTCTGTCTCTCTCTCTCTGGTGAGTACACATGCCCTAAGACAAAAATCTCTTTTTTAAAAAAATTTGTTGGGACCAGCAGTTGGCATAATGGCTATGTCGCTGGACTCCCATATAGTAGGCCACTGTTCAAGTCCCAGACCCAGTGGCTTAAACTCACACCGAGTGCGTGTGCGTGCATGCCCAAGATCCTGAGAGGAGAATGGAGGAGAAGGGATTGCAGTGTGGCCATTCCCCCTGGGGGGCGATTTCTCACTTTCTGTCTCTCTATCTGTCTGGCAAGCTCACGCGCCCTATAGCAAAAACCTCTCCAAAAAAAGTTTTTAAATTTAATTTTATTTATTATTTATGTTTTTTCATTTGGCCAAAGAGAATGAGAAAGCAAGACTGGTCTGGGAATCGAACCACAGTCCGCCATGTGGGAGTCCATTGCCTTAACCACTACACCACCTGCCAGTCCCCATAGAGGTTCTTTCATTTAGGCCTACCATAAAAGAAAAGCCTCAAATTGTTTATGTGTTGTTCATAAATACTTTTATTTAACTTTACTTATTTAAAGGGAAGCATTTTACTCAATTGAATATTCTTAGAACGACATAAAACTATGAACACTATGTTACACATGAGAGTCAGAAAGCGCTGTGAAACTGAACCTCCCATTTACATTGGAAATTGAAGTAAACTGCTAATATAAAACGACCTAAATAGATGTCACAGAATCTTACTAAAAAGGTCAAGGTATTAATAAACATTCTAAACATCTTATAAATGGTTAGCTTTTAATTTGACCATTTGGTTTTATGGAAATTGTGTTTTATTAATGTATGTTGGAATGCCTCTCAATGTTCTTATCATGAAATTTTTATTCTGATGTTCAGTAAAATCTAATGTAAACTCTCTGTGCCTTACTGTTTGAAAAAGACACTTCACTTTTTACCACTACATTTATTTAGTGAATAGAGTTTCCCCACCCCACTCCCATTCTCCTGGGGGGGGGTGTTTTCTCTTCCTGTCTCTATCTCTCTCTGTCACTCTGGCGAATGCACATGCCCTATAGCAAAAATCTCTCTCTCTCAAAAAAGTAAATAAATAAAAATAAAAACTTTGTAAATGGTATTAGTGAGGTTGGCCATACCATAAAACGTTTCTGAGATGAGGAGACACCGAAGGGTGCTCTCGCGTGCAGTTCTGTCCACGGTGCTGAACAGGTCGGTGTCATAGGTGTGGGTTGGAGAGGTGCTAAAAGCAATGGACTGCCTCTCTCCAGAAGCACTTTAATCGGGTGCTCATGAAAATGCTAGACGTCCCTGACTTTCAAGACCTGGAGAATTTAAAAGAAAAGATGTTCACAAGCATGAGTATATCATAAATCAAAACCAGAGGCCTGGTGATAATTGAAAGGCAGTTTAGTCCTTTATTAAAATCTCAAATTTTCCTTTTCCTTATTATCACTGCCCTTTTCCTTCTAGCCACTTGGTCGTGAACTTATTCTTGGTTATATTGAGCTTGTGTGCTTACTGCTCCATTAGTTTTTTTTAATTCTAAAAATGTCAGAAAATGTTATGTATACATGTAATAATTCAGTGGAAGATGAGAATTTAAATAAAATGTTCAGTCTGCCTACCCTTCAACTCTGACTTTCCCTCCTCCTGGCCGTTAATTGTTCTATTCAGACCCTACTTCCAGGTTTTGAAGAGCTCCCAGTGCTGTTTCCTCACAGTGATCATGCAGAGGTGCACATTTCACTTTTTTCCGTCTATCGCCAGAGGGCACGCGCACTTACCAGAGAAGGAGAACGCACCCACAGTGGGGCGTGGTCAGGTCCCAGTCTCTTCTCCATTCTCCATCGAGTTGGGATTTTGTACACGTCCTCCTACCATGTTTCTTTGTCTTTTAAAAAAAAATAGTTATTTATTTAATTTTATTTATTCATTTTCTTTTCGTTTGAGCAGACACACACACACACACACACACACACACACACACACAGAGAGAGAGAGAGAGAAAGAGAGAGAGAGAAAACAAGTCACCAGGTCCAGGACTAGAGCGCTGGTTGACCATGTGGGAGTGTCCAGCGCCTTAACCACCATGCCACCTGCTGGCCCCCCTACCATGTTTCTTAAGGCACTGGGGCTGGGATTCAAACAGTTAGCCAGGCAGGATCTGACTCCCTTCACTAGGCTAGTAGGCCAGGTCAGATGATTGACCATGTTGTCAGTAACATTTCGGTCCAGCAGGAAGGTATGAGTTAAATTTCGAGTTGTCAGAAGTTACACAGAAGAATGCAACTGTGCTGGGCTAGGGGTTGGTACCCAGAACGCAGTGGCCAAGGGTCAACTGTAACTACAGAGTGTAGAGTTGCTAATGGGCTTAGCAGGAAGCCCACCACCAAAGTTAGGATTAAAAGTGGTGTTTCGTGACAAAACCAATAATCGATGACATTCTTTTGTCTGACGTTTAGCTCAGTTCATTTATAGATAACGACAAGTACGTCAAGCAGCCCTCGTTCTCCCTGGGAAGACAAAGTTGGTTCTGTTCCTTGCAAACTAATGAGTCCCTTGGTATTCTGAGCCAGCCATGAGCCTAACAACCTAGCTCCCAGTTAGGGACGGACGGTGTTTTAAAACCCGCTGATGACATCTTGATGGACAGTAATACAATGTGGCTTAAAGGGAAAAGTCGAGGTGATGTGTTGCTTTAATATGAGAATTGAGTCCCGTGAACTCCAGCACTCAGAAATTTGACCCAAATCAAATCTGCCTTCCTTTATATCCAGGAGAGTCCGCTCACCTGGTGCGTGCAGCCGTGCGCACATGTGTGCTGTCTAAGTGTCACGTTGATGCAGGGACGCGGGTGTGCCGGGTGGTCAGGCCCAGCGCCCACAGCGGGACACACGTTCTTGTCTGCCTCACGAAGAATTAGAGACACAGACATGAGGCAGCAGTGGTTTCCGGGGGAGGAAAAGAACTCCCATGCAGGGAACAGATCCTGGAACATGGGTTGCCCAGAAAGAGCGGAGGCCAGGGGTTTCTGTCTGGATCGGGGGCTGTGTTCAGGCTTCTTGTGCCTACGTTTCCCTCGTGATGGGGTTGTGGTCCTCAGGATATGCGTACCCCACGGTGCTCTCATCCTTATGAGCCCCTACATCATGGTGGCTAATTGGAAACTAGTTTGTTCAGAGGCTGTTAATTTGGAAAAGGTCATTATCCCAGTTACTTTTTTTTTTTTTTGGAGAGATTTTTGCTATTGGGCGCGTGCGCTCGCCAGACAGACAGAGAGAGACAGAGAGACAGAAAGCAGGAAATCACCCCCCAGGGGGGATGGCCACGCCGCAATCCCTTCTCCTCCACTCTCCTCTTGGGATCTTGGGCACGCACGCACACGTGCCCAGCGTGAGTTCAAGCCACCGGGTCCAGGACTTGAACCACAGTCGACTACGTGGGAGTCCAGCGACATAGCCATTATGCTAACTGCTGGTCCCGATTATCCCAGTTACTTTTGAGGCCCGGGTGATCCCTATCTTGGAATTCAGCCCCTAGTCTGGCAGGCCCCACCCGCGGGGGTGCCTTTCCCGTGCCTTTCATGGTGTACTCCCATGACCCGCCTGTTCTGGACTGTGTCTCTGACCTTCCGGTCTTCATCAAGTAAGTCCCATTGCAAGGGGCCATCGATTCTTTAAGAACAAGATTTACTTGTCTTAAGGGCAAAGGAACATGGTGGCTGGAAGAGGAGAAGAATTAGGGTCAAACAAAGAAAGGGGGGATTTAACATCGGGGACTCACGGCAGTGGCTGTCTTCTGGGGTGGAGTCTCCCTCCTGTCTCAGAACCACCTGTTCGGTAAGGCAGATGGCTTGCTTCCCCATCCTGGTGAAGGCATGGACAGCAGCAGCCGCACTGCTTCTCCTTCACACCAGGCGGTTGCAGGGTGGTCTCTCGTTGCTGTTTAAGAAGTGTGTCAAGTCTCGGGCCCGCCGTGGTGGTGTACTGGTCTTTCTGGGGTTCAGATCCCAAGTTGACCTGAAACACACCTGGTGTGCTTATGCCGGAGGTCCTGACTAGCTGGAGGGCTGGGGGGAGGGATCTGGGAGACCCTGTTACGAGTTCTTTTCTCGTGCTCTCTCTTGCACAAAAGAAATAAAGTAAAATAAAATAAAAAAAAAAGTCAGATTTATGTGGGGAAAACCTTTTGCTGTGTGATAGGTGCCTTCACGATGGGGGAAGGTTTGTGAGAAGTGGAGACAGTATTTTGACAATCACGGCTGCAAAGTCTTTGCGTGTTCCCCATGAAGAATGGATGTGGACACTGTTGTCCCCCCTTTGACTACTGTGCACATATTACCAGGCACAAAGACTCGCTCGAAAGCTCAGAGTCTGGTTGACTTCTCAGGTGTGTTGGATCAAAGTGGTATTTAGGTTCGTGACCAGTTTTCAGAATCTGCTTCTGTCAGAAGGTGATTAAATATGTATTAATAGTAGTTACCTGATCTCATTATAAACGTATTGAGTTGTGGGAAAAGTCATGATGCATTTCCTATGTTTTTCTGTGTAAACATGCATCGTGACTTTTTCTGATAACCTAATAAGTTAGGATTCTCTATGTTGGTTATTTTTTTATTATTATTTTTGAGAAGGTTTTGCTGTAGGGTGCATGCACTCACCAGAAAGACAGAGATAGAGAGACAGAAAGCGAGAAATCATCCCCCCAGGGGATGGCCATGGCTCAATCCCTCCTCCTCTATTCTCCTCTTGGGATCTTGGGCATGCACACACACACGCCCAGGGTGAGTTTAAGCCACCAGATCTGGGACTCGAACCATGGTCGACTACATGGGAGTCCAGCGACGTAGCCATTACGCCAACTGCTGGTATGTTCCTTATATAAAAATTAAAAAAATAAAATTACCTAACAGTCTCAGATTCCTCTTAAACTAAGCAACATCGGACCTCATCTTCCTTTATTGTGATTAGAAGCAGTTCCTTTTGCTCTGAGGAACCTAGTTTCAGGTAGGGCTTTTCATAAACATTTATTTTTGTTATTTAATGAGTATTTTTTTTGGGGGGAGAGGTTTTTTTGCTATAGGGCGCGTGCGCTCGCCAGACAGACAGAGAGAGACAAAAAGACAGAAAACGAGAAATCACCCCCCAGGGGGGATGGTCTCCCCGCAGTCCCTTCTCCTCCATTCTCCTCTTGGGATCTTGGGCATGCACACACACGCCCGGGGTGAGTTTTAAGCCACCGGGTCCGGGACGTGAACTGCGGTTGGCTACGTGGGAGTCCAGTGACATAGCCATTACGCTAACTGCTGGTTCCCTTTAATGAGTATTTTTTAGTGTAATTAAAATGTAATAATACAGTTTTGTTTTCGTTGTGGTTATTTTGAGGAGTGCCTTTTATTTGTGACCAGCGATGCTGTTTTCTTTTGGGTTTTGTTGTTTTGCTATAGGGCAGGTAGAGGGAAAGTGAAAAATGACCCCCAGGGGAATGGCCACACCTCAATCCCTTTTCCCTCATTCTCCTCTCAGGATTTTGAGCGCACACACGGGCATGCATGCACGTGCTCAAACACACGGCTGGCGTGATTTTCAAGCCACACTCCAGAACTGAACCAAGGCTCAGTTCACATGGGAGTCCAGCACCACCTTCACCACCACCCCTGCCCTGCCGGCCCCACACCTCCGTCGTCAGTGATACCAGGTTTCCCTCACATTCCAGGTGACAAGAGGGCTGTGGCATCTTTACAGCGGAACCTGCTACCTGTGAGCACTTGGTCCGCTGGCCGCTTGGTTTGGGTCTACAGGGTTTTCTTCTGTAAATTCGTTTTTCTCTTGGCAGTTGGTAAATTGTGGGAGATAACTTTGAGACCAGGAAAATCTTTTGCCTACTAACTTCAGCATGCATCCGTAGGTCTCATGCTGGTACGGTTTTTATTACTGTGAGGTTTGGTGGTTCTCATTTATTAACTGATTTTTTTTTAAAGAATTATTTTATTTAACTATTTATTTATTTATTTTAATTTTACCAGAGAGGGACAGAGCGAGCAAGAGAGAGAGAGAGAGAGAGAGAAAACTGCCAGGTCCTGGACTCGAACCGTGGTCGACCGTGTGGGAGTCCAGCGTCCCTAGCTACCATGCCACCTGCCAGCCCCTATTAACTGAACTCTGTGAGGAAGAGATTCCTGGCCCTCCCCAGTTGCTTATTATTGAGTTACTTGTACAAGCAGGGGTATTAAGACAGCACATCCGTGTCCCTAAGGGCTAACGTCAGCTGCCACTCTCATGGTACCGCTAATATGAGCGTGAGAGCTTCGGCCAACGCCAGACTGAGGGGTGGTTGCAGACTGAGGTGAGTAAGCAGTGGCCTAGGTGCAGCGAGGGGTCCCAGGTGGGGTTCTAGAACAGATGTGGTCAGTACTGGGAGTCCAGCACCACCTCACACGAGTCCCTGAAAGAGCTGCAGGCCAGGGTGGTGCTGTGCTCACGTCACTTCCTGCCGATGAGTGCTGGTAGCATGCAAAGGAACAGATACCATTTTTGTACTTTTCGCTCTCTAAAACTGACTCAAAGTGAAAAGTTTAGAATGGCTATTTAAAGATTATTATTAAGCAGGGCCAGCAGGTGGCAGAGTGGTGAAGGAACTAGACTCCCACATGGCTGACCATGGTTCAAGTCCCAGATCTGATGGCTTGCTTTCTTACTTTCTCTCTCTGGTGAGTAATAATAATAATTACATAAAACTTAGAATTTTTAAAGAATATTTTTAAGCAAATAATATTTTTAACTAATTAGGTTTAAAAAAATGTAGTCAGCCGTTAATATCTGAGGTTTTGTACCTGTAGATTCAACCAACTTTGGATTGAAGATATTTGGGGGAGAAATTGGTTGAATTTTTACCAAACACCCGCAGACCTTCTTCTTGTTAGTACTCTCTAAACAATGCAGTGCAGCAGCTGTTGACTTAGCCCTTCATCGCGAACCGAGTCTGCCCGTCTTAAGTGCCACAAGCGACCTGCAGGGAGGTGCGTTACAGAGCAGTGCGCATCTCCACGCTCAAAGCATGCCGACTCAGGAAGGCGCTGTGCCCCGAGAAGCTCATGCCTGCATTTTTAAGGGCAGACTTAGAGACACCTCCCCGGGCACATGGTCAGCTCAGCGATCGATTAAGAGGGCATGATCATGTCCTGGGCTTTCTTGATTGGTGGATTCCTAGGTAGTCAATTTCTGTTCTAGGAGGGTGATCATCAGGGGTCTGGTATCATCTAGACTGGGTTCTGTGAACTCATAGCCCGCCAGTCTCCATCCTGCAAAACACGTACAAATTTAAGTCACTACTTTGGCTTCAAGTGGGAATCTTTTCTTTGTTTTTTTTTTTTTGTTTTTTTTTTTATTTTAAATTTATTCATTCTGTACATTAATTCACTATACACCATCACAACACACAAATGAATTTTCCATCCAAAATACACTGTGCATTGGCTCAATCAAGCACATCAACATATATGTTCTCAGCAAATAATTTTCTAATTCTTATGTCCTGCATACCTTGCCTTTTGTTTTGCCAACCCTGATTCCCCATCCCTCACCCTCTGCCATGTCCCATCCTCCTCCCACATTGTCCCTGGAATCCACGGTTGCCCTCCATGCCTCCCCTCCCCCCATTCAATTGATCTGCCAATGAACTTAATTAGTCTAAATATATCCAATAGCTAGCACAGCTGACACATACCTATACATGAACCCAAGTCTGACTTTAGGCATAAACCAGGTGGGAATCTTGAAGCCTGACTTATGGCCCTTGTTACACAGTTGTCCTAACTGAAGCCTGGTGTCTAGTCCTCTTGAGTCTTCAGTGGACATAGGCCTCATACGGGCAGCTAGAGATGCTTCACTTTTATTTAGTTCAGCTCTTATTGATTTCCAGCTTGAGCAGTTTTTTTTTTTTTTAACAGAAGGTGAACAGAAGTTCTTTTAGAAGGCCCCTGCTAAATCTCAGTCCTATTAGCTATTGTAAGTAATGGAGAGGTTTGAGATGTTTAGGAGAATGTACATAGGGTATGTGCAGTTACGCCACCATTTGTTTTATTGATTTGATTTACATTTACTTACTATGTAGCTTCTTAGTGTAGGACATTGCTTTCTCCAGCATGAATACAGAGAACCTGGTTTTTCGCTGAAATCTCTACTGAGGTGATGGAAGCTTACCTGCAGCTGTCAGAAATAACAGTGACATCCTGATTTCCATTGCCCGGTTCCCCAGAGGCGCCGGTTCCTAAGCGGGACTGACGTCACAGCCAGGCATCCGTACAGTGTAGTGTGCCGGTCTTACCCAGAGCTGAAAAACTGGAGTTCGTTCTTGGAAAACTACTCAGATACTCAACTCTAACTAGATCTGTGGCCTCAAGAAAGTCATTTAACCTTTCTTACGTCACATGTCTCACTGATTAAGTCAGATAGTTTGATTCAGTGATTTTCAGAATCACTTTTAGGTCAAAACATTCCATAATTTTTGTATAAGAGTGTTTTAAGGGACCAGCAGTTGGTGTAATGGCTATGTTGCTGGACTCCCATGAAGTCAGCCGTGGTTCGAGTCCCAGACCCGGTGGCTTAAACTCATATCGGGCACGTGGGCGTGCATGCCCAAGATCCTGAGAGGAAAATAGAGGAGAAGGGATTGTGGTGTGGCCATCCCCCCCGGGGGGTGATTTCTCACTTTCTGTCTCTCTCTCTCTCTGTCTTTTGGCGAGCACACAGGCCCTATAGCAAAAACTTCTCCACAAAACAAAAAACGGGAAATTCTAACCCTCTTTACTTTTTTTTTTTCTTTTGAATTTAGGAAGAAAAGGCTTCTCTTTTGCATCGTACTCAGGAAGAAAGAAGAAAGAGAGAGGTAAAGACAAATTTGTAATGCTCTCTAGATAAGCATCCCTGCAGCATTTGAACAAACCTTGGTTTTAGTGTCTCACTTGTGTGTGTTGTATATGACAGTGTGTGTGTGCATGCGTTTGTGCGTGTGCATGGTGTGCACTTAGCTCTAGAAATATTTCTGGATTTTGTTTTTGTTTTTAGATTTTACAGTAAGTTACTTACTTTGAAACCAGTGTAGAAAAAGTGGTAGAAAAAGTGGCCTTACAAGGTGGTTTCCAGACTGAAAAGGAAAACGAGCTTTTGGTTGACCTGTTGCTTGTGTTGCTGTCTCCTGGGATCTCGGGAGCAGCATCGGGCCCAGGGTAGATAAGCCACTGCTAAGGTGTTTCTGGGGAAGAGGGAGGAGCTGACAGCACGCCCTGTTGCTCTCTCTCTGAGATTTCATCTCCCTGGTAATCACAGTATCTCATAGCCTGCTCTTCATGGTAGACTTCCATGTTTTCTCATTTTAATAATTAATCCATGCCTTTGGCGTGTACTTATTGAAGTGTTGCTGTTTTTTGGAGAGAGATTTCTGCTATAGGGTGCGTGCACTTGCTGGAGAGATACAGAGACAGAGAGACAGAAGGTGAGGAACTACCCCCTGGGCGGATGGACACGCTACAATCCCTTTTCCTCCAGTCTCCTCTAAGGATTTTGGGCATGCACACACCTGAGCGTGGGTTTTAAGCCTCTGGGTCCGGGACTCGAACCACAGTCGATTATGTGGGAGTCCAGCGACGTAACCATTTACGCCATCTGCTGGTCCCTGTTTTGTACCTGAATATACTGATAGTGAATTAAACAGACAGGTTCCTGCTGCTCAGTGGTGGAACACAGATATTAACGAAGATATTGAGATGCTGTTGAGAGCTAGAAAGGCAATAGAGTAAGGTGACGCTAACTGGGAAGGCCTACATTAGATAGATGACAGGTGACAGTAACTGGGAAAGCCTACGTTAGGTAGGTGACAGGTGACAGTAATCGGGAAGGCCTACGTTAGGTAGGTGACAGTAACAGGAAAGGCCTGCATCAGGGTGTTTGGAAGCTAGAGGTAGACTCTAGAGGAGGTTAGAATTGGACTAATTCCTGAAAGATAAAAATATTCTTAGAGGAACAGCAGGTACAAAGACTCTCAGGCAATTTCCCAACCTTGCCACTGTTGACGTTTTAACCAGATAATTCTTTGCAGGGATCTCTCCTGTACATCAGAGGACCCATGGTCACCACCCACGAGGTGCTGATAGCACCCTGGGGATGACTACTGAAAATGTTCCCTGTGGATTTGTTTTTATTCTTTGTTTTGATTTTTAGTGTTTGTTTTTGCATGCCTAATTATTATTCAGTTGGGTATTGGACATTGTATATGACAAATAGAGGATAATTTCAGTCTGAAGAATTTGACATCTTTTGGAGAACATTGCATTTTCTTTGGGCTGGAAATGAGGAGAGGGGACAGATCCCATTTAACTAATACCGAGTTGATTTCAAGTTGACTCAGTCGTTTTGTCTGTTTCCAGTACAGCTAAGGTATAATCCTTTGGTTGTCTGCCAAAATACTCAGGTGTTAAAAGACTACAGTGAATAACTAATGAATAAAATCAAATGTTTAACAACTCAAGGGATGATTTACGAGGTTTTTCTTTTCTAATTTCTACTGTAGGAAGTGTGTGCTTGCTGGAGAGAGAGAGAGAGAGATCATCCCCCAGGGGGGGTGACTGGCCACAGTCTCTTCTCCTCTTGGGATTTTGGGCATAAATGCATGATTTTCAATTTGCCAGGTCTGAGACTTAAACCATGCAGTTGGCCATGTGGAATTCAGCCACCTTAACCCCCATGCCACCTGCTGGCCCAATGTATGAGTTTTTTAAAATTATATATATTGCTATAGGGTATGTGCACTCGCTAGAGAGAGAAGGAAAGTGAGAAATCACCTCAGGGATGTGGCCATGCTGAAGTCCCTTCTCCATTTTCTTAGGATTTTGGTCACGCACGTACGTGTGTCCGGCTTGATTTTCGAGCAGCCGGGTCCAGGACACAAACCACGGTCAGCCATGTAGGAGTCCAGCACCTTAACCACCATGCCACTTGCTGGTCCTCCAATATATGAGCTTTTAATTACATGACCTGAGAATCATCATAGTGAGTAGATTCAAAACCAGATTGAATCTCACAGGTCCCCTTGCAACTCTTTCAAGCTCAGAAAGTACACGTGCGTGACTGGTCGTAGTCTCTAGTCCCAGAAGTGTGTGTGTGAGTGCATGTGTGTCAGGTTTGCATAGGGAATTCATAGACGACACGAGAAAATGGAGCGTGAAAAGGTGGAGTATAGGTTTGAGTGTCTCCCCGAGTTGGAATTCTCACTCTGACATCTTTGGGTGTTCCCTAGTCTTGAGGGCAATCTCAGGTTCTGCATCTGTAAAACAGGAGTAACGCTCACTATAAGATCGTCGAGCAAATGCGTGTGGAGCACACTGGGCTGACGCGTAGTAGGCTCGCAAACCGAGGTGGCCGCAGTGGGCCAGAGTATGCATTTTACTAGGTCACTGAGAATTTCAACCACAGCCTCCAGTCAATGAAAATTGGAGGTTTTCTCTTGAAACAAGGAGCTGACTTTTAAAATAGATGCTGTGGTATCTGTATTTTAATATTTAAAACTAAAACGTGAAAAAATGTTATACTCTGCTGGTGGGATTACACAATGTATAGTGTTTTCAAAACAGTGTGGCAGTCCCTCAGAGTGCTGACTCCATTTCTGGGCATACTCCCCAAGGAAGCAAGAGCCTCTGTCTACAGGGAACTTGTATGTCCATGGCAGCATCGTTCACAGCAGCCCACATGGCCAGAATGCCCCACGTGTCCACCGGCTAATAAAGGGATAAGCCGTGTGATACCTACCGTGGGACGCTCTGGGCTGTGAAAGCTTGGTGAGCCTGGACCACGTCCTGCTGAGTGCCAAATGCCGGGCTCAGAGGCTCCCCCGTGAGCCATTAAATGCGACTCCAGAGGGAGGGCTTGTAGAGACCAGGGGTCAGGAGTTGCCGGGGGTGGGGTGGTTGCAGGGTTTGAGAGGTGGCTGTTTAACGAGTAACGTGTTTCTTCCTGAGGTTGAAGGTGTACTAGGGTTAGGCAGTGGTGACTGCTGTGTGCCTCTGAGTATATTAGGAGTACACTCAGTGAACGGTTCACTTTAGCAGTGAGTTTTACAGCTTTTTTTTTTTTTTTAAGAGGCTTTACTTCTGGGTTGTTGGAAAAATTATGACTCATTTTTGCATAGAAAAAAGTGGGCCATGACTTTGCCGACAGTTCAGTAGCCAAATGTAACTTGTGCTCCCTCCTCCTCCCATTATTCAGGAAAAAGGGCGAAGACTGAGAAATGCAGTAATTATCCAGTCATTCATTCGAGGCTATCGAGACAGGAAACAGCAAGTAAGTTTGTTTTTAAAACGGAAAGAATTAGAAGGCTATGCAGAAGCTTATTTTAAAAATAGCTTCATTATTCTAAGTAGCGTCCATTTTGTATGTTTTTGTATACCTGTCTAATGAAAGTTAATCCTGGGAATAGTATCTTTCTTTTTCTCTTCTTTTTTCTTTTCTTTTCTTTTTTTAAAAGAATTATTAAATTGTTTATTTCTAATTTGACCAGAGAGAGACAGAGTAAGGGGGGTGGGCAAAGTGAGAAAGCAAGCCTCCAGGTCTAGGACTTGAACCACAGTCGGCTGTATGAGAGTTCAGTGCCCTTAACCACCATGCCACTGCCAGTCCCAGATATAGTATTTTTCACAGTAAACTTTTATTTTGCCAGAGAGTGTATGGTGAGGTGGGGAGTGAGAAGCACCTCCTTGATGGGGAGTGGTCATACTGCAGTCCCTTCTTTTCTCCCTCTGGTGCGGATTTTGGGCGCACGCGTACACTCACACATGCCCCGTGCGTTTCTCAAGTACTAGGTCTGGAACTCGAACCAAGTGGTCAGCTGTGTGGGATCCAGCCCCACAATAAGTAATATTGTTAGTTATAAATGTGTACAGATTTATAGACCGATGAGTTTTCGGATAATACAAATAATAAAATGCGAACAGAGGACGGACCCCGGCTGAAGGCCGGAGTGGAAGAAGTGGTGGGAGAGTCTGCCGGTGCTCCAGGGTGGGTCTTGGGTTATGTCTCTGACATCGCCAGTACTGTCTGTTTCCACCCCCGTTCGAACATTGAGCGTGTACTTAGATCGTGGAGCTGGCATGTCCGAGCCACGTTCATGCAAGGCTCTGCTCTGTCTTCTGGCAGTACTCCATCCAGAGAAGCGCCTTTGACCGCTGTGCTGGCTCCTGGCAGTCCACGGGCACGCCTTCCACCGTCAGCGGGCCCAGCCTGGCCCTCCTGGTGAGGCAGCTTCTGTTCTTTTACAGACAGAATGAAGACTCTGACCGTCTGGTGAGTTTGATACATGTTTGAAAACTATGTTTTCACTTAGATAGTTTCTAGCATTTTTCCCCACTAGAAACAGAGTATCTGGTCAAGAGTTCCGGTTCCAGTCCCGACCCGTGTGGGCTCCCAGATGGCCATGGTAGGGTACCTTTACCTCGGGAAATTGGGAGTGCATTTCCCACAGGGTGTGCTTTCTGTTGTTGCTGTTGTTGAGGAACATTTCAAGTATTACAACACGTAGGCTGTACTGGCCCCCAAGGCCCCCTGCCCTATGTAGCAGTCACCATGTGCTCGTGCATATGGCCCTCCGCTCCTGTGCCTCAAGTCATCACGAAGCACGTCTGAGATGTCACGTTATGTTCGCATGGGGACGCTGCGTGTCAGTCTCTGAAGTCGTCCAAGATGCAGCTGTATTCCTCCACAAATTCTGCAGGGAGTGATGGTGGAGAGTTCATACAGGTACACACCTGCCTGGTGCTGACGGCGAGGTCGCTAAGGGACACGGCCACCCAGGGCTGCAGGCCGGCACGGTGCTCTCCCCTCAACACCCATTGCCTCTGTGAGAGGATACATAAGAAAGTTTTAAGACTTTACTTATCTGCGTAGTGTAAATAACAAGAACAAAAACTTAAGGAGAGTGGATGCGTAATGTATTGACACTAGAGCTTTCTGGATGGTATTGAAGCACTTGTCAAAGACTAAAATTTGGTATTAAATTGGTCAGAAAGCGCTTAATCGCTGTGGGATATCACTGTTGCTCTTGAGGTTTTATTTCACAGGCAACTTGAAATGTACCTACGTGAGTAATATATTTACAGCCTTATTCTTAGAGTTGCACAGACCTTTACAATTTATGATGTGTAAGTTCTGTCTATCTTGTTTTTATCTATTACTAGACACGACAGGCTTTAGGACACACACCGCATGTCGGATAGTGTGGGAGGCATCTGTACCACACTGCTCCGAGAGCATACGGGCAGGCATTCCAAGGTCCTCCAGAAGGAAGGCCGGTCAGCTTAGGGGTCAGTGTGGCCGCAGCTCTTCCCCCTAGTTGAGGACCAGCTTTAGCTTGTTATGCACAGCGCCTTTGCGTTCATGTTTTCATGCTTTAATGACATTTTATATCAGAGGAGCAGTGATGTCAGAGGCGAGATTATTTATAGTGGTAACAGGCGAGGAAAGGTCACATGGCGAATTGCACAGGAGCCTCATGTATGAGACTGCCCGAGCCCAGGTGACTGTGGAAGGGTCTTAGCAGAGGAAAGCATCAAGTGCTAGCTGCCTCACAGAAGTGCTGTGGCGGGGTAGAGCGGTGACGTTAGGCTGGGCTCTCACAGTTGTCCCGGGGCCGCTGCCCGTGCTCAGAGTCAGCTCCTTCCAAGCAGGTAACAGGAATCTGACCTGACCTTTACTGAGCACGTCCACTAGGCATTGTGTCCAGGGGAACGGCCAGAGCTAGCCGGCCTGTCCTAGCTGGGACTTTGTGCTGGGGCAGTAAAGCCTGTGATTGCCTTCCCCATCTACAAGGAAAAGATGCTAGGGACCCCCCCCCCACACACACACACACACAGAACAGGTAAGAAGAAACATGTCCCATGTAACTGAGGACTAATACCATATTTCTCATGTACTTTTATTTAATTACTTTAATTTGACCAGAGAGGGAGAGAGACAGAGAGAGAACGTGTGAGCTGCCAGGTCCGGAACTTGAACCACAGTCATCCATGTCAGAGTCCAGCACCCTTAACCACCACACCACCTGTCAGCCCTACAAATTAACTTCTTGTGTTTCAGATTGATATGAGCTTTAAATATGCTGTGTTTTGTTTTAGTAACTAGTTTCGTAATTTAGCTTAATCTTGATGTATTACTTTGAGATGGGAAATGTAAATGTTAATAAGTAAAACCTGTCTTAGAAGATTTATCTCTTATCAGGTTTTGATAAGGTTTGAATGAATGTGTATTACAACTGAAGGGCTGAGGTGCGCATTATGTAAGTTAGCAAATGAGCAGACTTCTGGACTGAGCTGTGCTCTGTGCTGCTGTTCCAGATCTGGCTGTATCAGAACCTGGTGAGACACAGCTCTGTGTTTGTCAAGCAGCTGGACGGGTCAGAGAGGCTCACCTGCTTATTTCAGATAAAGCGCTTGATGAGCCTCTGTTGCAGGTAAGTCCCAGTGTGGCCAGCCACTGCCATAATGTGTTGATCACCGCAGATGTCTGTGGAAATGCCTTTGGATGTTCATTTTCTTTTTTTAAAAATTACTTATTTATTTGTTATTATTTTAGCTAGGTGTAGGGCACATGTGTTTACTAGAGCGAGAGAAAGCCCCCAGGTTCAGGGCTCGAACTGCAGTCAGCCAAGTGGGAGTCCAGCACCTCAACCATCACACAACCTGCTGGCCCCAAGGGTGTTCATTTTCTGAGACTGACCTTGCCACTTTGTGTTTTTGAGACCATGAGGTAATTCTGCATGGTAACGATTTTTACCCTAGGAAATTTTGGCTTGTATGACATAGAAATTTAAACAGTTACTTTCCAGATGATGTTTTTCTTACAAGGGTACTCTGGAGTTTCTAAAATGTAGCTGTCCTGGTGACTAAGGGATGGGGGGTGGCTAACTGAGAAGACGCGTGTGAGGTGGTTCTGTCCTGGAAAGTTTCTGCTGAAACGCAGGTGGGAGACCAGCCCTCTAGAATGTGCTTCTCAGAGAATCTTAGAGCTGTTCCTGCACAGACTTCAGTTAGGTCCCTGCCCTGTCCGTCCGAGTCTGCAAAGGTGCACGTTTACATGACACATATCCCTGCACGAAGCCAGGGCCACGTCACTGTCGGTTTTTAGTGAGTTGCCTGTGTCTGCATAACGGTAGAATGTTCGGACGGCTCTGAGCCTCCTAGTACCAGTGGTCCCAGGTAGACGATGTTTGACTTGATTGTAGCTCTGCATCCTCTTCCATCTCAGGAATGTCTCATTTCTACTGACTTCCTGGAGGCCTCGTGTAATAACGTTTGTTTTTCTTCATTTATTTCTTGGAAATCTTTTACTTTGAAAAGCACATTTTATATGTTTGTTCTCTAGAGTGAGCTGGCAAACTTTTCTGCAAACATCCGGTTAGCAAGAGTTCACAGTTTGCAAGCCACATATGAGCCCCGTTACTTATTTTTCCCCCCTTTTTTTTTTTTTTAAAAAGTTTTTGCTACAGGGCACATGCGCTTGCCAGAAAGAGAGAGACGGAAAGCAAAAAATCGTCCCCCCCCCCCGTGGGGGGGGCATGGCCACGCCACAATCCCTTCTCCTCCATTCTCTTCTCAGGATCTTGGGCATGCACGCATACGTGCCTGGTGTGAGTCTAAGCCACCGGATCCAGCACTCGACCTGCGGTCGACTACATGGGAGTCCAGCGACATAGCCTTTACACTGACTGCTGGCCCCATGTTTTCCCTTTTTAGGACAACCTTATCTTTTATTGTTTTTTAACTTGCTAGTAGGTGCATGAGAAAAAGGGAGAAAGCATCCCTGTCAGGATGGCCGAGTGCAGTCTCTTCTCCATTTCTCCTTTCAGGGTTTTGGGTGCTCAAGCACACACGTGCGCGCACACACACACACACACACACATGCCCTCCATAGTTTTCAAGCAACTGCGTCTGGTAACTCAAATTATGCAATTGGCTATGTGGATTAGCTGCTTAAATCACCACATTGGCTGGCCCACAACCTTTTGAACATCATAAAAACCTCTCTTGATAGCTGCATGAGAAAAGGAGAGAGGGCTGGTTTGGCTTTTGGGTGGTAATTTGTAAAAAATCTCAACGTACCTTTTGGGTGGTAATTTGTAAAAATCTACTCAACATACCTTTTGAAACTTTAACAAGTAACTTGAATAGATGACACAATCAAGTATTATTTCTTCTTTTCCACTTTTTATTTTGAAAAAACATCTAATACCAGAAAAATTGGAAATACCCTCGAATAGACTGAAAAGGTACCGCTTCATCGCATTTGCCCTCTCTCTCTCTGTGCACACATAGCCTTTCTCAGCATTTGGACGCGGATCACACGGACACAGCCTGGCTCAGCACACAGCCGAGAGTGGCACTTTCTCTTACGTAGCCCTACTCCATGACCGCGTCTGTAATGCCACGTGATACACGCTCCACGCTCAGGCTTCCGCGATTGTCTCAGAAGCACCTTTGCAGTCTGTTTTATGATCTCAACTTGCATTTGTTTCACCTTTGCCCTGTCCCCTGCCTTTCTTCTGTGGTGGGAGTGCGCCCAGAGGTTTCTCCGCTGTGCTGTTGACATCGTGGGGTCCCTCTGTCATGGAGGCTGTGTGGACCGTAGGGTGTAATCTGGCAGCACACCTGGTCTGTACCCATGAGTGTCCTGGCCGGCTCACCCCAGCCAGGCCTACCTCCAAACCCTGCTGTTTGTTGCCTGAGAAGCAAAATCGCCCCCAGTTGAGAGCCACTGATAAAGAGGGTTCATTTGTTTTGGTTCAAACCCCTTTAACAAGAATGCCCCAGGAGGCACCAGGACGCTCGTGTGTCACGTGAGAGGCACCATCGCTCACGGGTTGGTTGCGGTAGAAACTGCCGTAATTACTGTGTCTTGTAAGGGCACTCTCCCTGGTCTGCGAGATGACGTGCTGGTGCTTTGTGAGGACAGCTGGCCCCGGTGATGATGGCCCGTGCCCGAGTCAGGTAGGGCCTCTGTGGCTAGCGGGTTTTGCCGTTGCTTCGTCACGGTTTAGGAGCGGGCGTTCTTTTATAAAGAAGACTCCCCTGCACTTCCCTTGGGTCTCAACAGGCCTCACTGTAAAACAGTACTGTGCTGTAATAAACGACTTCCTGGGGATCCCACTCGGGGTGGCCCCTCTGCTGCTTGGCCATCGCCTTCTGTGACTGCACCATGCCTCAGGTTCTGCCTGTGCTGCCTCTGCCTCAGGCCTGGGCTGTTTTCTCTGAGGAGCTTTGAGTCTTTTGGTGTGGAATGGAGGCTGGATCCCACATGGCCAGCCAGGGTCCGTGTCTCAGCACCCTGTGGCTTAAAAATCACAGAAGGCCTGCACACAGCCACAGTCCTGGGCTCGCTCTGGTGACTGCATGTGCCCCAGCAAGTCGTTTTTGAAAAGGTAAATGTTAGACCTTTTATTTCAAGTGTGCAATAATTAACCACAGTTATTGTTTGAATAGCCTGAGAGAGGGGTGCTCATGCCTCCTGATGGGGGGGAGGAGAGAACACCCCCTAGTGGGGCATGGTCATGGTACCTCTTTTCTGTTTCTCCATCCATAAGATTTGGGGCACACACACATGTTTGTCCAGCATGTTCTTCAAGCTGCAAGGGCTGGGATTTGAACTGCATTCAGCCATGTGAGATCCAATTCCTTTAACTGCCTGCAGTGGGACTGGCCCAAGCTATAGTCCTACCTGCTATGTTCATAACATTGAGGTTTTTTTTTTTTTTTTTTTTTTATAGAGGTTTTTGCTATACAGCACGTGTGCTCACCAGAGAGACAGAAGATGAGAAATCACCCCCTGGGGGGATGGCCACGCTGTAATCCCTTCTCCATTCTCCTCTCAGGATCTTGGGCGCGCACGCACGTGTGCCTAGCGTGAGTTTAAGCTACCAGGTCCAGGACTTGGACCACGGTTGACTACGTGGGAGTCCAGCGACATAGCCATTATGCCAACTGCTGGTCCCAGAGCATTGAGTTTTAGGTGCTTGTGGATCACAGAGAAAGGGTGTGTATGCCTAATTCTGCTCTGCGAGGTCCTTTGGTCTTCATAGGTATTCGAGGTAAGTTTGAGGGCTAGGAAAAGAGAAAGGGGTGAAGTTTCGTGTTTAGAAGAGGCCCTTGCTGTGTGTGAAGTGAACGCACTAGCAGGTAGCACAGAAGGCGATGCCCACCACTGTGGGATGGGATGGGTGGAGGTGGGCCAGCTTGTGCTGCACTGATGCCCAAGACCGGGTCCCAGCCCTGCCTCCGGCCGGCTAGCTGAGGGCCTGTGCTGAGGCACTGGACCTCATTTCCTTAGTGGTAGAACCAGGCGGTTGAACTTGGTGGGTCCTGCAAGGTTGGCTGTCAGTACCTTCCGGACCGATGAGAGTGGGGGAATTTTCTGCTCAGGCAGGCGGTCTCCTGCTCACCCTCTCCTACCCACCTCATCTCTTCATGCTGTTCCTTCCTTTGACCTGGTCCTGCTCTGGCCTGGGCTCAGAAGAGCTCCTTCCTGGGGTGTGTGCTGCAGGTGGAGACGCCATCCTGGGCTGTCCATGTCACCGGTGAGTGTCCGGCACGCACTCCCGAAGGACAAGCTCTCTGTGGCCCCGTATTCAGTGCTGACGTTTGGTCTGCAGCTGGCTACCAATTGCTTAGATGACGGTCATGTATTCTGAAGATAAACGATAGTTTAAAGCTCATAAACATCCTCATGGCGTGCATCTCTCCTCATGCGAGTACCCACGTGGAGCAGTGCTGAGGGTTGCTAGCTTGTTCCTTTATTCATTGCACAGAATTGATTGGAGTGCATGAAAAAACACTGCTCCCGTGATGCTGGGTCCACATGGGAGGCCACAGGCCCACGACCCTGCCCGGTGAAGGCTGTGGGGAGGAGTTGACAGTGGCCTGAAGTGCCACTGAGTGTGCTCCTCTCTTTCTCTCTGTGTCACTCATGAAAGAAAGAAAGAAAACTTTGGGACCAGCAGATGGTGTGGTGGTTACGGCACTGGACTCCCACATGGCTGACCACGCTTTGAATCTCGGACCTGGCAGCTTACCTTCTCACTTTCCCGCTCTGAGTGAATTATAATAATAATAAAAATTAAATAATTATTTTCAAAGAAAGAAAGCGTAATGAAAGAAAATGTATTAAAATGGACTGTCTGGGCACAGTCCTCGGCACCGACGTGCAGCTGTGCACAGTCAGGGCTCTGGCGTCCAGCCTGGAAGGGAAGTGAGTACAAAGGAGGAGGATTCGAATCTGGGCAGGGTGTGGCTGACCAGGCTGGGCCCAGCCAGCTGCAGGGTAGGAACTGCACTAGGACGGGGCTAGGATGGCTCTGCCTGGGCACCCCGTCAGGGAGCGGCTTTGGCTGGGTTGCACCCTGCCTGGCTGTCCCCTAGATCTTGTCGCCTGGAGTGGCACCTTCCTCCCTGTGCCACTGACCAGCTTCCTTACAGCGGACTGCAGGGCAGTAAGGGCAAAGCGGGGCCCAGTCAAGGGCAGCCACCCAGCTCTAGGGGAAGGCCATGCTGTCTGGATGAGGTGATGGGAGTGGGCATGGGCCAGCCTGGGAAGTTTGTGACACCGTGGACGGCAGCGAAGTCACAGAGGGCCAGAGTTTGTGGGTCGGAGACCATGACCGGCAGCCCAGGTGGGCTCACACTGTATGAGAGCACGGAAGACAGTCCCTGGGTGTCCTCCCCACAGTATGGCTGTGGCAAAGAGGAGGAACCAGGGAGGGGGGGAGGAAGAGAGAGGCAAAGGTCCTCAAAGTACCCACAGCACAGGGACGGAGGGTCGAGGGAGAGAGCGCGTGGTTGGCAGTGGTCAGAGGGCAGAGCCGAGTAGAGTGTGGTGACGGTAAGTACTGCCCTTCCCAAGAGGCCACATCTGACTCGCAGATGACAGCATGTCAGGGTCTTATTTAACTGTTACAAGTGAGGATTCGCCTCACTGACACTCACGTTCTCCAGATGACCAAAGCCTCTTGCGTGCCAGGAGCAGGGACAGTTCGTGTGTTTTGGATGAGGAATGTTAGTGTGGTGCTCAGTTTCCTGCAGGTTGACGTTATCTCTAGAGCTGGAATGACAGCCCGGTGGGAGGCAGCTGAGCAACCCGGTGCTGCTGCACAGGGCACTCAGTTTTCTCTGTGTGGCTGGGTTCTCCATCTCACCCAGCTTCCCCTAAGGTGCCCCAAGGGAACAGGTGGCTGAAGCACAGCTGGGTTCAGAGCTGGGGGTGTGGACCTGTGCACAGCTCTGGGAGTGGGGGTGTGCACTGACAGAGGCGATAGGGAAGGGATTCTCTTTAACTTGGAAAGATTATGTTCAATGTGCTTATCGAAGACGCAGCTGACAACACAGAAGGAAGCATTGATGAACACTGCTTCTGAGTGAGCAGGAAGGGCGTGGGAGGGAGCCTCAGGGTGCAGTGTGTGGCCTTGGGTGGGGAGAGGACAGGCTGTCCATGTTGTCAGGTCAGCTCTCTGAGCTAGCACTGTGGACAGCTACCTGAGTGACCAGTACGCTCGGAAGGTGCTCGCCATTGTTAGCAGTCTGGGATGAATCTAGTCACCTACCTCCCTCCCTCCCTCCCTACCTACCTACCTACCTCTCTCTCTCTCTCTCTCTCTCTCTCTTCCTTCTTCCCTCCCTCCTTCTCCTTCCCACCCGCTCACAATGGAAACAGAAGCTACCACCTCCAGGCTATGTGTAGATGTTTATGAAACAGATGAACTTGGCGTTGCGACCTGGGTCTCATCCTGAAGATACCTTCTATCTATGCACATATTTTTAAGCCAGCAAGATTCAAAACTCTTCAGTTCCATGCATTTGGGAGGAGGGTATTCAGTAGTAAGTGCAGCCTACTGACAGGGAGAAGTGGTTGGCAGCTGGAGGATGGAAGGAGGGAGGACAGGGTGGTGTGGCCCGTCTCCCTCGTGCTGTCCCCATCGCAGCATGGTCTGCCGGACTCTTCACTGCTGCCTACTTTAAATGGGTAGAGACTGGTATCTGTGAATCATGTCTCTGTAAGCTTGGTGGCTCTCTTTTCAAAACTAAGTTTATAGAGACATAATTCACACACACCAATCTATATGCATTTAAACAGGAGGGGAGGAGAGATGGAGGAAGGGGGTCATGGTGTGTCCATCCTCACTGGGGGTGCGCTGCTTCTCTCTCTAGGGCATGCACCTTCTGGCAATCACAGGGAAAAAAATGGAAAGAAATGGAAAGTTTTTTGCTTGTAAGATTTTTTTATTTCTTCCATGAGTCACAGAGGGACAGTCTTGGTGCCGTGACCCACCCACAGCCAGCTCTGGCTCATGAGTATGCTTGCACCTGGTACACTAGGGAGGTCTCTGTGTGCAAGCCGGGGTCTCCCGGGCCAGCCTCACAGAGCACCATGTCTCATCGCTGCCGTCTGCCCTCTTTTTAAATAAGACTTAATCTTGTGATAGCTGAGCTTTTCCTTTCCCAGCGATTCTTCCAGTAACTGAGACTTTAATACAAATGTTGGATGACTTGGGACCAGAAATGCACTCATGTCTGATTTCTTTGGGGAATATTGCAGGCAGGGAAAGTCTCGCAGCCATCTTTGAAGGAGGTTATGCGCACTTCAGTGAGGTCCTTATCAGAGCGGACACAGCTGGCCACAGCCCTGGCCTGTGACTGCTGCTTACCCCGAGTCTGTGACCTCGATCATCCTGGTTTGTCCTCCCCACCCCTTGTCAGTGCATTTCTCGTCTCTGAACCTCGTGTCAGCGTGCTCCTAACGTATGCACAGAATAAGAGCTCTCTCAAAGAGCCTGAGTGAGGGGCGGCCGTGGTGTGGGGGTATCGAGGGGGTGCCGAGGTCCCCTGTGGTTGACTGTGTAGTTCGAGTCCTGGATCCCGTGGCTTGGAAATCACACTGGTGTGTGTGCATGCGGGCTCAAAATTCCAAATGGTGAGTGGAAGGGGCTGGGTGGCCATTCCCCGAGGGTCAATTTCTCACTTTCTTTCTCCCTGTCTCTCTCAGTAGCAAGAGCATCCCTCCTATAGGGGAAAAAAGAATCTGAATGACGGGTTGATGATGTGTTCTCTGATTTTTCTTTTTTAATTTTGCTGGAGGATATGTGCACTTGCCAGAGAGGGAGAAAGGGAGAGGGAGACAGGGAGACAGGGAGAGAGAGAGAGAGGGAGGGAGGGAGAGGGAGAGAGGGGGAGAGAGAGAGAGAGAGGGAGGGAGAGGGAGAGAGAGGGAGGGAGGGAGAGGGAGAGGGGAAGAGGGAGGGAGATCCAGAAAGCACCGAACCCCTCCTGGGGCGAGGCTGTGATGTAGGCCTGGCACTCCGGCTCTCCTCCTCCTGGATTTGGAGTGTGTATCTGTGCACTCGGTGTGTTTCTCAGCTGCTAGATCCAGGAGTCGAACCGAGCAGCTGGCCACGTGAGGTCCAGCCACCCTGGCCACCGTGCTGTTGGCTGCTGCCTGTTTTCATTATTACTATATTTCTACTTTTATTTTTATGACAGTGTCTCACCATGTCACCATCCTTCCTTGACCTGCCTGCATCTTGGGATTCCAGCCACTTGCCACCTTCCCAGCCTCCCTATCTTTGGGTCATGCCCATTCCGAAAAGTCATGACTTATTTTTCCATGCAAAAACATGTCACGACTTTTCCGACGACCCAATAGTAGTTAAACAGAGTGGGTTAGACTTGTTCCTTGTGAATAGTTTGGGGAAATTTTGGTTGCACTTGTCATAGTAAGTGTGTGAATGAATACATTCTTTCATTTTCACAGGCTGCTGCAAAACTGTAATGACGACAGTCTGAATGTTGCACTTCCAATGCGAATGCTTGAGGTGTTTTCATCCGAGAACACGTACTTGCCTGTTTTACAGGATGCTGGCTATGTGGTGTCAGTGATTGAACAAGTTTTGCACTACATGATTCAGAATGGTGAGTGTGGGAGGGTCAGAGCTGTGGGTCAGCATCAGTGTGTCTGAGCGTCACACCTGTGGGCCAGGGCCTCGCACAGGCCCAGGGCCCATGCCTCCGTGCCGTGCACTTGCCACGTGCGGACACCTTTACTCCCTGCACTGACCTTTCCTTGCCCTTGGAGGTGGTGGAGACCGATGTGCACTTTCAGAAACCACGCCAGGTCCTCTGATCTGAGCTCTCTGAGCAGTGGGCAGGCCAGGGTCTCATCACTGCAGAGTCCCAGCCGACTTGCTTAGAGAGCTAGTCTCATTAAAAAGTTATTTTCCTGTTTGTTTTAAAAGCTCTCATGTTGGTTTAGTAGAGGAGGACAGAATGTTCATTTCAGTTTTCCGACTTTGTTAAAGCTTCTATGCATTGATATGGTTCTTAAAGTAACAGATCTAAAGTTCCTCTGAACACATTAATGACATCATTTTGGGGAAATAAAAAACTATAGCATAAATATCATTCTTTTTCTTTTCATTCTTTCTTTTTTTTTTTTTTTTTGAGAGGTTTTTGCTATAGGGTTTGTGTACTCGCCAGAAAGAGAGAGATAGAAAGCGAGAAATCACCCCCCAGGGGGGATGACCATGCCACAATCCCTTCTCCTCCATTCTCCTCTCAGGATCTTGGGCACGCTCGCACACACGCCCAGCGTGACTTCAAGCCACTGGGGCTGGGACTCGAACCGCGGTCGACTACATGGGAATACAGCGACATAACCATTACGCCAACTGCTAGTCCCAGTGTAAATATGACTCTTAAAACTTAGGATCAGTTGAGCAATATAAAATTGAACATTTAAAAACCTTAGTCCCACTGCCTTCTCGGGACTTGTGGACTTGGGACCTGGTAGGCAGCCATGAAGTGCCATGCAGGTGGTGGTAGGAGGGACTGCAGGTGGTTCAGGAGAGCTGTTGGTGCTCACGGCGGTATGAGAACTTCACTTGAAGTTTCGAAGTGATGAATTAATTTGGATTATGTATAGCTAATTAATCCTCTGGATTAAAACACAAAGTTAAAGTCTTATATGTTCCAATCTTATTGTTTGGCTTAGGTTTTTAAAGAAAGTTAGTTAGTAGAGACCATAGGGCAACTACTGAGTTCAGGTAAATGGAGGGCCAGCCCGTGGTGCGGTAGTTCAGGTGGCTGAACTCCCACATGGCCAATGGTGTGGTTGAGGTCCTGGACCCAGCAGCTTGAGAAACACAAACACATCGGGCACGTATGCATGTGTGCGCCCCCGCAGAAAGATCCCAAGAGGAAAACGGAGGAGCGGAGATTGCAGTGTGGTCATCCTCCCTGAGAAGTGCTTTCTCTCTTTCCCCTTCTCTCTCCCTCTCTTCTGTCTGTTGAGCACATGCACCCTATAGCAAGACAGACAAATGAATGGACGAAAGAAAGAGAAAGTAAATTGGAACTTTTGGAATTTGATCTTTTATAAAATACTTCTAATTAAAAGTGGTCCATTGCATTGATTGGTTTATTATAAAAACTGACTGAAGGCTAAGTGTGACAATTTTTACTCTTGTTTTCTAAGAGTGAGCAAGAAAACTAAGAAATATGCATTATTTGAAATGTATCTAAAAGTAGGAAAACACTGAAAATCTTTTTTTGAATTATTTTTTATTTAACTTTATTTATTTACTTACTTCAATTTGACCAGAGAGGGACAGAGTAAGAGAGAGGGAAAATGAGAAAGCAAGCCACTAGGTCCATGGCTCAAACCACAGTTAGCCATGTGGGAGTCCAGCACCCTTAACTACCACGCCACCTGACGGCCCCAGTTATTGAAGATCTTACTCTGAAATTGCTGCTCCTAACATCTTCTGTGGTCTGGCCATTACTCGGGTGTTTTGATTACTTCCTGACATATGATGGGGGGATGGTCTTTAGGAAATTCATGGAAAATGTAAATTATGAAAAAAAACTATGCATGGATTTTCTTTTTTTTTGGAGAGGGTTTTGCTATAGGGCACGTGCACTCGCCAGACAGATAGAGAAGAGACAGAGAGACAGAAAGCGAGAAATCACCCCCAGGGGGAATGGCCATGCCGCAATCCCTTCTCCTCCATTCTCCTCTCAGGATCTTGGGCACACACGCACACGTGACCGGTGTGAGTTTAAGCTGCCGGGTCCGGGACTCAAACCACAGTCGACTACATGGGAGTCCAGCGACATAACCATTACGTTAACTGCTGGTCCCGATTTCCAAATTTTTTAAACCAACATTAAAGTTATACTTTAATTCCATTTTTCCATGCACTTTTTGGAGTACCTTTGTATTAATTCATAAAGTTTTGGCATTTTATCAATTGTAGTCTATATTGTTACTCTACTGTCAACCTAATGAAAAAGGCTAAGGCATAATAAATGAAGTGATTTATTTGAGCCAGAGCCTGGGATGGCTTGCCTAGGTAACATAGACTCCTGGCTGCTCAGAAATTCGGTCCCTGAAGTGGTGGACAAGAGCCAGCCCTAGAACAAAGAGGGGAGGCCACGAGCTGTTGCCGAGAGCTTCCGCGCACTTAGTACCACGGGCAGCAGGGTGGCTGTCCCTGACTCCACGTTAGGAGGACACTGGGACGCAGTAAGGGGGTCATATTTGTCAATCTGTAGTCCACATCACAGCTCACGAGTCATTGGAAAAGTCCTGCTGCATTTTTGCACAGAAAACAGAGGAATAGTTCATGACTTTTCCAACAATTTATAGCTTACTGCAAACTAAACATGACTTTAGGCCTGTGGCCATGGTCGGTGTGGCTGTAACCAGTCGTCAGGCTCGTGTTTAGCCCCCGGGCCTCACACAGGCTGCTCTGAATGCTGGCTTTCTTGGGACCTTACGTGCTATGATGCTTTTCAACATTTGCAGAATCACGGAATGTACTTAATGCTCTAGTCATGCAAGCAGTTAATCAACTAGATACCCATCCCGGGGTGGCCCGTGGCATATCGGTTAAGGGATCTGGGTCCTACATGGTTCTAGTTCCTGTCCTAGAATCACCCCTAAACAGGAAAAGGGATGGCAGCCTGACCAGGCCCAGCATGGGGGAGGGTATCTCCCTCTGCCTCCCTCTGACAATAAAATGAACACGTTGTTAAAAATGTCGTCTTTTTTTTTTTAACTTTATTTATTCATTTATTTATTTTTAACTTGACTAGAGAGAGACACAGAGAGAGGGAGGGTAAGTGAGATAACAGGCTACCAGGTCCAGGACTCGGACCATGGTTGGCCATGTGGGAGTGTCCAGCACCTTAACCACCATGCCACCCTCTGGTTCCCCAGAATGTGATTGTTTTTTTTAGAGAGTTTTTTTTTTTTTCTATAGGGCCGTGTGCTTGCCAGAGAGACAGAAAGAGATAGAAAATGAGAAATCATCCCCTGGTTTCTTTTTTTTTTTTTTTTTTTTTCCATGAGAGAGAGAGAGAGGCACCTGCAGTGGGGTCCCATACTGTGGTCCACCCTCCAGCCTTCCCAGCAAGCCCTGATCTTGGGTGCCCCTGTTTACAGGTTAACCAAAGGAGCGAACCGCAGTGTTCACAGTGACTCCTAGCATCATGGGGCCTGCACTGCACCATGGCTGGGTCCAATGTCATGCTTAAAGAGAGGCTTGGGTTTTTCCTTTTTCTTTTTTAAATGAATTTACATCTTTTCAGTTTTGTAGTAAAGGGACTTAAAAAAAAAAAAAAGCAAACACACTTCTCTTTATTTATTTATTCAGTTTATTATTTTAATTTGACCAGAGAGGGACAGAATGAGAGAGAGAGAATGAGAAAGCAAGCCTCCAGGTCTGGGACTCGAACTGTGGCCGGCCATGTGGGAGCCCAGCACCCTTGACCACCACTCCACCTGCCGGCCTTCCTTGGTGAGTTTCACTAGGAATAATAACTAGGTTAGAATTGGGATTTATAAAGCAGGTTTAATGAGAGTACTGCACACCCATTGTGTAGTGACCCTAAGTCAGGCACAAAGCCACGTGGAGCCAGTTTCAGAGTGTGTCCCACGTGTGCAGATTGAGTCTTACTGTGTGCACACGGAGCAGCATTCACAGACTGCACCTGCTGTGAACACGCGAATAGGATCACTGGTGAGAACCAGTTTATGCTCACTGTGGAACAAAGCACCTGTGACAGAAGGTCCGAATGAGCCTCCGGGCCTCAGTGAGGCATAAGCCGGCGACTGCAGCCGCCCACGGCGTCGGCTGCCCGGAGCATGCTGTGCCTCACGGTGGGCCAGCTGTGGTGTGGCCACCCATTCCCCGGTGTTCCCGAGTCCCTCTTGGGCAGAATGGCACAGCCAGTCAGTTGGCGCCTTGCCCTTCCTCTGGTATGCGAACCCGCTTTCGTGGTCACCGTCTTGATGGGCACATGTCTGGGAAACTAGAAATGTGTTCAGCTTGTTGATCCACCCTAATCCTGGATCATAGAAGCCATTTTTCTTTCTTTTTTGGGGCGTCACAAATGGGACTTTTGTCATTATTTAAAGTCTGTTGTTGCTGGGACATAAGAGGTCTTCCATTTCTGATTGCTGTGTTTTTTAGTAAACCCAGCACAGAGACGAAGAAAGTAACTCAGTAGTCCTGATACCAGCACGAGCTTCAGTCGTTGCCGTTCTTGACCATGGGACACATTTTGTCCCGGGTCAGATCCATGCCGTGGAAGTCAGGCAGTCTGCCCTGAATGTCCTCAGTAATGAACTTGACTTTCCTAAGTGCAGTTTCATCATTCTGCAGATCTGCAAGGCTCACTTCACACACAGCCCTTGAGGCCACCAGATGCAATGTTGGTTCCCTGAGTCCTGGTGACTAGTGTTTTCCCAGTACGCCTTATGTTGAACGTAACAGGTGTGCTCACGCCATACCAGTCTTTTTTAGAAAATGCACCAACCACTTTCTTCTTGGCTCCCTTTTTGCCGCCTTCTGTAAGGTGCGTACTCTTGCCAGCTGCCGTGGTGCTACTTGGAGAGCCAAAAGGCAAACCACTTTTTTTGACTTACCGTGCCTGAGGCTTCTGTTAAGCTGCACACCCAGAAATCCCATCGAGGGCTTGGGAAGCCGGGGCCCCATGCCGCGGCGCAGTGGTGGTCTCTGCCCTGCAATGCCAAAAGCCTGCTCGAGCTTTCCGACCGCACAGCTGGCTGCCAAGATGGCGCCGCAGAAAGACAAGAAGCCTGAGAGGTCAGCCTGGAAGTTTAATGTGGACCTTACTCATCCAGTAGAAGGCGGAATTTTTGACTCTGGAAATTTTGGTACCTTCCCTAGTAAATATCTAGGGTTTTCTTCCCTAGTTTTGCATTTTTTCTGTTTTAAAATAGGAACAGTTTCTGCGGGAAAAGGTTAAAGTCAGTGGGAAAACTGGGAACCTTGGAAATGTAGTTCACATTGAATGCCTCAAGAATAAAATCACAGCTGTTTCTGAGAAGCAGTTCTCTAAAGGTATTTGAAATACCTTACCAAGAAATACCTGAGGAAAAACAACTTTCGTGATTGGCTTCCTGTGGTAGCATCTGACAAGGAGACTTTGAACTTCATCACTTCCAGATCAGTCAAGATGAAGAAGGGTCAGAGTCTGAGGATTAGTTGAAGCCTGGCCTTATGGGGCGTTGCTTACTAAGTAAAGCATGCTGGGTACATGAGGGAGAATCATCTGCAAATAGACATTTAGTTTATTAATGAGTAAAAGTCACTGCTTGTAAAAAAAAAAAAAAGAAGAAGAAGAAGAAGAAGAAGAAGAAGCCTGCTGGAGATGAGAGTTTGGGTCTCTGCTGGGGCCTGTGCAGGTGTGTGTCCCAGATCCTGCTGACCCAAGCAGAGTGTGTTGTGAGACCCTGTTGAGGGGCTTATCGTCTCTCCCCCTATTTCTCTCTCTCTCTCTCTCTTTTTTTAATTGAAGGAAAAGAACAAAGAGAAAACTAAAAATGAACGTTCAGGAGAATTTAGTAAAGATCATAAAAGTGGTTTCTGCTTACATTTGCGTGGCCTCAGCTGAGTTACCTGCTGGATGCCCAGATCGTGGCCTCCAGGAGTGCTTCCTGTGCAAGAGGGTTAAGAACCCTGGAGAAGTGGCTGATTGCAGGTGCAGGGCCAGGAGGCAGGAGGCAAGGCAGGGACTGGCTCCCAGAGCTGGGGGCTCCTAGCAGCCACTCCAGGTCTTGAAGGGCCTGCCCTCTCCTCAGGACTCGGGGGGGAATGTGAGGACCACAAGTGCAGATCGGGGTGTTGAAATGCATGGATCCAACATGGTATTGACAGACCCCCAGGGTCACTGCACCACGACGGGGCTCCCAGGGAAGGCCCTCAGTCCATCCCTGAGGCTGCCCTGTGCCCATGCTTTTGGCCGGCTGACTCGGGAACAGACTGGCATGAAAACTGGCGAGGGTTCTTCTGTCTGTCTGTCTCTGTTTTGGTCTTGTGTGTAAAAAATTCAGTTTTTGTTTTTGTTTTTTTTTTAAAAAAACAAAAACAAAAAAAACCCTAAAACCAGTTGAACGATTGGGAGATGCTTAGGAGTCAAGCAGAAGATCACAGTATGGGATTCTGGGACTGGTCACGCACACCGCTAGGTCATCAGGGTAGTCGTGACACGCTTTTCTATAGTTTTCTATGCAAAAATGCGTTGTCGGACTTTCCCGACGACCCAGTAGTTAAATGAAATGTATAAAACGAGAGGGTCAGCAGGTGGCATGGTGGTGAAGGCGGCGACTTCCCACATGGCTGACACCATGGTTTATGTCCCGGATCTGGCGGTGGAGAATCAGCTGGGCATGTGTGTGCATCCCCAAAACCCTGCGGGGAGAATGGAGAAGGGACTGTGGCCTGACCATCCCCCGGGGGTGACTCTCACTTTCCCTCCCTCTGGCTATGTTGAGTGCACACACCCTGTGGGAAATACTATTAAAAAAAGAAGAGAGGTCAGCAGATGGTTTAATGGTTACATGGCTGAATTCCCACCTAGTTATGTATGTAACATGAGATAATTGGAGACCTGAACACTGACTGTAAAAGATTTAAGAGAATTACTGTTCTTGAAGAATTATTTTTAATTTTTTTTATTGTTGTTATTTTTACTTCTAATTTGACCAGAGAGAGAGAGTGAAAGTGATAAAGCAAACTGCCAGGTCCAGGACTTGAACCATGGTCGGCTATGTGGGAGTCCAGCACCTTAACCACCACACCACTTGCTGACCTTCAAGGGGATTACTATAAATGGTTAGCTATCATAATGGTATTTTAAGAATCGAGTTTCTACCTTTTGATCGTGTATTGAAGTGTTAACTCTTAGACTTGCATCCAAAGGAGTGGGTATGAAAGATGAGTTGAAGCTGGTAACTGTCGACGCCGAGTGTTGGGCACAAGGGTGATTCACTGTTCTGTTGCTTACGTATTTGTTCCACGTTTTCCTTAATCGAAGAGTTAGCTTAAATTTGGACCTGTAGAGATTTGTAAAAAGCATTTAAACACTGAGATCTTTTCTCATTATAGGAAAGGTACTGAATTTAAAATGTGTTTTTCCATTCTTTTAGGGTATTATAAGTCTCTCTATTTGTTGATTAACAGCAAGCTTCCATCAAGTATTGAACACTCTGACCTATCTCGAGTTCCTATAGCAAAGACTCTGCTGGAGAATGTCCTGAAACCATTGCACTTTACATACAGCTCCTGTCCAGAGGGCGCCAGGTGAGCGTGCAGCAGGGGCACCGGCTGTGTTTCCTCACGAGGTCTGGCCCTGCACCTTCCTGCGGGGGCTTCCGTACATGGACTTGAGCGCCCAGTCCCGCTTTATTTGGTGACTTAGTGCACAGAAAGGTGGGCTTTCTGTGCCCTGCGCCCTGCCACCGCCCATGACTGCGTAACCTGTGTACCTCCTACCTTAGATATTGCAGTACCCAGGGGCGTTGCAGGGAGCTGCAGATACGCTAGAGTCACCTCGCAGAGGCGGAAGCTTACGTTCATTTTGGACTTACCTGTCAATAGCTGGTGTTAAATGATTAACTTAGTTAATTTAGGATAGTAGAGTATTTAAAAGATAATTTTGAAAGATGATTTTGGGACTGGCAGGTGGAGTGGTCGTTGGGGCACTGGACTCCTTCCCACATGGCCGACCACAGTTCGGGTCCTAGACCTGGTGGCTCGCTTTCTCACTTTCTCCCGCTCTCTCTGTCCCTCTCGGGTCAAATTAAAATAAATAAATAAAGTTAAATAAAATAATTCTTTAAAAAAAAAAAAAAACAAAGAAAGATTATTTTAGGGGCCGGCAGGTGGCGTGGTAGTTAAGGGCGCTGAACTCCCACCTGGCTGATCGCAGTTTGAGTCCTGAACCTGGCGACTTGCTTTCTCACTTTCTCTCTCTCTCTCTCTCTTCCTATCTCTCCTGCTCTCTGGTTAAATTAAAATTAATTAATTAATAAAAGTAAATAAAATGGTTCTTTTAAAAAGAGAAAGGTCATTTTAATCTGTTCTTTTATGACTATATTTTGGTTTTGCAGAAACTTCCATTTCCCTTTTTCAGGCAACAAGTTTTCACAGCCTTCACGGAGGAGCTCCTGGCAGCGCCGTTCACAGATCAGATTTTCCATTTCGTCGTCCCGGCCCTGGCGGACGTACAGACCGTCTTCCCTTACGAGCCCTTCCTGAATGCGCTGTTGCGAGCGGAGAGTGGGTCTTCAGCAAGGAGTGCTGGGGCCCCGCGACTCTTCTATTTTGTTCTAACTGTTGGCGAAAATTATTTGGGTATGAAATAAAGGGTGTGTCTTCCGTGAACTCATACACAGTTGTGTTAGCAGCTTGGCCCAGGGAAGGACATGCACTGGCAACTGTCAGGTTGTAGAGACGTTGGTCTCTAGCGTGCAGGCGTCTTGGGCGAGAATTTGCTGAGGACCAGTCTGGGCCATGTCCCTGGAGAAAACTTTGAGGCACAGTGAAAAAGTCATAAGGCCCTGGGGCTGGTGGTCAGCGTGGTAGTTATGGCACTGACTCCCACGTGGCCACCGTGGGTCGAGTCTTGGCTCTGGCTCCCTCGTGGCCACCATGGGTCGAATCTTGGACCTGGTGGCTTGTTTTCTCAGTTTCCCTCTCCTCTTCTCTCCTTCTGGTGAGTGCACATGCTCTACAGCAAATTTTTAAATAATTTTAATAAATTAAATAATTTTTAATAAGCAATCAGAAGGCCCTGATCCAGCTCACCTGCACAAACTCGTGTGTGGTCAAACAGGACTCGGTGTAACAGGAGACATTCTTCCTCCGGGAGATTCCATGAGTTTTAGGTGCTCTGTGTTTAGAATTTTTAAAGTAGTAACCTCTGGTTTGTAATACCTCTCTCGGGACAAGAAACGTGATACCTGGGAGTCCATCTTAAAGGGAACCTCTACGCGGAATGTGTTGTGACTGACTGTCTCCCCTAGGGGCGCTGTCGGAGGAAGGCTTGCTGGTGTACCTGCGAGTGCTGCAGACGTTCCTCTCTCAGTTACCTGTGTCCCCTGCCAGTACGAGCTGTCAGGATTCGGCCAGTGACTCTGAGGAGGAGGGTGACGAAGCCAACAAGCCCACGAGCCCTGTAAGCTCTGCGTCCTAAGGCTGCAGTGCAGCCCAGCCCCTGTGCTCAGGGCGCTTCCCTGCTGTCTGTCCACCTGTCGCTCTCGTGCCACGCCGGCTCACTGGCATTCCCATCAGGCTCTCGGCAGCCATTGGGAATCCCTTCCGCCACACCTTTCTCTGTACCTGGAGGTGTCTGTGGAGGTGTATAGTAGCGTGAGGGCTTTTATGTAAAATCAGGCCATATTTTATAGTCATTACTGAGGATTTAGTTCCTGGAAGTAAAATTGTTGGGTCAGAGGTACCAACACCGAGTATCTGTCTTTTACTCATTTCTGCTAGTTCTGTCGAGGGTGGTTATGACTTCCTTATAAAAGAGTTGTAAGTCGTCTCTCAGCCGTCACCTTGAGGCCCCCCTCCCGCACTCGAGTGTATTATATCTTGCAAGGAGTAAGCTTTAAAGTGGCGCACACCTTGTGGGATGTATCTGCTGGTCATGTTTTTTCACGTTCATGAAACGGCTCTAGGTTGTTAAGTACTTTTTTGTTAGGGAATTTCATACTTAATACCTAGTCCCGAAGTATCCTTGAAAGTGGCTCAGGTTTTCCAGGTGAAGTGGATTTTCACAGTGTGGTGACATTGAAAGGTGTGTTAGTACTGAATCTTTGGGTTAGCACAGCTTCATGGACAGACAGTAACAACATTAAGGAAAGGAAAACAGATTCTTCATTGCCGGGGTTTACCACATGGAGAGGGGTTGACTGTGAACCAGGGAACAGAATTTTTTTATGGCTACTACAACTGTCACATCTGTCAGAACTTGAAAGTTGTGCCTCAAAAATAGAAATATGCTGCTGCAGGGCCACAAAGTGGAGGTTGGTAGAGAGTTTATTTTTTAGGGGCTGGCGGGTGGCATGGTGGTTAAAGGCGTTGGATTTACACATGGTCGGCTGCGGTTCAAGTCCGGACCTGGTGGCTTGCTTCCTCACTTTCCCTTTCTTTCTCTCCCTGTCTCTCTCTGGTCAAATTTAAAAATAATAATAGCAACAAAAAAAGGAATTAAATAAAATAAGTCTCTTATTTTTTAAAGAAAGTGTATTTTTTAATACTTAATTACCTTCCAGAAGCTAGATGTGAAGCTAGATAATTTGTTCATACATGTTATGTTTCATGTTCACGTGATGACAAGGCTGTGGGCAGTGGGCGGAGCACGGCAAGTGTGGGCCTCTGCCTTGCTTGCTTGATGGGCTTATTGGGAATCACTTCCTGCAGCCTGCTGATATTTCTGTCTATAGAAAACGTTCCTCCGTTTTGTTTTGCTTTTTAATACATAAGCGTTTTAAAGTCTTTTTGTTGTGTAACTTTACACTTAGGATTTTTTTTTTCTTCCTTTCATTTGTTCTCTTTATTTTCCCTTACTTTGGGGATTGCTCTGCCTTCCTGTCCACATTTGGGTCAAGAGCTCATGGCCCCTTGGGAGCAGGTGTCACTGGGTCTGGCTCCATGCCATTCTCTGCGTCTCTCTGTTTATGTTGCCTTTTCTTTCCTAGGATGCTCAGCACGGTGAGCCTGAGTGGCGTGTGTGAGATTTCTCAGGGCCAGAGTTCACCCTGTACAAACGTCAGGTCTCTGTGTGACTGCACACTTACTCACGTGCGTTTTATTCGCAGTGACGCACTGTAGAGATAGTGCTAGCACAGTGCTCCACGGCCCCTGGCAGGATGTGTCTTAGAGATCCAGGTGTCCCAGGTACCGGTTATTACTTAATCTCTGAAGCAGTATTTTATTTGGTATAAGTTACATAAATTGTACTCATCCAAAACAGTACAGTCAGCAGTATTCAATGTTATATATGTTCATCAACACACATCCACATCGGTGAAAAATGCGATCTTTGTTTAAAACCTAAATGAGCACGCGAAGATTTTACTCAGCGATTTATATCTGAGAGAGAAATTAAGTTATATAAAAAATAGATTTATTTTATTTATCCTTTTTTTATTTTTCTTTTTGAAGAATTTTTCATTTTATTCATCATTATCATTTTTCAATTTGACCAGAGAGAGTGAGAGGGAAAGTGAGAAAGTTAATTGCCAAGACCAGGACTCAAACCATGGTTGACCATGTGGGAGTCCAGTGCCTTAACCACCATGGCATCTGCTGCCTCCCATCTCCTTTGATTTGAGAAAAACAAAAACAAAAACAAAAAACTTTCAGGCTGGCTCTAGAGCCTGGTAGCAGCCGGGCTCTGGGGCGTGTTTTTTAGGCCAGCCATACCCTGCATAGCCCACCGTGAGGGTCAAGTCCCGGATCTGGTAGCCTGAGAAATACGGGGTGTGTATATGAGTGTGCGTGTGTGTGTGTGTGACCAAAATCATCTCAGAACAGGGAGCCGGAGAAGGAGGGCTTGCAGCCTGACCATTTTCCCTCGGGTGTGCCTTCTCTTCTCGCTCTCCATCTCTCGGGCAAGTACGTGTGCCCTCTAGCAAAAATAATAAAATCTTTCATGTTTTCTCTTACTTTGCTTAAACTGCTTCAAATACTGTACAGCAGAGATGTCCCCAGGCGGCATACAGCCTCACTACCTGCTGCTGTAGCACACTTTGGTCTCTGGAGCCAGTGGGAAGTCAGTGCTCGCAGTCCTGTGCTGTCGTGCTGGCTGACTGGTGCCAGTGTGGCCGGGGACTCCGGAGAGTTTCAGGACCCCTGAACGGTGTGGGAAAGTTCGCTGAAGCAGGTAGTTTGTAGATACTACTTTGCACTTGGAGAAGAGCAAAGTTTCATGTTGTTAGTAGGATGGAGGCAAGTTCCAACAGTGTGTGGTTAACTAGATTCATCTTCCTGATGTGTTTTAGGAGGATGGCAGACTGTCGACACCTTACATAACAGAGGAGTGTCTGAAAAAGCTGGACACGAAACAACAGACCAACACGCTGCTGAGCCTGGTATGGCGGGATTCGGCTAGCGAAGATGTGTTCACGGTGATGGCCTCTGTCTGCCACACGCTCATGGTGCAGCACCGCATGATGGTGCCCAAAGTCAGGCAAGTGCGGGCAGGGTGCCGGCCATGGCCGCAAGCTTCCCCCCTTCTCCTGCCGGCTGGAGTCTGGGTCTGCTTTATCTGCTGTTCTTTGATGGACTGTGATATAGAATACTACGCTGTCCGTGCGTTTCCAGAAAATGAAGATTCGTTCCTTTTTTAAAGTTGACACAACTTTCCCTGGCCTAAGAGGCTCTGAAGTGCCCTGCATGTGATTGTTCACAAAGCTAGTGAGCGTGAGCGTCTGTCCCTGTACACCTGCTAGGTGAGAGTGCGTCTTAGCCACCCGTGTGGAAGTTGGACTTGGGCCAGCCCCTGGAGCCCACATGGCAGTCGCACAGTCTGAGTCTTATTCCTGGTGGCTTGAAAAGCATGCCAGGCATGCGTGTGCCCAGATTCCTGGAGATGGGACTGTGGCACGTTAGCCATCCCCTGCTGGAAGGTTCTACTCCCCAAACACCTGCACCCACATATATACACACACCCTCCACCACATTAAAGAGAAAATGTTGGGCTTTTACCTGCATTACATGTTTTTTAGTTTTTTTCCAAAGTACTGTCTTTTATAAGATTGCCTTTGATAATGTACTCTTGCAAGTAAATTTTTGTTTTTCAAAAATTTGAAATAAACTTTCGATTGAGACAAACAAAACATACAAGTTAAAAGTGGCTAAGTTTGTGTGCCGGCAGGTGGTGTGGTGGCACTAGACTCCCACGTGGCCAACCATGGTTTGAGTCCTAGACCTGGCAGCTTGCTTTCTCACTCTCTCTCTCACTCTGTCCCAATCTGGTCAAATTTAAATAAAGAAAGAATGAATTATGTTTTTTAAAAAAGAAAGTGGCTACTTTTTGTTTAAGTTGTTGTGATCATGACCTATTTTCTGTCCCTATTTTGATGGAAAGTTTAGTGGTGTCTTGAGAATTTAATTTTAAAAATATTCAACTGGATTCAGTGCAGAAACTATGTAGGGAGTCTACTAGAGCCCAAGGGAGTGCCACCACGCAGACGCAGGGGCAGAGAGCATGCCAGGAGCAGGCCCTGTGGCTCCCACGGCCCTGGAGGGCGCTGGGAGTCCAGGAGGGGGTCATTGGGGATGGGGCAAGAGTGGCTCTGTTGCTCAGGGAAGCACTTTGTTTCTTTTTTCTTTTAGAGAGAGGTTTTTTGCTATACGGTGCGTGCACTCACCAGAGAGACAGCAGCAGAAAGCGAGAAATCACCCCCCAGGGAGGATGGCCATGCCGCAATCCCTTCTCCTCCATTCTCCTCTGGGGATCTTGGGCACGCACGCACATGCGTCCGGCGTGAGTTTAAGCCACCGGGTCTGGGGAACCGTGGTTGGCTCTGTGGAAGTCCAGCTGTGTAGCCATTAGACTGTCTGTTGGACTCCCACGTGGCCCACAGACAGCACTCTTTGAAATGGACTGTGGGTGAGGAAGGGATCAGCATCAGCGTGTGCAATGGCCTCGTAAACCCCGATGCCGCCACCTGACAAGGTGCCACCTGATGAGGTGCCGTCTTGGCTTGCTGGTGTTCACTGCCATGGGCGGGAGGGAGCATCCGTGGGAGCCCGCGGTCCCTGGACCAGGCCGTCACTCTCTCTAGGCTGACTGAGGGGAGTGGGAATGCGATCGGAGGACCCTGGAAGCTAGGCGGACACTGGTGCCCGTCGTGGTGCAGGTCCGCGCTGTGGGCAGTGCTGGCGGGCTTCACGGGCCCCAGTGCCCTGGCCTGGTCACCTGGCAGACGCTCTCCCGGAGGGTGCTGGTGAGGGTGCCGGTACCAGTGCAGCACTTGCTTCCTCTCGGCACCAGCGAGGAGCGTGGGGGCGGAGGCGCGTCAGATGTGCGTGTTGAGTGCTTTCCCCGGCCATGACGGGGCCATGACTGGGCGGTTGGCTTGTGTTCACTGTTGTGGCTTTGTCTGCTTTCCCTTTATCTGCTAGAGAAGCCTTTAAAGGTGATTCGTATATACCAGGCTGATGACTCCTTCTGGATCCCTCTTTGGCTGATGTTAGTCCCTCTAATTTTCACATTGGGATTTGCAGTTTCTAAATTTTGTTTGGTATTGGGACCAGCAGATGATGAAATGGTTATGTCGCTGGACCGCCATGTTGCCAAGTCTGGTTCGAGTCCCAGACCCGGTGGCTCATGCTGGATGCGTATGCGTGAACGCCCAAATCCTCAGGGGAAAATGGAGGAGAAGGAGTCACAGCGTGGCCATCCTCCGGGGGTGATTTCTCGCTTTCTGTCTCCAGTGAGTGCATGTTCCGTATAGTGAAAATCTCTTAGAAAAAATTTTTGTTGATTATCAGGATATATAAGATATATAAGAAGATGGAAGCCCTTTTATTAGGCTAACTGCTGGTTCCCAGATGGAAGCCCTTTTTTACACTGTTAGAGTAAGATTTCCAAAATAGATGTTTACATGAAAGAAGGAAGATAAAGAACAAAGTAGATATAACCTACTTTTTGTGTAGAAAAAGTTAGAAAAAAATAAGAATGTAGCTTGTGTTTGCATAAGGAAATTGGAAAACATGTATAGAAAACCCCTCACAGTTACACTCGTGTGTGTGGGTGTGCTGGGAGGATGGGGGGAGCAAACTTTTAACTGTACTAGTTTTCACTCTGGAGTTTTGGATTAGGTGAAGGGCAGTTTTTTTTAAATTAGTTAACTAATAAATGTGTTGCCAGCTCTTTTCTGAGAGAACATTTTTGTATTTCGCCATTGGACTTCGAAATCCAAGTAGATATTTTGGGGGAGCGTATGTCCTTTATTGTGCTTACCCACTAGAGTGGGTGTCATGTCTGGACAAAACCAAACGTTTGTTGCTGTAATTTCTGCATCACAGTTAAAGTCCAAGCAGATTTTTAAAAAACCATCAACTCGTTCAAAACCCACTACTTTGGAATCAATCGCTTCTTTGAAGCCAGAGTAACACTTAATGTGGTTAAGACTTGAGTGCAGAAATTTGGCTGGTCGTAAAGCTAATTAAACTGCCAACTTGCTCAAATAGAATTACAAAAGGCAGGATTGTGTTTTCCACAGAGATACAGTCTCCTGGAGTCCCCCACACTGGACGGCTGGTAGAGTGCTTAGAGTCCCACGGCGGTGAGGAGTCCGGGCGCCCGTTAGACAGTCTCGTGCTGTCCTTCCTTCCCAGTCAGAGATTGCGGGTGTGTGGGATAACCCACCACCAGCAGGTGTAGCCTTGAGGAGAGTCCCATTCCTCATCTCCACCGACAGCAAGTTGCCAGTGGCGAGGAGTAGTTCACTTTACCTTGAAGTCTCCTGATGCATTTCCTGCCAGCTTGAGTCCTCTGCGGTGAGGCACTCCAGGATTGCAGCGCTGTACACAGCAGCCGCCGCCTCCACGTCCAGGCTGGTGTCAATGAGTTCGGCCCACCGGGCCCTGTAAGCCGGCTCTCTGCGAGCAGGACCGTGCCTTCGTCTGGGCCTTCCCGACGTCCTGCCCAGCCTTACCCCGGCCATTTCCCATTCTGCTGCAGCTCACATGAGCAAGGTGGGACAAGGGCTAGTCGGACGCACAGCAAGAGCCCACTGGCTGCTCCTCCGCCCTACTGTTCACACTGCCAGTACAAGTAGAATTTGGATATAAAGTTATTTTTTCTGGCACCAGCAGATGGCATAATGGTTATGTTGCTGGATTCCAACATAGTCGACTGCGGTTCAAGTCCTGGACCCGGTGGCTTGAAACTCACTCCAGGTGTGTGTGCATGCGTGGCTAAAATTCCCAGAGGAGGAGGGATTGCATTGTGGCCACTCCCAAGGGGTGATTTCTCACTGTCTCTTTGTCTCTCTGGTGAGCATATGCGCCCTATAGCAAAAAATCTATCAAAAAAATTTTTTTTCCTTAAATATATGTACATTTGCTCTTTTGAAACGCAGCTGAGTACAAAATGGTTGTGTTAGTGGGAATCGGGGAGGTTGAAGGCACTGCTCCAGTGTCTAGAGACATGTAGTCAGAAAGGACAGTACTGGGAAGGAATTTAAGGTAGCCACGTCGGGAAGCATTTGACTCTAGCCCCAGCAGACTTGCCGTCCCTGCTGGGCACCGTCTGCCCTGCCGACTGGCAGGGGTTGCGCTGTGAGGTGACTGCCACCTCTCACGCCTGCCCTCAGTCGCGTCTCACATTGCTGGGCCAGGAGGGCCTTTGGTTCTCCTTGCCCTGCGTGACTGGGACCTGCCTCCTGACCCTCTTCTGCCTGCTTTCTTTCTTCACAAACGCTGCTTTCTCGAGAATCTTTGACTTGGGTTTCCCCTCTGTTCATGGATTCTTTATGTCTCAGTGTTTCCTAAACGTCGTCTTTTCCTCTCTGGCCTTTAGTCCTCCTTTTCTTTCAGTTGATCTGTTTCATGTGAGTGGTGCCAGCCATCCTCTGATGACGCCCAGGTTTGCCTCTCTAGTCTACATGACTTTGTGGAGCTCCAGACTCCCATTCCGTCCTCCCAGGCAGGTGTCTTCTGGGACCTGCCGTCAGGTGCGTTACACACTGTCCAGATTAAGTCCAGCATCTCCTTCCGCGAGCCTCCTCCCTGTCCTGCTGCGAGCAATCCCGCCGTCACCTTGGCTGTCCCTGCCCAAAACCAGGAGTGGCAGTGTCCTGCTTGGTGGCCACCAGGGACCCGCCACCTTCAGTTCAGTGAGCACGCCACAGACTGAGTGTTAGGTGTCCAGGTGTCCAGGTGCCCCGCAGCCTCGGTGGCCATTGGCTCCCGTGACAGACAGCGCAGGTTAGGTCGTGTCCCTCCTCACGGCAAGTTCAGGTGGGAACCTGTCCCCCGACCTTCCACGCTTACTTTCAGCCCACCTAGACTGTCAGACTGATTCTTACTGCCACGTCTTGACAGAGTGAATTTCGAAATAGTCATCTAGTTCTCATTATTTCATCCTCTAGCCATGATTGTTTCATCATGTAATCCTAATTATTTCATTCTCCTGCTTGAACATCTGCCAGTGGATCTCCTTTGCTTCAGGAAAAAATCCACATCCCTTCGATTATTGGTGTGTGCGGTGCCCTCCCACCGTCCGGCATTTGCTTACCTTATCTCTACCACAGAACACTGTGAGCCTGGCTGCGCCTGTGCCTCGCGTGTCCCTGTCAGGCTTGGCTCGTGGTCTGGTGACAGATCTAAATGCTTCGAGACCATTTTAAAGGGAGCGTTTGAGGGAGGAGAAAGACGATGGCATTATCCACCTGTAGTTGGATTCATGTAACTGAACCAGAAGGCAGAACAGGTCATTTTTGTTTCAGTGCATGCTTTTTCCCACCAAAAAGCGACACAGTGAACCAGCTGCATTGTGTTCTATGGGGTCGCTGTCACCCTGCCGTGTGGGCCCTGGGAGCACTCAGGTGGGGTCTGTGTCACCCTGCTGTGTGGGCCCTGGGGGCACAGTGCTGTCCCGTGTGCTCTGGGAGCACTCAGGTGGGGTCTGGGTCACCCTGCCGTGTGGGCCCGGGGGGCACAGCGCTGTCCCGGCCCTGGGAGCACTCAGGTGTGTTGTAATGAGGAGGACTTTTTAGCTCCTGGTTTTTAAGCTTATATGTTATTCTCTAGTAATATTTGGAATAAAACGATTGTACAGGTGACTTCAATGGAGAAAAAAACAGGTTGTGTTCCACTGTATATGCACAGTTAGATATTACATGTGATTATGTGTTTGAAAATAAGTTTTTATAATATTTGAGATCATACATTTAGGACTTACCTGGAGGAAAGTAAATACCTTTATGCACGGCATTTTTGTTTTTCATTTTGCTTGAGGGTCCGTGTGCTCTTTAGCGAGATGGAGAGGGAGACAGCATCCCCGTGCACACACCCTCTAGCAAAAACAAAAACAAATTGTACTATATTTTATGAAGTTCAAGTACGATTGATGAGCTATTAAATATTTCATTGCAGATAACATAATTATTTTATTATTAAAACTATTTTTAAATACGTAAGATTATATGAGATACTATTTTTTTTTCTTTTAGAGAGATTTTTGTTATAAGGCGTGTGTGCTCGCTGGAGAGACAGAGACAGAAAGCAAGAAATCACCCCCAGAGGGGATGGCCACCCCACGGTCCCTTCTCTTCCACTCTCATCTTGGGGTTTGGGCATGTGCACACACGTGCCCGGCGTGTTTCAAGCCACCAGGTCTGGGACTCGAACCGCAGTTTTCATGTGGGAGTCCCACAACGTGACCACTACTCTGTCTTCTGGTTCTGATAGTACTTTTTATTTATCTTTATAAAAGAGTACAGCTAACTTTGTTTTGTTACTGATCTTCTCTTTTGGTCAGAATTTGTTTAGTTCTACTATTTTCACATTACTTTATTTGAAACCTTTTTTTTTGGGGGGGGGGGGATAGGGTGCATGCACTCACCAGAGAGACAGAAAGAGAAATCAGCCCCCGGGGGGTTGTCCACTCTACAATCCCTTCTCTTCCATTCTCCTCTCCGGGATATTGAGCATGTGTGCCCACGCCCAGCGTGAGTTTTAAGCCACCTGGTACAGGACTCGAGCCATGGTTGATTGTGTGGGAGTCCAGCAACATAACCATGCCATCTGCTGGTCCCCACATATTAAATGAAATGTGGTATTTCTCTTTCAAGTACAGTGACTACAAAGGAAAGGGAACTTAAGACGACAACAATCAAACCTGTTTCGTGTACAGATTGGGGGAATCCAAAAACACCACAGTCTTTTCAAACAAGTTTGCTGAGTAACAGTTCTCATCTTTACTGTTAAAACAGTCTTCCCATTAAAAAAAGACATCATTTGATTTGTAAAGCCTATTCCCCCCCCCCAGTTTTTATTTTATTGTCTTCACTTAGAAAGTGTAAATTTGTAAGAAAGTAACAAATTTTGTTATGCTATAAAAATCTGTGTCTAGGGGGCCAGCAGGTGGCGTGGTGGTTAATGCTCTGAACTCCCACATGGTCAACCATGATTCGAGTCCTGGCTTCCTTTCCTATTTTCCCTTTTTCTCTCTCTGTCTGGTCAAATTAAAATAAATAATGATGATAATAAAATAAAATAATTAAAAAAAAATCTGTGTTCAGAGGTTAGTAGGTGGCATAGTATTTAAAGTGCTAGATTCTCACATGGCCAGCCATGGTTCGAGTCTTGAGCCTGGAGGCTTGCTTTCTCATTTTATCTTTCTCTCTCTCCCTCTTTCTTCCTCTGATCAAATTTAAAAATAATAATAACAAGATTAAATAATGTTTTTAAAATATCTGTATCCAGAACAAGAAATTACAAATATTCCATTTGTTTTAATAAACAAAAATGTCTTCCTTTGTAAAATGTAAACATCCAATAAATAAAACATACCTGGTATTCCAGGTATAGAAACACTAGCAATTCACCTAGGAAAGACGTGAATCCCGGTATATTTGGGTTCTGTCCTAAATACAAAGCACTTTGCCAAAAGAACCAGGCCATTATGATTTAAAACTCTACTCTTTCACCTGGTTTCCTTACTCGAGTAAAAACTTCCATTTCTATAAAGTTTTGGCTGGACGGTTAAGCCGCAGGAAAGATCTGAAATATCTAAACGTCATTTGGCTAGAGGAAGGTGTTTTCTTGAGACATGGAGGCAGCCGTTCATCCTTCTGTGCTTGAATGCGTTCCTCAGCAAACTTCTTTCCTAAAGTCGTCAGAGTAAAGCACAGGACCTGGGCTCCTAGAAGGGTGGTTTGCCTCAACCTGCAGCGCACCCTTCAGGTGTTCTGCGTGTATGAGTGCCGAAGGTCTGCGGCGCCTGGAGACCTTGGTCCCCTCCACGCCCGGCTCCAGTGCTCCAGTGCTCCACCAGGCGCCGCAGGACATTCATGCTGGCCCCAGGAGACATGGTGGCAGCGCTGGGCTTCGAGCTGTCTTCTTTCTCTTTACCATGGGCATTTAAATTAACACGCTTCTGGGGCCAGCAGGTCGTGTGGTGGTTAAGGTACTAGACTCCCACATGGCCGACTGTGGTTCAAGGCCTGGATCTAGTGGCTTGCTTTCTTATTTTCTCTTTTTCTCTGGTCAAATTTTTAAAATAGTAATAAATAATAAAAAGTTTAACACACTTCTAACAGAATTTAGTGTGCGGGGCCAACAGATGGCATGAAGGTTAAGACAGCTGGGTCCCACACGGCTGACTGACTGGTTGAGTCCCAGACCGAGGGGCTTAAGAATCACCAGGCATGGGAACCAGCAGTTAGCGTAATGGCTATGTCGCTGGACTCCCACGTAGTCGACCGAGGTTCGCGTCCCAGACCCGAGGGCTTAAAACTCATGCGGGGCGCATGTGCGTGCGTGCCCAAGATCCCAAGAGGAGAATGGAGGAGAAGGGATTGCGGCGTGACCATCCCCCCTGGGGGGCGATTTCTCACTTTCTGTCTCTATGTCTCTCTCTCTCTGTCTGTCTGGTGAGCGCACGTGCCCTATAGTGAAAAACCTCTCCAAAAAAAAAAAGAATCACCAGGCGCATGTGAATATGTGCCCAAAATCTCAAGAGGAGAATGGAGGAGAAGAGATTGTAGCAAGGCCATCCCTCTAGGGGCTGATTTCTCACTTTTCTTCCTTTCCTCTGTCTCTCTCCAGTGAGCACACGTGCCCTATGGGGGAAAAAATGTAGTCCATGAGATGGCTTTATGGCATACTCAGCACAGCACAGTAACCACACAGAGCAGCCCGGAGAGAGATGTGTTTTCATGTGGCCAGATCATCCAGTGACGTGCTGTCAGTGCCAGGTCCTATGACATGAAGCAGAAGTGGTCTGCAGAGACCGGGGACCAAGAGCCCAGATTTGGGGGCCACATTGCCTCGCTGAGTGGACAGATGAGCCACTGTCACTTGGGACCTCCCTCCGGTGGTTGGCTTGTCCCTTGGGCATCCCGTGACTCCTGTGCTGCTTGTTCTTTCTAAGCTGCGGCTGCTGGACCAGATCATCTGATAACCAGGGTCTCTTTAGGCTTGACAGCCCAGTGAGTAGTGTTCAGTTCAGCACCCCACAAAGAGAGTGTTAGATCAGATGTGTTTATACTTAAAAATACGGAATTCTGCTCTTTTCATATTTTTATCTTTAAGCTTTCACTTCAGGGTCTTTCCTGATGTATCCTGATCCCACAGTGAAAGCTCTTACACGGTTGTAGGTACTGAGCCACTTCTGTTTAAGCTTTCACACTAGGGCCACTTCTGATATTCCCCTACCACAGTGAAAGCTCTTACACGGTTGTACACACTGAACCACTTCCGTTCTCCTTCTGGTTCCTTGATCTCCTGAATGCTGCTCGTGAGAGCTTATTTCTCTCTCCCTCTCCCTCTCCCTCTTCCTCTCCCTCCCTCTCTCTCTCTGTGGGGGGGGGCACAGACATCTGTTTTTGTTTTGCCTCACTTCAGCTGTGTTACTTCTGCAGAACTCCTCCGTCTCTTGTTACTTCTGCAGAACTCCTTCTCCGTCTCTTTCTCCCCCTAATTGCCAGGGGCACATGAGAGACAGCGGAGGCAGCGTGTGGGCGCAGCACCCCAGTGGTCCTGCTGCAGCCCCTCTCCTCCATTCCGGCAGGCTGTGGGGCACACAGGTGTGCATCACGTGCACACAGTGTGTTTTCCAGCTGCTGGGGCCAGAATCCCAAGTACAGTCAGCCACGTTAGATGGCTCCCACGCAGTGTATAACCACCGTGCTGTGGGGCTGGCCCTGGGTGTGTCTGATCCTGCCCAGGACTCCGCCATGGTTGTCTCAGAGGGCTAGGAGCCCGCCTGCACTGCCGTGGCCGAGTGCGTTTAAAAATGTGAGTCTCAGATGTGTTTGGGATTTAAGTTTTGACTCCACTTACAAGTGCATACGTCGGCCTTTTTACCGCATCACCGTGACTGGGACATGCTTACTCCCCAAGGGCGGTCAGTGGGCAGGGAGAGCTAGGTGAGGGCAGCCCTCGCCCATTCTTCCCAGAGCTCCGTGTTCTTAACCAATTTTGCATATTTTTTTTCTTTTGCCTATTAAAAGGTTTACTTTCTTCTTTATGCTCAGAAACAAAGAAACGGCCTTGCCCCCTCAACAGGGTCTCATCTTGAGGGAATGGGGGCAGAGCTAGTGACGGGAGGGGGCTGTTGGTGTGAGGTTGAATATGGAAGTTCTTTCTCCCCCCATCCCTGCTATTACTCCTCTCTTCAACGTCCCCCTCCAAAACATTTAGGTGTGAACACAACTTGCCACCCACGGGGTCTTGGGTAGGCACAGCTGTAGGAAAGAATTAATGCCCGCTTTCATTAAGACGTGGGTCCAGTGTCTTGGGGGAAAGGGGAGAGGGAGGGAACGGGTTGGTCGAGGGAGCTGCCGACTGGAGGAGAAGGGAAGAGAGGCTGGGACCCTTGCCCCCATAACAGTGGGGGTCTTGGTCCTGCCCCTGCCTCTCCCAGCACCATCCACTCCCTCCTGAGCCCCCCATCCTAGCAGAACTGGTCGTCATAGTCGTCCTTCATCCCCTTCAGCCAAAGCCGGGCAAAGTCCTTGAACACAATGTCATCGTCTGTGGCAATTGTGCATTTTAGAAGGGGCAAATATTTATGTAATCCTCTAAGATATATTTTTGGATCTAAATTATTTTTGAGATGTTAATGAACACTTTTTTATGACTTTGGTAAAATGACTATCATCACTGCTCACCAGTTGTTCTTCCATTCCTTACAGGCTTCTCTATAGCTTAGCTTTTAATGCCAGATTCCTGAGGCACCTTTGGTTTCTGATATCGTCCATGACAACACGGATGATCACAGGGTACGTGTTGCACAGTCTCACACGCTGAGTTTAAGGGGTGGACAGTGACACCAGTGAAGAATGTCTGAGCCGGTGTTTGTACGTATTACTTATAACTAGCTTGTTCCGCATTGGGGAAATCCACGTGCTCTCCGTCTCACTAGAAGTGCTAGTGCTCACTCGACCATTGTCTGTATGTAGTACTAAGAGCACGCATCTGGAGGTAAGGCTTGTTTGTAACATCGCGGTTATTCTTATTTTTTTTAAGTCAGAGACTTGAAATTTCTTTGCTCAACATGGCTGTCAACGTGAAAAATACAGGTTTTAAAGCAAATTTAACACCATTACTAACAATGTAGAAATTGGGTTTTTAAACTGTTTGAAGTCATTTTAATTTACTTTTTTTTTTTGAGAGTGTTTTTTTGCTATAGGGTGCATGCGCACGCCAGAAAGACAGAGAGACAGAGAGACAGAAAGCGAGAAATCACCCGCCCCCCACGGGGGGATGGCCACGCCGCAGTCCCTTCTCCATTCTCCTCTCGGGATCTTGGGCACGCATGCACACGCGCCAGGCGTGAGTTTAAGCTACCGGGTCCAGGATTCGAACCACAGTTGATTATATGGGAGTCCAGCAACATAGCCATTACTCCAATTGCTGGTCCCCAGTCATTCGATTTTTCAACATATGAATCATTATGAACCTTGAAATAGAATGTCTTCACCATATGTTAAGTGAACGTGTAATAGGTAGAAAGTTCACTTTTAAAACTGACTCAGCCCTGGGGCAGCATGCCGTATGGAGGTTAAGGCAGCTGGATCCTACATAGCAGCTCGGTGGTTTGAGTCCTGGACCCAACAGCTTGAAGGTCACATTGGGCACCTGTGTGTGCATGCCTTAGATCTGAAGAGGAGAATGGAGAAGAGATTTCAGCATGGTCATCCACCTGGGGTGGGAGGGGGGATGACTTTTCACTCTTTCTGTCTCTGGACAGTTCACACACCTTAGCAGAAACAAACAAAGATTGCTTCAGTCCATCCCCCTTCATAGCCCCCGGCAGAAGACTGAGCCGGCCCTCTGTACAGTGATGGAAAAGGTGTGTGGGTGACTCAGCTAACTCCCAAACGCTGGTGCTCACCGAGTGGTCGTGCCAGCACCTGCACCGCCATCCACGTGCGTGAGCTGACCTGTCCTGTGGGGGAGAGGCCCGTCCAGATTAGGGTGAGAGTGGGGGAGGAGGAGATGTTTTGTTTTGGTTTTCATTCTAGGAATTAGAATTTGGAAGTAAGAGTTCTGAGTGTGTGAGTGGGAGTCTAGAATTTACACGTGAATGCACTGCAGTCTAATTTGGTCGTGGGGACTTGTGTTGGGGCTCTGAGTTTTGAGTTTTTCCGAGTGTGTAGAGAGAAAGATCAGCATGTTTTAGTGACTCACCGTCATTCACCCGAGTCCCTTTATAAATGGATCCGGTGTCCAGACCGTACATGTGAGACAGACGGTCGGCTTGTGAACAGCACAGCTTTGAGTGCCTTTTGCGTGTTTCATCTGATCGTAACAGACCTACTGTGCTTATGGAGTGCCTGAGATGGTGCTGCTGCCAGTGACACTCCTGAGGGCTGAAAGATGACTGGTGTCCACAGTGGCCAGCAGAGAGAGACGAGGGCCACGCAGGGCAACCGAACGTCTAGAAAGCTTCTGTCCTTCGAGTTCCCACTAACCTGGGGTGTTGGGCATGTTTTGTGGTGCTGTGTTTTCGGTGCATTTCAGAGGCTTCTGAAGCTGCCACCCTTGGCTGTCATAAACGACAAGTTTGCTTAGGGTAAAAGGAGATGGGAGATCGGTGCGACAGGAAATTGCATTTACCTGAGTGTCCCCGCTTAGCAACAGACGCTGCTGCCATCCCGTCTGATGGTCACTTGTGTTTTTCTCTCGTGTGGAAAATGGGTCACAGCATGCAGAGGAAAGTGGGTTGTTGATTACAGTACATGATTCATGTTCTCTGACTTAGTGACGTTGTTCAGGAGTTTAAAATTTCATTGATTCTTAAGAGTCTAAAGTTTAAGTTTCTTTTTACTGGTTTAATTTGTTAAAGTACGTCAAGAACCTTATGGTGGATTTTTGGTTCTGTTTTGTTCTGTTTTTAGGTTTTTGCCATAGGGTGCATGGGCTTGCCAGAGGGTGACAGAGAGCGGAAGTAAGAAACGACGCCCCGGAGCATGGCCGCACTGCCACGTCTTCTCTTCCATTCTCCTCTCGGGGTTTTGGGCATATGTGCACATGTACGCAGTGTGATTTTCAGACCACCAGGTCCGGGACTCAGACCGCTGTCATCCCTGCGGGAGTCCAGCCCCGTAGCTACCATACCCCCGGTAGCCCAAACTTGACCTGGTTTGAATACAGTCCTGATAAATATCTCATCATATTTACTACAGTTCAGAGTAAAATTTAAAATAGAATTCCTGATCTTCTGAAAATGGCATTGAATTTAGTTTTCAAATAGCTTCTCAGCAAGACATGCATAGCGAGACTTCTGTGGTTGTGTTAAAGTGCGGCGGGTTCCCACGTCCTGCCTCTGAGACTAGCTTCGAGACTCCAGAGTCTGAAGCCACTAGGCGGCACAGGCTCCCCGCCCCCAGCAGGGAGGGGTGGCCCTGAATACAGTCCTGATAAATATCTCATCATATTTACTACAGTTCAGAGTAAAATTTAAAATAGAATTCCTGATCTTCTGAAAATGGCATTGAATTTAGTTTTCAAATAGCTTCTCAGCAAGACATGCATAGCGAGACTTCTGTGGTTGTGTTAAAGTGCGGCGGGTTCCCACGTCCTGCCTCTGAGACTAGCTTCGAGACTCCAGAGTCTGAAGCCACTAGGCGGCACAGGCTCCTCGCCCCAGGCAGGTAGGACTGCCCTTAGACCAATCCAGAGGGACCGTGAGCAGCAGCTTATTAGTTAGCCTACATTTTGCAGATAACATTTTTACTCATGTACCTCATTTGCAATATTGCCAATCAGCCAGCTTAGTGTCCTTGTGGAAAATGAAGGAAACCACATTCCACTTTTTCGCAAAGGTGTCATTCTTTACCAAAACATGGTGCAGATAGGTGCGCGTCCGGACACTGTTGGCATGCGCGGTGAGCGTGGTGTTTGCCCTTTGGTCCGTGGGTCTCAGGGCGTCTGCCGCAGCACTCTGAAAGGTTTGTAGGCACGAATACCTTCATTAGGAAGCGAGTATTGAGGCCAAGAAGCTCCTTAAGTTCGTGGAGAGGAGGAAGAGCAGTTTCCGCAGAGACCCGTGTGAAGGTTCGTGCGGAGGCAGAGGTGACGGATCTGCCTGAGGCCTCCCTGATGGCCTGAGACCCAGCCAACCCCCAGAGTTGTGAGTCAGCGTCCTTCACCGCAGGGAACTCTGGGACTTCCACGTGCACCTCAGTCTTTGAGAGTGGCCCTTTGCAGGGGGTCTTTACATCAGTGTTTATAACAAAAGGGTGGTGACCATGGGACCCTCACTTGATCCATGTCCTGCCACAGGGGCCATTGGCATGTCTGATCCTTCTTGCTTCTCAGTTTCTATCACTAAGTGGGAATGGTCGTTCTTTTTACTTACCTCCGAGGAGCTCCATGAGAGGAAATAACTCAGTTGGCTAGGTGTGTTCCTGTTTTCCGGGGAACCAGCGTATGGGTGTCATGCCTACTGTGCAGGTGTGCATCACTGATGAGGTGAGGGTGATGGTGAGGCTGCCCATGTCACCGTGTGTTCCCGTCAGAGCCAGCTAGTGTCCGTAGTTCTGTGTCCATGGCAAGGGGACTGAAAGGGGCTGACTGTTTTGTCACGGCATCAGTCAGTGTATTTCAGCGTCTTCCTTCTGTGTCAGCAGCTCGGTTCTCAGTCCCACTGGGCAGGTGGCCTGCTGCTGGGTGCTGTGGGGAGTAACCCAGGCAGGTCTGGCCAGGGTGGCAGTGCCATGCCTCTCTTCTCCCACATAACACCTTTTCCTGCCGTCCTGGCTGTAGCAGTGAGGCCGGACAGTTGTCATCTGTCCCGTCCTGTGTGTCCCTGCTGTGCTCGCACGTGGATGAGCGGCTCTGCTCCCTCCCTGCCTGCCTTCCGGCAATGGGGGAAACCTGCGCTGCCTCCTCGAGGAGAGGAGGCTGCCAGGTCTTGTGCCCAGAGCTTACCTGAACCAGGCACCACGGACACTCGGATGCTCCTGGGACTGCAGCCCGGCCCCCGAACCCCACTGGCAGTGACTGGGCGCACGTGCTGCTCTGCTCCTCCGTGCACGCTGCGGGCCGACGCCCGGTCGAGCTCATCGGACGCACACCTGTGCTTTCGTAGAAGTAGGTGCTCAGGGGAGGAAGAGGATGGTCTTGGCCACCGTAGACTTGGCATGCTCACGGGACCATGGGGCTTTCTAGTCTGGGGAGCGCTCGGCAGGTGAGCCCTATGGTCTGTTGGTTTTCATAGGGGGAGTTAGGCCTTTTAAATGTTAACTGTTTTGTTAGACAAGGCACTGGAGAAGAAGAAACCAATTCTAGGTGGGAGATGGAGATTTGATAGAGCATAATTCTTGGTGGTGAAAGGGATGGTGAACGACACTCGGGCCACCCTGCCCTGGGCTGCTCAGGGGTCATTAGCTCACACTAAGCCAGGAGTGGGACGGGTGCCATCGCCCAGCACCATGGACAGCAGAAGACAGCCGGCAGGAGAGGGCAACTGTTCTGAAAGGTTCTGATCTGGCTTCAGTATTGGACTGTGTCCAGCCTTCCTAACCGTAGGCAGGGGCTTGGCTGGGTGTGTCTCCATGAGGCCAGAGTCATGGGCATGGTCAGGTCGAAGAGAGGGGCAGGCAGCTGTCCTCAGGAAATGACGCCTGCGTCTGGGGTAGTGGCCTTGCTCCCTGCGGCCCTCTTTGGGGCCTCGGCCTCGGTGACTTCGTTTGCCCACTTGGTAGAAGGAGCAGGCACCTGGCCAAGTTCTGTACTGTTTTTTCTGGTTTTTTTTTTTTTTTTTTTTTTTTTTTTTTTTTTTTTTTAAATGACGGCTATTTTTAACCTCTTATCAAAGTGACTTTACCTTGCCTTCATGGAGTTTAACTGCTAATGTGAAATGTTGTATTTCCTGATTACATCTGTTTGGTATCATGTCTTAATTAGTGTTCAAACTAAGAATAAGTTCCCTACCCTCTCTCCCTCTCCCTCGATCCAAGGTCTGTGGTGCCGTTGCTCCAGGTGATATCAAGAGGCTCTCCCATGTCCTTTGAAGATTCCAGTCGGATCATCCCACTCTTTTACCTCTTCAGCTCCCTGTTTAGTCACTCGCTAGTTTCCATACATGACAACGAGTTCTTCGGTGATGCCATGGAAGGTAAGCGGTTCGAGGGTTGGGCTGTTACTGGCCACGTGGCCTGTCGGCGATCACAGGACAAGAGAAAGATGTTAAGGCCTCTGCTGTGTTGGGAAATGAAAAGAAAACGGAGGGTGGAAAAGCAGGGTGTGCTCCCCCTGCAGGTCAGAGACGGCCATCAATGATGCCGTTCACTCTGGAAGAGCTGGTAATGCTGTCTCGGTGCCTTCGGGATGCCTGTCTGGGGATCATCAAGCTGGCTTACCCAGAAACAAAGCCGGAAGTTCGCCAAGAGTACGTGCTAGCATTCCAGAGCATCGGCGTCACCACCAGTTCTGAGATGCAGCAGTGCATACAGGTGGAGCAGAAACGCTGGATCCAGCTGTTCAAGGTACAGGGGTGGAGGGGTTTGGTTTTTGCTTACTGAGGTTGCATGATGCATAAATTTATCTTCACAAGAATAGAAATGCAGGTTTATTTCAGACATAATTTTAATTTGCAAAACTTTTTAGTTTTTGTTGTAGGGTACATGTCCCCAGAGGGAAACAGAAAGTGAGAAATCGTCCCCTGGAGGGTTGGCTACACTGCAGTCCCTTCTCTGTTTCTCTTAGGGTTTTTGGGACGGACATGTGCACTAGATGTGATTTTCAAGCCACCAAGGTTTTAAGGTTTTTTTGTTTGTTTGTTTGTTTGTTTTTTTTTTTTTTTTTAGAGATAGATTTTTGCTGGAACCAGCAGGTGGCATGGTGGTTAAGGCGCTGGACACTCCCACGTGGCTGACCATGGTTCTAGTCCCGGACCTGGTGGCTTGCTTTCTCACTTTCTCTCTCTCTCGTCTCTCTTGTCTCTCTGTGATCAAATTAAAAAATAAATGAATGAGTATGTAAAATTTAATTAAATAATTCTTTAAAAAAAAAAGATATTTCCTGTAGGGCATGTGTGTGCTTCCCGGAAAGACAGAGACAGACAGCAAGAAATCACCCCACAAGGGGAGTGATGGCCACGCCGTAGTCCCTTCTCCATTCTCCTCTTGGGCTCTTGGGCATGAATTCTCCTCTTGGGATCTTGGGCATGCACGCACACATGCCCGGCATGAGTTTAAGACGCCCAGTCCAGGACTTGAACCACAGTTGACTATGTGAAATTCCAGCGATGTAACCATTATGCTATCTGCTGGTCCCAAGCCACCAAATCTTGAGACGAGATTCAAACCGCTCAGTCCCGCTGCCCTAACCACCCTGCCGCTGGCTGTCCCAGTTTGCAAAACTTTTCTGTTAAGGAAAGTCTGTTTCACGTTTGTTTGTTCTTGCTATAGGGCATGCAAGGGAGAGAGAGAACCCCTTATGGGGCATGATTACACTGCAGCTCCCCCCTTCATTTTTCCATCTTGCCAGGATTTGGGGCACAGGCACACACAAGCCCAGCATGTTTTTCTAACCACGAGAGCCAGGTTTCACGCCACAGACAGCCATGTGGGTTCTAGGTCCCTGCACACTGCACATCAGTTCTGTGCTTCGGGCCGGCCCCGCATTTGCTTCACTTAAAAATGTGTTTTTGGGACCAGAAGATGGCATAGTAGTTATGTTGCTGGACTCCCACATAGTCGACCATGGTGCAAGTCCTAGACCTGGTGGTTAAAACTCATGCCAGGGGTGTTTGTGTGTGTGCCCAAAATCCTGCAAGGTGACTGGAGGAGAAGGGATTATGGTGTGGCCATCTCTCCAGAGGGTGATTTCTCTCTTTCTGCCTCTAAATACAAGCTTTTAAAGATACTTTAATTTTTCATTAAGGTGGAAATTTAATTTTCTGTTAAAACTAAAACTGCTGAGGCTTGCAGGTGGCACTGGATTTCCATGGCCAACATTGTTTGAGTCCTGGACCTGGTGGCTGGCTTTTTTTTCTTCACTTCTCTCTCTCTCTTCCTCTCTTGCTCTTCTTCTTTCTCTGTCCCTCTCTGGTCAAATTAAAATAAATAAGTTAAATAAAATACTTCTAAAAAAAGTTTAAAGCCTCTTACAGATATTTTTTCTAATTTCTTAAAAAGATGATTAACAAAGGTGGAATACATTATTAGTTTCTTAATACAAGTTGTGTATGATTCATTTAAAAAATCTTCATTTTTAGCAAACTTGGGGAAGAGCAGTTAGGCTTTGCCATGGCTGGGATATTGGCAGGAAACCACTGCCACCAGAACATAGCTGTTGAGGCAGAAAAAAAGAAAAGAGAGCGAGTGCTTGACTTCCCGTGAAATCTCTGCAGCAAACACAGCTAGTCAGCTAAAATTGCTCATTAAAGGAGCAAGAGCAGACGAAGCGCATTTCCCAAATTGAATGCTGGATTTACGGCCCGCTTAGTCTTCGCGACCTCTCGCACACTAATGTTCCCATGGAGTCATCAGCCCTCCCTGTGGGTCTTTTATCACTGCTTTTGTCAAGCGATCTATTTAATTGAAAGAAGTTAATTGAATGAAAATGATCAACTAAGCTTGTATTAATATTGCTAATGGAACTTTCTTCTTGGCCATGTTTGGAGAGAGATGTCAAACTAGACTTTAGGAAAGGCCCATTAATGCTTGCACTTAACCTGATGGGCTAATTAAGGAATGCTTATTCATCCTACAAGTCCTCAGAGTCTCTCTGCAGCCCATTCGCCTGGTTTTACAACACGTTTCTCTTACGAGCCAGAGCATTAGCAGCAGGGAGAGTAACTGATAATGTTCTGATAGCACTGGATACAGTACTAATGCCTCGTTGGAGTTATAATTTGTGCAGATTGATGTAATATGTTTGCTCAATTTATTTTAATTACCTACCACTCTGGTCCTTTAAAGTAAACTCGAGGTCACACAGTCCTTACTGTCCCTTCGTAAAGACTGACCATTTTCCATCTTTTCTAGCTAAAAAAAGCGATCTCACCCACGTAAACTTACGATTCAACAGTAATCCTTTGCTCAGTGTAGACATTATGGTAGCATATGTGTTTCCTTTCAGTATTTAATTAGTCTTTGGGATCTTTATTAAATAAAGTTTTCCATTAAGTAGGATATCAGGTTTTGTGTACACTATCAGATAATTTCATTGTTTTATAGCAGCTATTAAAAGTTTCATAATTTTTGTATGACAGGCTTATCTTTAGGACTTTGAAGTCTCCGAATTTATTAATAATATGAGGTATTTGCAATCCGAGCCCTGTTTTGTTTAGCTTTAGCTGTAAATGAAAATTCTGTAGTGAACTCTTTCCTGATGACTCATTGCTACTGTGTTGGTCATGACACTGGACGTATTAGGGTAGGAGCTCCCTTCTCTCTTTCAGGTAGAGGGTCGTTTTAGGTCTGAAATCAAGCATGAAAGGTTAGAGGTCTTTTCAGTGTAGAATTTTTCAAAGATAATTTTTTGAAAGGATTCCTATTCTTTGGCCAAAAAGTATAACCCCTGAATCATTTCATGTTACCTGTTACTGGGCTGAGCCCCAAAATAATAAGAATTGAGACACAAACTTTGAATAACTGGTTATTTTTCCTTTTGGGGAAAAAAAATCTCTCCTATGAAATAATAAGAACTTACACCTGAGTGGTTACTGTTCAGCTAGCATTCTAAGTGCTTTACACATGTTAATCCAGCTGGTACAGGTGGGCGCTTCCCAGACAGCGTCCTGATCCACAGTGGGAGAGCCAGTCGCTGCTCCACACCCTTCACTCTGAAAGGCACTGAAACAAAACTTCATCAGCATTTTTCATACATTACATTGCTGGTTTTTTGTTTTTTTGGTTCTTTCTTTTTTTTTTGGAGAAGTTTTTGCTATAGGGAGCGTGCGCTTGCCAGACAAACAGAGAGAGACAGAGAGCTAGAAAGTGAGAAATCACCCCCCAGGGGGGATGGCCACGCCGCATTCCCTTCTCCTCCATTCTCCTCTCGGGATCTTGGGCACACACGCACATGCGCCCCGCGTAAGTTTAAGCCACTGGGTCCGAGACTTGAACCACAGTCAGCCACATGGGAGTCCAGCGACCTAGCCATTACACCAACTGCTGGTCCCTACACTGCCAAATTTGAGTTGAAGAATTCAAGGTAGAATTAACCAAAGAATGTAAAAGTTGTTTGCCGTGACTTCCTGCCTTCCGTTGATTTCGGCAGAGTTGCCACAAGTGATGAGACCTGAGTCTTTCAACACCGGCTGCTTTCCTTTTTCAGTCTTATGATGGTCCTCTCGAACTAATTTGTGAGAGAGGCTTTGTTGGCTGGTCACAGGACATAGAATTTTAAGTGGATAGAGTCATCTTTCTCTGTCACTGTAAGAATTGAGGTCATTTTCTAAGCCCTGCATTGACACTACTAAAACAGTTTATGCATTCATCAAATTTATAAACTCCTCTCGAAGTGTAATTTATAGCCGGGCTTGCGTTAGCTCCACGAGGGCAGAGGCGGTCCCATCTCGGTAGGTCTTCGTGTGCTGCTACCAAGCTTATGGGCTTACCTCCAGGGACAGTCGGCAGGGGAGGGGGGCGAGGGTCCTGCGCCTCTCTGACCCGTACGAACTGTGCAGAGAGGAGAGCGATCTCTTGGGGGATCCATAGAAAACTTGTGGAAACTGAATATTGTGGCCAACCGACGCATATGTTTCCCCCCAATTTTTTTAAAATTTTGCCAGAGGGCACATGTGCTTGCCAAGAGATACAGTGAGAAAAGACATCTCTCTCTCACACACACACACACACACACACACACACACACACACACACATTTTGGGAATGGTCTGTCCGCAGTCCATTCCCCTCCCCTCTCCTTCCGGGATTCTGAACACGTACTCGACACACACCAGCATATCTCTCAAGCTGCCAGGTCTGGGACTTGAACTCTGGAGTCAGCCATTGGGAGCCAACTGCCTTAAATACTAGGCCACAGAGCCAGCCCATGTTTCAGAAATTTTCTTACATTAAAATAAGCTCATGCTTACATTCCATTTCCCATGAACTCTTGAGGTCCCCTTATAGGGTATGAGTGAATTTCACTTTCTTGGTGTTAATTTGTCTAATTTTATTTTCAAAACAGCTTTTTATGCCTTCATGAAAATGTGTACCAGAGAGAGAAGGAGAGAGACTAGCAGCCTCCGTGGGGTCTGGTCATGGCGAGACCCCCTCCTTCCAGCCTCTTAGGTCCTGGGCAGCTGTGCAGGTGCCAGTCTGTCCTCAGCCGGCAGGCTGGAGCCTCTGTGTCGGGTCCAGCTCCCTGCAGCAGTTGGTAACTGTCCATGCCAGCTGCAGGTGCCATGCAGCATGGCTGGCCGTGGCTGGCTCCCGTTGAAATGGGCCATGTCTTTTTCCGTCTTTGTTTCTGTTTTATTTTCCAACTACTGCTTAAAATGGATACTTTAACAATGAACTTTGTAGTGTTTTAAACATGTACTAGAAAATACTGTCATCTTTCAAAATAGAACAGTTGGAACAAGTGATAGCCCTAAGGGCTCTGTCACGGTCCACACAACCAGCTCTAATTAGTGGTGACTCAGGCCTGCGTTGGCCGACCCTCCCAACAGCATCCAGCCAGGTAGTCTGCGCTGCCATAGGGCAGGGTGTGGTTTCTCCCCTTACCAGACACCCTGGCTCAGCCTGCACCCGGGGATCATAAGTGGATCAGCCCGAGCTCCTGTCCCTGCAGGGTCACGGTGTCGTGACAGAGATGAACACTCGCCGGAGACAGGGCAGCGGAGCATGGGGATGGGCAGAGCTGTGCACACCCTCTTGCCGTGTAGTCACTTCAGGAAAACCGTCTTTCTCCCGGGAGATAGTGTTCTCAGAGCTGTGTGACCAGTTCTGTCATATTTCACTTTAATATCTTTTTCGCTATTAAGTCAAATTAAAAATAATTCTCATTTGATGTATTTACTGCCTGTAAATTGTGTGATCTTACATGTGCTTTGCACTGAGCTTTCTGAAGAATGAGCTGAGCTTCTTGGTTTACCTGGCAGAGTTTACATACCAGGATTAAGATAGAGAGGTGATTCCTGTATATTACAGTGTGGTTTCTTTCCCCAGTCGCCTTCCATGTCGTGTCACATGTGTGTTATGTTATGATACGGTGGTATGGGTAATGCTAGGGCATGTTTCTCCAAGGTCAGTTAAGCGAGATTTTCTTGGGATCATTGTGACCAGTGAGCTCAGATGCTCAGGCATCTTGTGAAAACAGTGCCTGTTGGCTTATAATCTTCAACAGGGACAGCTATCAAAGTGTGATTTTTTTCCGTTTGTTTTTAAGGGGTCGCTATATTTCTTTCTTTCTTTTTTTTTTTTTTTTTTTAAAGAGAGATTTTTGCTATAGGGTGTGTGCACTCCCAGGAAAGAGAGAGACAGAGACAGAAAATGAGGAAACCTCCCCCCACCGCCCCAGTGGGGAGGGCCGTGCTGCAATCCCTTCTCCTCCGTTCTCCTCCCAGGATCTTGGGCGCATACGCACATGTACCCAGCCTGAGTTTAAGTCTCCAGATCCAGGACTCAGCCCCGCAGTCAGGATACGTGGGGACCCAGCGACATAACCCTTACACCACCTACTGCTTCCAAGGGGGCCTTATTGATCTCTTCAATGTTGGGTGTAAAACTGGCTTATAAATAACACCTATTTTTATTTCAGGTAGTACATCATGGAGCATGTGCAACAATTGTGTGCATTTCCAAGTATTTACTTAAATAATTATTAGTTTCTGAGCATTTAACCTAAGGTATTATTTGTTTATTTTAGGGTTTTTGCCATAGGGTGCACATGCCTTGTGAAAGCACTGTAAAACCCAAGGAAGTCTTCATTTGATGCTCTGAACAGAGAGAGTTTAGGGTGAGGATTGACATTTCACATTTAGCATGTTGTTTAAGAACTTTGCTTGAGCCAACCCTGACTTTCAGGAAATCAAAATGGCAGCATTACCAACCTGAGGGCCCAGCAGTATAGAAAAGGAACTGCCCCTCTTTTGAAGGAGGCCATCAACTGTGATTGCAAAGTCTAGACTGCCTGACATACTGGTAACCAATTTTTTGTGGTCGGTCCTAACAGGTCTTTTGTTTAAGGGAATTAAGGCTATGCTGAAGGCAGAGAGGTGGAGCACATAAAAAGCAATTCTGTTTTCCACACCTCAGGGCATCTGTGCCAAGGTGGCTGTGTGCACCAACATCAGGGATGGGAATCCCTCCTCCTGGGAGCCAAGAGGAAGTCTCTCAGAACTAGAATGGAGGGGCCAGCAGGTGGTATAGTGGTTAAGGCGCTGGACTCCCATGTGGCTGATTGCCGTTTGAGTCCCTGACCCGGCGGCTTGAAACTCATGCCAGGTGTGTGTACATGTATGCCCAAGATCCTGAGAGGTGAATGGAGAAGAAAGGATTGCAGCGTGACCATCCCCCCTGGGAGTGATTGCTTGCTTTCTCTCTCTGTCTTTCCCTGTCTCTGGCAAGTGCATACACCCTATAGGAAAAATCTCTCAAAAATAAAACAAAAAACTACAAGAAAAAAATGTTATCCAAATCAATCCAGCTTCAGAGACATTCTAGTAGTGACAAATGCCCCTTCCAAAAAAAAAAAAGCGATGAAGTATTCTTTGTGCTGATGACATAGCTTAAAAAAAAAAGGTAAAACAAAATTTTGCATTTTTACCAAACTTGATAAAAGCTAGGATTTCAAACTGCACAGTCAGCAGGACAGGCATCACAGACACACTTTTTCTCCAGCACCTTCATCCTTGTGCCTGGTCTGTTTGGGCATCTCCGTTCTCTGTAGGCACATTCCTGTCCTTGCCGGCAACAGCCTGTCCCTTTCTCTTTCCCAAAAAACACCTTCTCCCCGGGCGGTGCAGGCCTTCTTAGGCCCAGGCTCTGGCTGTGGAGGAGCAGGTCACACAGTCCACCTTGCAGGCTTTCTTGGTTCCTCCTTCACTTTGGCTTCATCTTCTTTTAAAATTTAATTTAAAGCATTTTTTTATTTAACTTTATGTGTTTACTTGTTTAATTTTATCAGAGGGGATTGTGGGGGGGCGAGTGAGAAGGCAAGCCGCCAGGTCCAGGACTCGAACTGTGTTCAGCCATGTGGGAATCCAGCACCCTTAACCACCATGCTACCTGCTGGCCCTGGCTTCATCTAATTTAGCCTCTCCTTCAGCCTTCCTCTTGAATGGAGGGACATGGGCGCTGGGCGTGGAGGGTGCTGCAAGTGCAGACTTTGATCAGTCTGGGGGTTGTTCTTGCCTCTTCTTCACACTGCTCCTTGTGGCTTCTTAGAATGTGTATTTTTACTTAAAATTCAGAAGAAAGGAATCAGCAGGTGGTGTGGTTAAAGCTGGATTTCATGTGGCTGACTGCCCTTCCCGAACCCCATACCTAGTGTTTTGAAGATTACTCCAGGTACATGTGTCTACGCCCAAAACCCCAAGAAGAGAATCCAGGAAAAGGGATTGTGGGTTGGTCACCTCCCTGGGGGTAATTTCTCACTTTCTCTTTCTATCCAGCCAGCGCACATGCCCTATAGCAAACTTGAAAGAGTAAAAAATACTTAGTGGAAAAATAGTTTATCATGTGGAAAAAAATTTTCTTAGTTGAGTTTTTAGGTATATTGTATGTAGTTTCTACAAAAGCATTTCAATTTTATTTTTATTTATTTTTTTGTCCAATTTTTTTGTTTGTTTTAGAGTTTTACTGTAGGGTACATGTGCTCACCAGACAGACTGAAAGAGACGGAGATAGAGTGCAAGAGACTGCCCCAATGGGATGACCTCAGATAGAGTGCAAGAGACTGCCCCAATGGGATGGCCTCAGCAGCCCTTTCTCCTCCGTTCTCCTTTTGGGATTTTGGGCATGCATGCACACGTGCCTGGTGTGAGTTTTAAGCTGCCAGGTTCAGGACTTGAACTGTGGTCGACTACATGGGAGTCCTGTGATATAATCATGATGCCATCTGCTGGTCCCCCATTTTACTTTTTAAAATTATGCGCCATGTAGTATTCAAGACAGACTTACCATTCTTTTTTTTCTTTCTTCTTTTTTTTTAAGGATTAGTTTATTTAACTTTACTTATTTATTTATTTAAATTTTACTGGAGAGGGGCAGTGAGAGAGAGAGGAGGGGAAAGTGAGAAAGCAAGCTGCCAGGTCTGGGACTGGAACCACAGTCAGCCACGTGGGAGTCCAGTACCTTTACCCTTCATACCACCTGCTGGCCCCATCCTTACAGTCCTTTTATTATTATTTTAAGTTTTGCAGTAGGGTGTGTGTGCTCACCAGAGAGAAACAGAGAGAGAGGGAGAAAGGAAACCACCAGGTCCAGGACTCAAACCACAGTCAGCACGTGGAAGTCCAGCACCTCAACCCGCACGCCAGACTTACAGCTCTTTATAAGAGGCAGTGTTAAGACATTTGATTTGGTTTTTATCTGAAATTAGAATCTAAGGTGTCCAACATTTTCACTGGCATTCTTTTTTAAGGCTCATCAACAAGCTTGGTTTTTTTTTATTTATTTTTAGCAATGTTTAATTATCTTGGTACATTTCTCTTCAATAGAAACCCATTTTTTTTTTTTTAATAAATAGTTTATTTTGTTATTATTATTTGCTTAGGCCAGAGAGAGAGAAAGGGAAAATGAGGAAGCAAGCCGCCAGGTCTGGGACTCGAACCGCAGTCTTCCAGGTGGGAGCCCAGCACCTTAACCACCACATCACCTGCCTACCCCCAAAATGACTTCAGATGTTTTTAAATAGACAGTGCGATTAGATCTCTAGCCGTGTTTTATAAGAATCGCACACGATCTCTGATCCCAGGTCAGTCATTAACTACCTACCAGGTTCGTGGGTGCCTGGTTGGGTGCTGTTCAGGAAGAGCTGACTCCACGGCCAGCTAGAAGCCTTTGTCCCTCCAGGAGGGACAACCTAGGACTGAGCTACGATGCCGTGGCAGGAGCCATAGGAGCGGGGCCATTGAGGACACTTCATCCAGGAGTGGGACTGGAATCCGAGGGCCAATGTGGAACGCAGCCTGGCTGCAGGGAAGTGCCGGGAATGTCACTCTTCAGCAGGCAGAAGGCACGTCTAGAATGCTTCCCCTCCGCCCTTCTCTGGCGTTTCTCAGGAAAAGAAGGGAGGCGTGTTTCAGAGTTGCCACACGGGGTGGGTCGTCCCTTGGAGGGCAGATGAGCAACCTCTCTCAGTTTTGCGTCACTGTCTCCCGTGCCCGCTCGCTGTCGGTGCAGGCGCATCTGCGGCGGGGGCTGTGCTCACAGCAGTCTCCATGCACAGCAGGCCTCCTCGCCTGCACGTGGACGTGGAGGCCCGTGCGTGTTCCTCCCGCGTCCACCTGCCTGCTTGCTGCTTGTGCTGTGTGCCTGCAGCTCGGAGCTTGTTTGGGTGACACGCTGCCTTCCTCTGCAGGTTATCACCAACCTGGTGAAGATGCTCAAGTCCAGAGACACCAGGAGAAACTTTTGCCCTCCAAATCACTGGCTCTCAGAGCAAGAGGACATTAAAGCAGACAAGGTATTACTGGGAAACCACTTCCCTCTCACGGACGTTGCCCCAGCTTTTCTCTTCCTGGGTAGGTGACTGAATGCATTAAAGGTGTGTGGCCCTCCACTTTGGATGGAACTCGGTGTAGGTGCGAACCTTCTTCCTCGTTCAGGTCATACAGTGGACACGGGGCAGTGCTGTTGACAGGACAGCCATTCCCAATCTGTTAACATGTCCCAGCTTCCACTTCTTAACCTCAGTTTAAAGCCTAATCATTCTTTATTGGGGTTGGAAATGATTTTGCTTTTCTTGGTATTAATTAAAAATTCACGTTCAGTACCGAGAAGGGCAGAGACGAGTTTGAATCTTACTAAGGTCTAGTCTGAAGCAGGTTGAGCGGTGTGGTATATCAGAAGACATTTAAATGCCATTAACTGAGGGTTTGAGGTATTTTCATTTTTGTTTTTCAGGAAAAATTGTGACCTTATCAGTTTTAGAACCTGGAGGTGGGCACCAGAAAGGAGGTGGGGGTGTATAGAGAAGTCAGGGTGACAGAGATGAGTGGGAGGAGAGGAAGCACAAGTGTTCCAGCGCAGTTCCATGAGCACCCCTTTATTACCTCTACATTAATCACCAGCCTCTAGCTGTGCTGTGACAAGGTCCAGAAAGAGAGGTTAGTACTGCGGTTGTGAGGAGCTCCAGGTCCTTAAGGCCAGCAGTTAGCGTCATGGCTGTGTCGCTAGACTCCCACGAAGTCGACTGCGGTTCGCGTCCCAGACCCGGTGGCTTAAATTCACACCAGGCATGTGTGCGTGCGTGCCCAAGATCCCGAGAGGAGGAAGGAAGAGAAGGGATTGTGGCATGGCCATCTCCCCGGGGGGGTGATTTCTTGCTTTCTCGCTCTCTGTCTCTGTCTGGCGAGTGCACATGCCCTATAGCAAAAACCTCTCCAAAAAAAAAGAGGAAGTTCCAGGTCCAGACAAGAACTCTAAACAACATTTCCCATGGAAAATAAACTGTCCTTGCGCACAGCCTGGTTCTCTGTCTGAGGAGAGCGCGACCAGTCCTGCGTGGAGTGTCTGAGGGTGGCAGGGAGGCAGGGTCGTGCAGAAGGATTGGGCCCCCTGGAGGGCCCGGCTGGCCAGTGGCCCTTCCATGAGAACAGCTGCAGTAAGAATGGCCGCAGAGCAGGGGACGGCAAAGGCGTTTAGCTGTGCGAGTTCGTTCTGGAAGTCAGAAAGAACCAGAGCCTCATCAGGCATTTTTTGAAAACTATTTAGAAAAAAAGAAGTAACCACACGATAGCCCACCCGTGCCTTGGGCCCCAGATGCTTAGTGTTGTTCCCACGATGGTCACCGGCTCTGGAGGCACCGGCTCTGGACTAGAGCGCTGGCTCTCCATCCCTCTGCGCCCCAGGCCACCGGCGAAGCAGCGCGTGAGACCAGGGTCTGGAGCTAGAGTACAAACCACACTGCACGCCTTCCTCACTCCAGAGAGGGCTGCGGGAGGTGGGGAAACGTCAGTGGAGCCCGGCAGCACCCGGGATGATGCTCGCGGGGTGTGTGCGTGTGCATGCCGTGGCTGAGCTGAGCTGCCGGTGCACGCTGCCCTGCCAGCAGCTCTGACCTGGCTGAGCTAGCAGCAGGGGTGCCTCCTGGGAAACACTTCAGCCACAGAGTCAGATGGGTACCGTGGGATCTCCAGCTCTAACCCCAGGTTCCTAGACAGGGGCGGGGTGACAGCCCTGTGAGGGTGCAGCCGGCCAAGGCCACAGGGAAACTGAGACAGCAGCTGTTGGTCTATTAAACGCGGCAAGTGTCAAAAGGAAGGGATGAGAGGAACTGACAAATCTTTAAGAACTTGAGTAAAAGTATACTGTGCCAATATGGATGCTAATTCAACCAAGTTTTTAAAATACATTACAAAGTGAATTTTTATAATAGTGAGAAGGTAGTTTTTTTGGGCCACCAGGTGGTGTGGTGGTTGGGGGCTCTGGACTCCCCCACGTCTAACTGTGGTTCGAGTCCTAGACCGGCGGCTTGCTTTCTCTCTCTCTCTCTCTCTCTCTCTCTCTGTATTTCACTCTGGTCAAATTGAAAATAACAATGATGATAAATAAAAGAAAAACAATTCTTAAAAAAATTAGAGATTAGTTTTTTTAGGTGTGATGGTTTCTCTTCATAAAGCAGTTATTAAGATATTTTACTGTGTCCGGATACAGCGCTTCATCAAATAAAGCAACTAAGGGATTCTTTGGGAAGGATTGGGAAGTACTCCACTGTGGAAGTGTTACAGGGTAACTGGTGTGTGAGAGAGATCCAACTGGGACTGGGGACGTTGGGTCCGCCAGGAGCCCAGCCTGTTGGGGGAGGGGGGCGAACATCGGTTCTGCTCAGCTGTGAGCAGGGCAGAGTGAGCCAGGACACAGGAAGTGCTGATGAGGCTGTCGTCCCCAGGTCAGCCAGCTGTACGTGCCAGCGTCCAGACATGTGTGGAGCTTCCGGCGCATGGGGAGGATCGGCCCGCTGCAGTCCGCCCTGGACGGTGAGTTGTGCTGGGTGCGTGGGCTCGCCAGGAGCTGCAGGTACAGCCGTCTCCCTGGGGCCCGTCCAGCCTCTGTTCTTTCTCCCCTGTTTAGTTTCTGCTCTCCGTGAGTGAGGGAGTCCACTAGGCTTCCGTCTCCTACTGAGTGTGGGAGCTCTGTGCTCTGGAAACCTTCCTGTCTCCACCGTAGGAGGTGTACTTTGGACGGTTGCTGTTGACTGTTAGAGTTTACTAAAAACTAGGAGAATCTTTTTAACTAGTTTTTTGGTTTGTGTTTTTTTTTTGTTTTTGTTGTTTTGTTTTGTTTTTTAGTGAAAACTAGGCTTTAGAACCTTATGTGAATTTAATGTTTTATAGATGCTTCATGTTTTGGTTAAAAATTGACTTGCCAATAGTTTCTATCTGAGGTTTGTCCTTTCCTGTTCTCTTAGAACTGCTAAGAGAGATAATTTTTGTTTTTTAAAATGATAATGTTGACTTTTTTGCAAGAAATAGAAGGGGTGGACCTTGGCGTCTAACTCCACACCAGGAGGGGCAATGTTGGGCTTGGCAGGAGTGGCCGTCACTGTGCCAACTGTGGTCTGTCTCTGCCTCAGTGAACAGGGGCCCAGCTTTACGATGTTACCCTGTGCTGTTATAGGTTCATACCCAGATGTTTTTAACATAAATTGCTGTGTGATGTGAAACTTTTTCCTTACAAAAGTTGCTTCTCCAGTGTTGGCTCTCCAGTTCGCGGAGGCTGACATCCCAGAGTGCTCCCTGGCTTGGGCAGGCTGGAGGACAGTGGGCTCTGCAAGGCAGCACCCGGCGCACCAGACCCTGAGAACAGCGGGTGGGCGTGTGAGGGAAGAGCAGCTGTGCTTACCTGCACCAATCCTTCCCTCACACTGCCTCACACGCCCTGAGATGGTGCCGGGCCTACGAAATGCAGCCGGCTCTGCTCGATGCTGAGTATTTCAGGAGGCCTGTGTCTGTTTTTGTTGTTGGGGCCAGGGTCTGGCCCACCCTAAGGCGTCTTAATTGCCATGACGGTCATGGCCCTCTTTATCCTGACTGGCTCCTCATTTATCATGCTGTTTTATATGTAGCTCCTTTTTGTTTTGTTTTCACGTAAACATTTTCACTTACTGTCACACAATTGTGTAATTCATCTGTAAGGTCAGAAAGTAAAAAAAAAATTATAGGGTTAAGATTGGGACCAGCTGGGAACCAGCAGTTAGCGTAATGGCTGTGTCGCTGGACTCCCACGTAGTTGACCGCGGTTCGCGTCCCGGACCCGGTGGCTTAAAAAACTCACGCCGGGCGCGTGTGCGTGCGTGCCCAAGATCCCGAGAGGAGAATGGAGGAGAAGGGATTGCGGCATGGCCATCCCCCCGCCCTAGAAGTCGTACAAATTAATGTAAATAGGATACCTGGAGAAAGAAAGAAATTACTTAAGTTTATCATAAAATAAATGTGAAGTTATGGATTTACGGGATCAGCAGTTGGCATAATGACTATGTCGCTGGCTCCCATGCAGTTGACTGTGGTTCGCGCGGCGGCCCCGGTGGCTTAAACTCACGTCGGGCGCGTGTGCGTGCGTGCCCAAGATCCCGAGAGGAGAATGGAGGAGAAGGGATTGCGGCATGGCCATCCCCCCGGGGATGATTTCTCACGTTCTGTCTCTCTCTGTCTTTCTGGCAAGTGCACGTGCCCTATAGCAAAAGAAAGGAAGGAAGGAAGTAGAGGCCGCTTGAGTTGCCACTGCACTCTGGTGTCCTTGGGCCACTGCCGCCAGAGGTGTGGGGAGCGGCACTGCATGGAGTCCAACTGGCCCTGCCTGGCCATCAGTAGACACGCGGCAGACCTGCTGCGTGTGCCGGCCGACTGTGTTCACAGCGCATGTGACCGTGCCCCTTACAGGTGGGACACGTTCTGACAGGTGTCGTCAGGAGGCCTGGTTGTGAGCAGGGCAGAGTGCACTTACATAGCCCTAGGTGTGCAGCCTCCTCCTTGCCCAGGCTAGATGTTGCAGCCCTTTTTTATTTTCTTTTTTAAAGTTGTTTTTTTTTTTTTTTGCCATAGGGCATGTGCGCTTGCTGGAGAAAGAGAGAGAGTGAGAAATCACCCTGCCGGGGAGGCAGCCACTCCACATTCCCTTCTCTGTTCCCCCTCAGGATGTTGGGCACACATGTGCACACGCCCAGCATGGTTTTCAAGCCACCAGGTCTGGGCCTCAAACCACAGTCAGCCATGTGAGAGTCCAGCGCCTTAGCCAGCACGCTCCTGCTGGCCCCAGTGGTGCAGCCTTTTGGAATCTGTGACACCATCACCTTCCAGCAGTCCAGGCTGGACCAGAACGTTGTTGCCTCACGTGGCTGTGTGAGCCGACTGCGCTGCAGTGCAGGGAGCGTGACCTGGATGTTCCCTTTAGTGTGGAGCACTGGAGGGAGCCCTTCTCAGAATCACATCCTGAGCCGTTACAAACCTTCAGCGTTTCCCTCTTGAAATGAGTTGGAAAAGACCGAGTAATGGCACATCGTGTCACACACAGCTCTCTGACAGTTGGAGAAGGAACAGGTGTGCATTTGCTAACTCAGACCAGACCAGGCCACTCGTGGCATCCCTGGCCACACACATCCTAGCCTGGAGCAGCTTGCTTGGCACGATGGGAGGAAAAGCGCAGCCACAGACGGCACCTCTGGCCGTGCAGCCACTTGGTAGTGGAGGAGGAGATCCTGACAGGGATGAGGGACATCACAGGACAGCCCTGAACAGGCCCTGCTCTGCTCCACTCTGGTTCATGTGGTCCAGACGACCAGAGCCGGGTGGAGATGCTCAGGGACTTGAGGGCAACGGGCTGTTATTTTACTGGGCTGACCCCATAGTGTTATGGTTGAGGGAACCAGGGCCCAAATGGCTGACTGAAGCTCGAATCCCAGCCCAGTGGCTTGAAAAACAGGCCAAGCACGTGTGTGCCCACATTCCTGACAAGGTGGAGAAACAGAGAAGAAAGTGTAGCATGTACACTCCCTAGTGGGGTGCTCTCACTCTGGCTAGTGCGTGCACCCAGAGGTTAGAAACTGAACAGGTTATTGAAATGATTGCTCCCCCTCTTTCTTTTTCCCTTAATTTTGCCGGAGGGCATATGAGCTCTCTAAAGATAGGGTAGGAAAGCACCCCGTGGGGAGGCGGTCATGCCGCAGTCCCTCTTCCATCTCTGCCCATCCAGGGTTTGATCATGTACACCTGTCCAGTGTGTTTCCCAGCAGCTGAGTCTGAGACTCAGACCGCGCATGGTCAGCCATGTGGGATCCAGACACCCTAACCATCACGCCACAGACTGGCCCTGTTTTACCAGTCTTCCCCCACACCCCCAGAGAGATTTTTTTCCTATAGGGTGAAGGCATTCACCAGAGAGACAGAGACATAAAAACAGAGAAGTCAGCCCTGAGGAGGGATGACCACAACGCAGTCCTTCTCCATTCTTCTCCTGGGATTTGGGAGCATACACGCACACACACACCTGGCATGAGTTTCAAGCCACTGTGTCCGGGGCTTGAACTGTGGTTGACCATGTGCGAGTCTAGCATCCCACCTACACAACCTGCTGGCCCCAGCAGTCTTAAGAATGGTTTGATGAGGCCAGCAGGTGACGTAGTGGCTAAGGTGCTGGACTCCCATTTGGCTAAACAGGGCTCAAGTCTTGGACCTGGTGGCTTGAAGATCATACTGCACACGTGCATGTGCACACCCAGATTCCCAGGAGGAGAGTGAAAGAAAAGGGACTGTGGCATGGCCATCTCCCCTGAGGCGGATTTCTCGCTTTCCCTCTTACTGTCTGTCTCTGGCAAGTGCATATGCCCTATGGCAAAAATAGTTTAAAAAATAAGAATCGTTTCATAAATCTTGACCTTAAATGGGAACTATAGAACTAACTACATTTGTAACCCTGTTGCAGTGGGTTCGGAGTCCCCACCACTCTCTGTGTCTGAGGAAAGGCAGCTGGCCGTCCTGACGGAGCTGCCCTTCGTGGTTCCGTTTGAGGAGCGGGTGAAGGTATGTGACCTGGGTTTTTAATCAAGAGACTTCTTATGTTTTCTAGTTATTTATATTGGTATCATGTTGTATAATAAAAACTAATACATCAACAAGAAAACTGTCTAAAGTTGCATAGTACCTGCATAATTTTATATTTTTCTTACCAGATTGCAGTAGCTCACAGTTGTCATAAAACAGAACCAGCACCCCTGGGCCCCACCTTTGGCTATTTGTAAACGTTGCTTCCCTTAGCCGTAACTGGCTGCGAGGCCCGCCATGTTACAGATTTCCCACAGCAGAGGACAAAGGTCCTCTCCTACTGAATTGGCCAGCCATTTGTTCAAATGCAGCTTTTTGCAGTTTTCCCTCTGCACCCTTCCCTATCACAGCACAATTCGTAGCTGTGCAAGGAGGCGAGTGGGGGCTGACTCCCTGCTGCGGACCTGACTAATCTGTGAAGGTTCGTGTGCACTTATCTATTTCCACATCAAATTTAAACGTTTTGTTTCTATTTTCTAGCTATATTTAGCAAACTTCTATGAATTAAAGAGTTGCTTTGGGGCCAAGCAGGTGATGTGGAGGTGAAAGCACTGCATCCTACCTGGCCAGCTTCACAGTTCTAGTCCTGGACCTGGCAGCTTGAGAAGCACACCAGGCACATGTGCATGTGTGCCCGGGATTCCTAGAGGGGAGTAGGAGAAGGGATTGCACTGTGGCTATCTCCCTGCCCTGCGCCCCTGAGGGAGGATTTTTCACTTTCTCTTTGGTGAGCGGACACACACTGTAGTGAAAAAAAGAGAGAGGGAGCTTCTTTTGAAGCTGTCACTCTCTCTTTATTTAAAACCACCCCTCCACATACACACATACTTCCTGAACTCCTTCTACGTGTTTTTTTTTTTTAATTATTTATTCATTTTGATTTATTATTATTTTATTTGCTATTGGCGATATGCACTCATCATACAGAGAAAGCAAGCCATCAGGTCTGGGACTTGAACTTCATTCGGCCATGGGGGAGTCCAGCACCCTAACCACCATACCACCTGCTATTACCCCTCTACTGGATCATATGAGGAAAGGGATTATGGGGTGGCCATTTCCCCCAGGGAATGATTTAGCACTATCTGTCTCTCTCTCTCTCTCACCCCCAGGGAGCACATATGCCCTATGGCAAAAATTAAAACAAAGAATTTATACATGAGAATATACAATAATATAGAATTTTTGATATTTATTACAAAATGAGGGGAAAGAACAATAATGAAATAATCTGTATTTATTGATAAAGTCAATATTTGAAACATGGATGTTAAAGTGTATTTGGTATTTATGGAGATATAAAAGCTAATATGTATTTTGTTTGCTGTGTTTTTAGAATCTGTTGTATCTAATAACCTTACAACTTCCCTTCTTTGTTAGATCTTTCAAAGGTTGATTTATGCAGATAAACAAGAAGTGCAAGGAGATGGTCCATTTCTGGATGGAATTAATGTTACAATAAGAAGAAATTACATTTATGAAGATGCATATGACAAACTTTCCCCAGAAAATGGTATATCATTCTCTCCATGCGTGTGCGTGTGCGTGTGTGTGGCTGGGGAGGTTGTGGCTCTTTTGGAAAGTGGCACTCATTGCACATTACTGCCCGTCCTCCGGTGGTGTGGTGACTTTTCAGAATGAAAGTGTACTTAGCTTGGGAGATGTTTATTATCGAATACTATCCCCACGGCTGACAGGCGGCTGTTACAGCAGAGTCCCTTTACTGTGCTCATTTTGCTGTGCTTGCCAGAGGTCTGTGCATGCGTGAGAGACAGGGAGGGAGAAGGAGAAGTACTCCCCATAGAGCATGGCCGCATCGCGAGCAGCCCCTTCTCCTCCTTTCTCCATGCTGGCAGATTTGGGGCACCCATGCACGTGTGCCTGGCATATTTCCCAGGTGTGGTAACCATGGAGGACCTGCTGCCTTACCCTCGGCCTTGCAAGCAGCCCCAGATTCCTCTCGAGGCAGGAAACTGACCCCACCCCAGTTGCCTGTCTCCGAGATGCAGTTTACAACCTCTAGTTCTGAAAAGCGCTGGCAGCCATTTCCAATCTATATTTCCAATATAAATAAATATGTATGTATGTTTCACACACTATAAGCCAAATTAAGTATATTAAATATTGTAATTCTAATTTCTTTAAAATTTATGAAGTGCTATTATTAAAAGAATTACTTTGTACTAATTTGGATAACATTTGGAAGTCTGTGACACAAATTCTATCTACATTAATATTTGACACCAGTGGGGTCAGCAGAGGGCATAATGCTTATGTCGCTGGACTTCCATGTGGTCAACCGCAGTTCGAGTCCTGGACTCCGCAGCTTGAAACTCATGCTAGGCTCATGGGCGTGCATGCCTCCTCTCCCAAGAGGAGAATGGAGGAGAAGGGATTGTGGCATGGCCATCCCCCCGAGGGGTGATTTCTCACTCTGTCTCTCTGGAGAGTGCACGCACACTATAGCCAAAAAAGTTCTCACCAGTGTTAAAAGTGTTAGCATTGCCTTTTTTTTAATTAATTAATTTATTTTACATTTGGTCACAGAGATGGGGGGAAAGCGAGAAAGCAAACTGCCAGGTCCAGGACTTGACTTGTGGTCAGCCAAGTGAGTGTTCAGCATCTTAACCACTGTGTCACCTGCCAGCCCCAAAAGTGTTAGTATTATTTACCTACATGTTACAGTTTTTTTTTTTTTTAAAGAATTACTTAGTTAGTTTTATTTATTCTTACTACTTTTTAAAAATTTGTTATAGGTGCTACCCAGAGAGAGATGGGGTGGAGGGAAGAGAAAGTGGGAAAGCAGGCCACTAGGTCTGGGACTCAAACCGTGGCTGGCCATGTGGAGATCTAGTGCCTTAACCATCACACCACCTGCTAGCCCCATGTGTTCCCATTTAACTTCAGGAAATTACTCCTGACACTACGTTAAGGTAGTGCTGACCAGTGCGGAGGGGGTTAAAATTGAAAGTCTGGGGGACTGTCTTATGTCTGTACTTGCAAATGTGAGCCTGTGGCCATCTCCGTGACCAAGTCCCCATGACAGTTGAACCGCTGCTGTTCACCCCCGCCCGCCCTCCCTGAGACACACCAGGTGTGCCCACCATTCCTTGGGACCCATTGGCTGGGGACCGGCCGGGGGTTGCTGCGTGACCAGGTCCTGCAGAGGGTGTTCATCACTCTCTCTTTCTCATGCACATGAGATGTACTGAGATACAGAAAACATATGTCCTGAAAACAAGCTTGTATCTGATCTAGGTTGTCAGATGTGAAGTAACATTTGCCTTTTGTAGGAAAAGAAAACCTCTAGTGTTTTTTTTTTTTTTTTTTTAGACGTTTTTGCTATAGGGCATGTGCACTCACCAGAAAGACAGAGACAGAAAGTGAGAAATCACCTCCCGGGTGGATGGCCATGCCGCAATCCCTTTTCCTCAATTTTCTCTCAGGACCTTGGGCACGCATGCATACGCACCCGGTGTGAATTTAAGCCACCAGGTCCGGGACTCAAACAGTGGTTGACTACATGGGAGTTCAGTGACATAGCCATTACGCCAACTGCTGGTCCTGAAAAGCTCGAGTTTTTAATAACCTGTTGTTTAGATAAGGAGCCAGTGAGTTCCTGTGGCCAGTAGGTGGCATGGTGGTTAAGGGCTCCCAACTCCCACATGGCTCACCATGGTTCTAGTCCTCAACCTGGTGGCTCGCTTTCTCACTTTTCATCTCTCTCATTCTGGCGCTCTGTCCCTCTCTGGTCACATTTAAATAAATAAATAAAGTTGGATGAAATAACTCCTTTTTTTTTGAAGAGCTAGTGTCATCCTAATGTGGAAGCAGTGGAGGGACCCTAACATCACGTGCTTCTTCCTCTATTCTGACCTTTGTTGTTTGTTTGTCTTTTTTATTTCATTTATTGTTTTAGAATGATTTCCTTTATGAAACCAGCAGAGATAGTATAGTGATTATGTCACTGGACTCCCACGTGATCAACCATGATTCAAGACCCAGACCCCGCAGCTTGAAACTCAGGCCAGGCGTGTGTGCATGCCCACGATCCTGAGAGGACAATGGAGGAGAGGGGATTGCAGCATGGCCCTTCCCCCTAGGGGTGATTTCTCACTTTCTATCTTTGTCTGGAAAGCTCACGTGCCCTATAGCAAAAATCTCTCTTAGAAAAAAAGAAAAGGACAGTTCTTTCCTTTATTTTATTTGTCATTATTGTTACTTTCAGTTTGACCAGAGCTAAACAGAGAGAGAAAGTGATCAAGCAAGCCTCGAGGTCTGGGACTCGAGCTGTGGTCAGCAACGTGGGAGCCCAGTGCCCTAGCTACCACGCCACTTGCCGGTCCCCATGCTTGTTCTGTTATTGCCAGAATGCCGGTGTGCTCAGCAGAAAGTACCAGTGGGTGGCCCAGCCGCAGGACTTTCTTCATTCCTGCATCCTATCAGGGTTTCGGGCACAGGCCCAATATGCTTTTCTCTTTTTTTAAAAGTAATTATTTCACTTAATTAATTAATTTTAATTTGACTTGAGAAGGACAGAGTGTGTGGATGGGGGGAAGGTGAGAAGGCAAGCCACCAGGCCCGGGACTCAAACCATAGTTGCCCATGTGGGAGTCCAGCTCCCTTAGCCACCATGCCACATGCCAGCACCCCAATGTGTTTTTCAAGCCACAGGAGCTGCTGGGGTTTGAACTGAGGTTGACTTTGGGGAATCTAAATCCTTTAACCACTGAGCTATGGGTTGGCCCAGATTTCAGAGTTTGTTACATATTTCACTTTTGCCATTTACTCTGTTGTGGCCCTCTGAAGCCCAGCGTCCTGAGGCAAGACCCCAGGCTTCATCTCAAGTCTACATGGGTTGTGAGTGGTCTTCCTGGTGCCAGGTCCCTCCTGCCCAGGATGCTGTCGTCACAGAAGCTTCCCGGGAGTGAAGGAGTCAATAGACTCCTGGTCCACTGGTCCACTGTGGCCCGATGAGGGATTGGCAGTGAACAGTTTTTATTTTAACAGGTTTTTGCTTTAGGGCATGTGCGCTTGCTGGAGAAAGAGACAGAGACAGTGAGGGGGGAAAGTGGGAAATCACCACCCAGGGGGGTGGCCACACTACAGTCCCTTCTCCTCCATCCTTCTCCCAGAATTTTGGGCACGCACGCACAGGGGTCCGGTGTGACTTTGAAGCCACCAGGTCTGGGACTCACACTGTGGTTGGCCTTGTGGAAGTTCAGTGATGTAACCACTGCGCCATCTGCTGGCCCCAAGCAGTAAACATATTTTGGCAGAAGTAATTTCCCTGCTTTAGGGCCCCGTGGCCTGCTCCTTGGTCAGTTGGAGCAGTTCTCCTGTCACACCGCTAATTGGCAGGCTTGCTCTCTCTCTCCCACCCTGCCTCAGGTCCTCACAGCCTGGGGCAGTCACTTGCCCTGTGCTCATTGCGTACAGCTTTTGCTCAGTAGGTGTTGGCTGATTTTTTTCCCCAGAGGAAAGTCTTGGCGTGAAACTAAATGATTGCAAAGAAGGCGTGAAACTAAATGATACATTTGCAAAGAATTAGCATAGTGTTGAGAGTAAGGGTCCGACCTGAGGCTGCGCCCAGGGCAAGGCGGGGAGCCTGGTGAGGTTAGAGCAGAGGCTGTGGCAGGTGCTGTGCCGGGAGGCTTCGCTTCTGCTGCGGTGGCTGTGCAGGAGCGCCAGCTGGTCCACGTGCTTGCTCGACAGCGTTCCCAGTTCCTCGCCACGGGCTCATGTTCCAGCTTCAAGGGCACCACTACCCAGTCATAGCAAGTCCCGGTCACCACTGCCCACTCAGAGCAGGTTCCAGTTTCCTAGAACTTTCTTAAGCCCCCAAAGTTACTCAAAGTTGACTGTACTCCAACTCCCTGCGTGCATGTGATAATTGCATTGAGTTAAGGATCAATTAAGATACTTTCAATAAAATGTTCACTTCTTCCATGAGAGGCAGGAGAGGCACTTCCAGCCTCGCCTTCGCCCCAGTGGACCCCAGCTTCAGCCATCCTGCACCGTGGGAACGCGTGTGCGGCGTGCAGCAGTGTCCACATCACAGTGCCAGGGCCTTCCCGTGGCATCTGCGCCATCACCTGGCCCTTGATGATAATTTCTTAACTGTGTCTTCAAATGGTCTGGCATTCTGCTAGGCATACCTTCACATTAAACGCCACCTCAGAACACCCATTCACTTAGGAGGTAGTGTGGGCCAGTTTACCGACTGATCACCTGCATGCCACCAGGTAATGGCCCGTTCCTGTGCCGGCTAGCGAGTGAGCGCATCCTCGGGGTGCCGAGTGGCTCCTCTCCTCTCCGGGCAGGCGTCGGTGTGTGTCCGCCCCATGTGGCGGTGGTGGGTAACTGGTTTCTGTGCTGGGTGCTGGGTACCGGGTGCCGAGCAAGGCTGCCTGAGGGGCGCCTGCTTCCGTCGGGGAGACGGTTGCGTCTGCTGGTCGGGTCGTGCTGCGATGCTGGGCCCTGGGGGCCCCTCGCCGTCCTGGAGAGGATGAGGCGGAGCTGCCTGCAGTGGCTCTGCCGCTTGGGCCGCCTGTGCCTGCCCTGGCTGCTGTCTCGCGTTGTCTGTTTGCTGTGTGGCATTTGTGACATCCCGAAGGAGTGGCGATGGGGTGAGTGAGGTCAGCGTCTTGGCCCTCTCACTAACCTCACTGTGTAAGAGGGTGCCTCTAGTCTGTCCGCACAGACAGGTGGTGGCAAGGCACCCGGAAGGCTTCTGGAGGCAGCATGGAGTCCTTGAGCTTGCTGTCCGTACAGGTGTGCTGCGGGGAACCCAGGCTCCGCCCACCCATCACCAGGGCAGCCTTCCGAGCCGGCCACTGAACCCTGTGATGGGCTATGCTCCGGAGAACGTGGTTGCCATGGTTTAAGCGGCAGCGCTGAGGTGGACTGGGGTGGGCACTTGCCGTTTGCAGGGAGTTTACAAGTTGTGCTGCTCCTCTCCCTCACTGTTTGTGAAGTGTGTTTGTTTTTGTTTTTGTTTCTTTTGGAGAGGTTTTTGCTGTAGGGTGCATGCACTCTAAGAGGTAGAGACAGAGAGACAGAAAGTGAGAAATCACCCCTCAGGGGGATGGCCACGCTGCAATCCCTTCTCCTCCATTCTCCTCTTGGGATCTTGGGCACGCATGCACACATGCCTGCTGTGAGTTTGAGCCACTGGTCCGGGACTCGAACTGTGCTTGACTGCATGGGAGTCCAACAACATAGCCATCACAATAACTGCTGGTCCCTGTGAGATATTAAGACTAGTAAATGCTTATGTACTGCTTCCTGTGAGTTGGTTTTGAGCGGATGTGTGTAAAGGTAGGAAGTACCACTTTAATTTGCCGTAGGTCCCTGTGCTCCCTAGGGGCCAGGGGAATGAGAAATCCCCCCAGCTGTGTCCTGTCCCCTTCTTGAGCCTCTTGGGATTTGGGGCATGGATATGTACTCGGTGTTATTTCCAAGCCACCAGACTGGGTCCAGGACTTGCACTGTGCACTTGGCCACGTGGGATCCAGCGTCGTAACCTCCCTGCCCCTTGCCAGCCCAGGAAATGCCCTCTTTACAATGATGGCGTGTGGTGGGGGGGAGAGAAGCCCAGGTGTCGTTACCTCGCAATTTATCTTCCCCAGCCCTGCAGCTCCTCAACGGCACGAACTGCCCGTGTGTTCGCAGTTGACCTGAGGATCTGAACCCTGGTCAGCCATGTGGCCCCAGCAGTGCCGTCAAGCACCCTGTGGGCTGTGCTGCGTGGGACGGGTCCAGAAAGATCTTCTGATAGTTTACCTGGGACTTGAGGTTGAACGTATTTTTAAAGTATATTGATCAAAACAAGTGCAAATACCACATTTGTGGAATTTGTTGGTAAAAAGCATTTTCTTCATTTAAGTACACAGTTAAACAAATGAGAGTATGTTTTAGTGGAAAAGAGCTTAGGCCTTGTAGATAGTAGACACATATTTTTTAAAGAATTATTTATTTAATTTTATTTATTCATTCACTCAATTTGACGAGAGAGAGAGAGAAAGCAAGCCACCAGGTCCAGGACTTGAACCATGGTCAACCATGTAGGAGTGTTCAGCACCTTAGCCACCACGCCACCTGCTGATCCCAATAGTAGACATATTTTAAATTGTTACTTCCTCTATAGTATTAGGTGACTTCAGAGTGAGTTATTTAACCTTGTCCTTAGTTTTCTCATTATAAAATGGGGACAGTTCTTAAACCCAGAAAGTTCTTAAAGGATTTTAAGTATTACGTATGAAATTCCTGGCACGAGTCCTGCCTCTGGGTAAATAACGGTAGCTGTCTTTCCTCCTTGTCAAGCACCCTGTGGGCTGTGCTGCGTGGGACGGGTCCAGAAAGATCTTCTGATAGTTTACCTGGGACTTGAGGTTGAACGTATTTTTAAAGTATATTGATCAAAACAAGTGCAAATACCACATTTGTGGAATTTGTTGGTAAAAAGCATTTTCTTCATTTAAGTACACAGTTAAACAAATGAGAGTATGTTTTAGTGGAAAAGAGCTTAGGCCTTGTAGATAGTAGACACATATTTTTTAAAGAATTATTTATTTAATTTTATTTATTCATTCACTCAATTTGACGAGAGAGAGAGAGAAAGCAAGCCACCAGGTCCAGGACTTGAACCATGGTCAACCATGTAGGAGTGTTCAGCACCTTAGCCACCACGCCACCTGCTGATCCCAATAGTAGACATATTTTAAATTGTTACTTCCTCTATAGTATTAGGTGACTTCAGAGTGAGTTATTTAACCTTGTCCTTAGTTTTCTCATTATAAAATGGGGACAGTTCTTAAACCCAGAAAGTTCTTAAAGGATTTTAAGTATTACGTATGAAATTCCTGGCACGAGTCCTGCCTCTGGGTAAATAACGGTAGCTGTCTTTCCTCCTTTGAAAGTGTGAGAGCACAGGCCTTGGTGTTCGGGCCTACTGAGGATCAGAGCGGCTCTGTGTGCTGTCTCTGCACCGCCGAGGCCGGCAGGCTCGTGAGAAAGCCCCCAGGTGTCAGGACTAGCTGAGCAGCCTCATGACTTTTAAAAGTATTTTACAATGAGGGCCAGTCCCGTGGCAGGGTGGTTAACGTGCATCAGGGGCCGGGTGCCACGTGGCTGCCCCTGGTTCAGATCCCCAGTGGCTTGGAAACCAGCCTGATGTGTGAGCCTGTGTGCGCCCTGACTGGAAGGAGAGACCAGGGAACGGCAGTGGTGTGGCCACGCCCATCGGGGTGTGCTCGCCTGGGAAACCCTAGTGAGCACACGTGCCCCCTGGCAACTTAAAACAATTTTTACATTTAACCTTTGCAGATTACATCATCAACCACGCCCTCCCCTTTAGCCAGACATAGCTTTTAAAAGACCATTGGTGTGGTGGTGAAGATCCCCTACTGCAGCTGGATCCCATATGGCTAATTGTATAGTTCAAGTCCCAGACCTGGCAGTTTGAAAAGGGTGCGTGCAGGACCAGCAGATGGTGCAATGTTTGCGCTGCTGTACTCCCACAGTCCACCAGGCCTGACGGCTTAAAGCTCAGCCAGGTGCGTGTGCACGCATCCTAAGAGGAGCATGGAGGAGAAGGATTGCAGGGCCCATCACCCCTGGGGGTGACTTCTCGCTTTCTCTCTGCCTCTCTGTCTCTGGTGAGCACAGGCACCCTATAGCAAAATCCTTTCTAAAAAAGAAAAAAAGGGGGGCAAGTGCTTGCGTGTCCTGAACCCCGAGAGCAGAGCAGATGGGGAGAGTTGTGGCGTGGCCATTCCCCCGGAGGGCGCGTTCTCACCTGTCTCTGCGTGTCTCTGGAGAACGTACGCATCCCACAGCAGACATTTAAATAAGTCAGTGCCCGTGGGTGCTGGGGTGCAGGCTCCCCTAGAGCTCCAGGTCGCTCGCCCGGGCGTGTGCAGCAGCGACCCCAGTGACACCTGCTCCCGTTACCCTGGCCGTGGTGGTCTTTCCGGACGTCGCGTCCTCAGCTCCCGGCCTTCCTATGCAGGCGGCAGTTGCCCTGCCATGACCTCGAGAGGGCAGGGAGGGGAGCGTCGTTCACCCCAGCCCCACTGCTAAGGCAGCCACACCGAGGGCTGGGGCGGGCTCTAGGGACAGCTCTTGCTCACTCGTCCTCCCTGTGCTGTTCAGAGCCTGCGCCGAGTGCCCCTCCCCTGAGAGTCCCGACGGTGCCAGTTTATTTTACTGCTTTCTTAACGTCTGTCCTCGCCTTCCCCTTTTCAAACAGAGCCTGATCTGAAAAAGCGGATCCGCGTGCACTTGCTCAATGCCCACGGCCTGGACGAAGCCGGCATTGACGGTGGTGGTATTTTCAGAGAGTTCTTAAATGAACTGCTGAAATCAGGATTTAACCCCAACCAGGGGCTCTTCAAGACTACTAACGAAGGGCTTCTGTACCCCAACCCGGCTGCTCAGATGCTTGTGGGAGACTCTTTTGCCAGACATTACTACTTCCTAGGCAGAGTGCTCGGCAAGGTAAAGTACGCTTTCATACACCAGATCTCAGACCGCGGCTGCTGGCGTCTATGTCTCTGTGTGGTGCCGTCTTCAGAACTGGAGAGTGGGCGCAGTGCCCGTGCTTGTCTTCCCAGCCTGTGGGAGTGTGGCAGGAGGGTCGTGGGTTTTAGGCTAGCCAAGGCAGTGTAGCAAGATCTTGTGTTCACAAGAAAACGGCATTGCTAAAGTAATCTTGGTGAACCCCGGTAGTGCCTTTGCTTCATCGTTACGTGTGCATGCGTCCAGGCAGTTTGGGCGTGCAAAGGTTACGCGGGAAGCCTGTAAACGCTCTCCGGTGGTCACTGCCAGCGAGGGCGAGGGCTGCCGCTGTCAACACGGCGCCTCCCGCAGTGGCCCTCCTCATAGTGTGAACAGTGAGTGCTCAGAGGGTCTCTGAGGCGTTCAGGTGCGGCGAGACAGAAGAGCCCCAGTCGCTCAGGTGGGCAAGGCGGTCCAGGGGCTACACAGTGTGGAGGGCTCACACACGAGCCGGGCACTCTGCTGTGCTCTTGCAGCCACAAATGGGCGTCTGCCGAACGCCCGCACAGCTTGGACCTTTGCCGAGTGAGTGAGGGGAAGCGCTTATGGCCTAGAGAGACTTCTTAGTGCACGGCAGGCTCTTCCCAGTTCTCCCCCTTTTGAAGTCAGAAGCACGTCAGGATGGGTGCCCAATGGCCAGGACCCAGCTGGTGGGGACCCCAGGAGGGGAGGAGACAGTCCTGGGTCAGACTTCGTGCACAGACGTGGTGGTGGTGTTTTCCCTTTTTGTTGATTCCTAAAATCATTCAATGGGTAACTTTTTCCCTCTCACTATTTCTCTCTGGCAAGCGCACATATCCGATGACAAAACAAACAAAAAAACAGAAAGTGAACAGAGTTACATATTGGGCCATCAGTGTAGTGGTTAAGGCACCCGATCCTGCATGGCCAGCCGCATGGTTTAAGTCCCAGGCCTGGTGACTTGAGAAGTGCATGTGCCCATGCACACCCGAAATCCCAAAGGAGGAGACACAGAGGCAGGACCGCGACGTGACCCCCTCCCAACTTCGTCTTTGGCAAGTGCGTGTGCCCTCCAGCAAACTTTTTTATCTTTAAGTCGTGTACTAATTTTTCTTCCTAAATGTATACATGATTATTACATCACGATTCATGTAGAAACTAATGCTTATTGTCCGTCCAGTGACGGTAAACTCCCTTTTCTCTCAGTTCATTGACATCCTGCTCATGAGTAACGTTGTTCTGAGGTGATGCCTCGTGTGGTTTCCTGGCTCAGGGTCCCCCCTCTGTCTGCAGCCGTGTGGTGCCCTGGCTCAGGGTCCCCCCTCTACCTGCAGCCGTGTGTGCTAAGTGTCCTCCAGGAGGCAGTTTCTGATCTGGACCTTCTCCCAGAGGGACTTCTCGTCCACACTGCATCTCAGTAAGCCTGAGCAGAATAATGACATTCAGACAGGTCAGTGACGGCTGTCGTCGTGTGAGAATAGTGGTTAGTTTACTTCCACATAATTAAGACTTTTCCGTACATAATTTCTGCATGGCAATTTTAAGGAATACTGCTTTCTAAAACGTATTGATTGCCACTTGATTACAAGTGGTTACACTTTGTACAAACATGCTAAAAAAGGGTTGGAATCTAAGTACATGTAATAGCATGGCACTGATGGGGTGGTGCCTGTACATGAAATCTGTAAGAAAGTTGTGCATTGATCGATTATGATGTTTACTGGGCTGTAATGTATTTAAATTCCCTTTAATGCATGTGTTAGTGATTGTTTACTGTGGTGAAGTGTGAGGAGGTCTTTAAGAGTGAGCCTACATAGAGAGAGCTGCCTCGTGTCACTGGTCACCTCTTGGTTAGAGACTCCATTAGCAGATGGTTCCCGCTGCTGCTGTGGGTCCTGACTGCATCTTACTGCCGTAAATCAGGCCGTAGACGGGGGATAAATAAACTGCTCACGGATGTGGGAATGTCATCCTGAGCTTTCCCCCCAGACAGAAGCACCTGGGTCCATTTAAGCCAGCTAGGTTCAGAGTATTTATTCAAGCATATCCTTTATTGCATTGGAATTCTATTTGAAAATGACTCTTCCCTTCAGAATATTGATTTAATTGGAGCAGAATGCCTGTAAATCAGATTATTTGATAATATCTTGGTCACGTATTTGAGTTTTTTTAAGAGAGATTAATGTTATAGGGTGCATGCTCTTGCCAGAGGGAACCAGACAGCAGGAAATCAGCCCCCAGAGGGGATGGCCATGCTACAGCCCTCTCTCCATCCCCTCAGGATTTGGGGCACACACCCACACGCACCTGGCATGAGTTTTAAGCTTCCAGGTCTGGGACTCGAACCACGGTTGACTATGTGCAAGTCCATAGATGTACCCATTATGCCATCTGTATTTGAAATTTTTAATTAGCATATTGTGTAACTTCATCATGGTTTATAACTCTGTATTTAGTAGAATTCAGTGTGCACTTACTATGTCATACACTGTAATATTGGCAATTGACAGTTTATCTGGAACTTGTCGAAAGTTGGGAGAATTATTTTGTATCATGACAGTCCTTTCATTAGATATTCTATAAATTCACTGAGGATTTCAAACTGTAGGTTGAGATAAATACTGGTAATTTATCTCAGTCCTTTAAGTGGCAGAGCCTCTCTCTCTTTAACATGTATGTATTGTATGTACTTGGTCGGCCCCGTGGGCATCCCGCACCTTAACCGCCACACCACTGCTGGCCACCAAAGCTTCTCTTTCGCAGCACCTTCTTTGCGACCCTACACTCCTCACGTGGCAGTGTGGCCGGGCTTCCTGCCTGCCTGTCCTCAGGGAGGGCTGTGCTTCTCAGCATGGTGTCCCTTTTCCTGTAGGGTGACAGCTTACCCAGAGCACTCAGCACAAGCCTCCCCTCCAGGGGGACCGTCTTCTGCTGGGTTGTCAGCAAGTATCACACATACTCGGCCGCCCAGTGGGCTGCTGCTCCTGGCCTGCTCTCGCCGACCGTGCCCGTGTGGGATGCCGCAGCGTCAGCGCCTGGTCCCACCCGCCCGTGCCCGTCCCGTGGGCAGCTATTACTGCTTTGCTCTCGCCAGCCATGCCCGTGTGGGACGCTGCGGCGTCAGCGCCTGCAGTGATCCCAGCAGACCGCCTTCTGTGGGTTTCTCCCTTCTGAGGGCCTCACTGACTTCTTTAGCCTGTTTGTGATCACCATCTAGAACAGCAGACCTGCAGATCGGGAGACTAACCTTCCTGCAAATTAAGGACGTCGTCTGTGGAAGTTCATTTCATTTTTCCAGAATTAGCCATGAAATAGTGGCCAGGACCACCCAGCATGAGTGCTGGGCATATTTCTGAAGTCAGTGGACTCGGGCACCTGGATGTTGTTCTTGCTGTAACTTTAGCCACAGTAGGGTGCTCAGAAAATTCCTTTCTGCCCCTGGATAAAATAGACCTTCTCCCTGAGTTATTTCTTCCATTTATTTTTTTGACCACCCCCAGACAATAGTGAAATAATCTGAAAACGATGAGTAGACTGGATCAGTATTATATTGAAGCTACTTTCCTTTTTCTGTGTCATGTTAAATTATCACCATGAAAATCAGAAACACATGCTTTTACAGGTCCCACTTAAAGCGTACTGTTTATCTTTCCTTGGTCTTTATTTGTCCAGGAAGGACAATAAATACCTGAAAATAAAATAGAGCCCCCTTAAATTCTTTTAAGCATTTCGTTAGATTGCTAAGTGTAACAATATGGTAAACCCCATGAAGGTGGTGTACAGGTGTTACCGTGTTGTCTCAGAACTCGAATTCACTTTGCGAGGCACCAGCCGCTAACTAGGCTTCTCCTCTGGGTTGAACCATGAGGGGTCTGAGCAGGGGAGCACGTGGCCTGCGCTGCTCTCGGTGGCACTCCACGGCTTTCATGTCACATGTGAGCCTCTGAGCCTGGAGCGGACACTCGGACAGAGGGCACCTGCAGCTCCAGCCTCTTGGGTTGAGCGGTGGTTGAGTTAGTCCTGGGTGGTGGTGGTGTGAGCAGCAGTTCGGGGGGATTTGTTAAAGAACTGGTTTTGAGACCGAGAAGGTTAAGGGGCTGCGTGAACTTTGTTCTGAGAACTGGGCCAGCCAGGTGTCACGGGTGAAGCTGGGTAGATTTGGGCAGGAGCGGGCTTGGGGAACGCTGTTCGGACGTTTGACTTTCCCTTAAGTTTGAACGGCCTGTGAGCCCTTCTCTTGGAGACCCGAGGGAGGCAGTGGAGCACCTAGACCTGGGCTTGGGGGCCAGACCTGGTGAGCCATGAGCATGTGGGTTATGTTTGTGACTGTGCGTGTGGGGTGAGTCCCCCAGGGACTAGGCATGACTGCAGAGACGGGCCTCACGCATCCCAAGGTGCGATCCAGACGCGAAGGGGCCTTTAGCAGTGGGCGTTCAGGGCGGTGGCTGGGAGGAGCAGGAGAAAGGCTGGAAAGGGTCAGTAGTGTCCCAGAAGCCGAGTAAAGACATGGTTTCAAGGGAAGAGAGGGATGCGCACTGCCTGGAGCTCCCAGTACACAGGTCAGGCACCTTGGAGACTTGGCCCTGCTGGGCAGGACAGGACAGCAGAAGGAGGGAGCACCAGGGAGCGTTCCATGGCCTGGACACCCTGGGTGTCACAGCTGAGGTGAAGTCGGGAGGGAGGGCCATGTCCCTGGGGGGTCTCCGGATCAGGCGACAGCGGTACCTGAACCCTGCATCCTGGCAGCCCTCCGCATGGCCTCATACTTGCCAGGGTTTTTGGACCAGAGGTCCATCCTCGGATTGATTGCAAGGTCACCTCGGGACCACTCGCGGTTAGTATCGTGAATTCCAGGACGTGGGCCTGACCAACTTGGCTGCTGGTTTTTCTCCGACCATAGTCAGCATGCGAGTATGACGAGGGTCAGAGGGATGGTTTTTGCCAAGTGCACACCACACCGGGTGAGCTGAGTGCAGGGGACCTGAGGCATGAGGGCGTGGTGGCCACGGCCCCCGGGGGTCTAGGCTGTGCGGCGAGAAGCAAGCCCTGTGTGGAGACCTGTGGGGAAGGGCTTTCGAAGGACAGGGAGCCAGGAAGGGAGTCACGGGTTAGAGCAGCGGTTGGGGACAGTCACTGCTGACAGGTCGAGGATGTGACTGAAACAGGGTGGCTCAGGTGGAGTAGGGAGACTCTGGAGTGGTGATCATCTGTGGGTCAGTGAAGTCACCAGAAATTCCAACAAGCTTGTGTTGGGCTGTGATGGCTGTCAGGAGCTAAAACTCGGTGTCTCACAGTGTGGAGCGGGGCTCCAGCCCAGCGCTTGGTACTCAGAGCAGGGTGGCTGGAGGGAGAGGGAAGAAAGCGTAGTCTGCAGGTGGCAATGAGGGACAGAGGGGCCCTGGCTGACTTCTGTCCCCTGTGGTGGAGAGTGTGACAGAGAAAACAGCCACTAGCAGGGAACGCCTTTGAGGTGTATTGAGGTATACGGAAGGAGTATTAGGCCGACCAGTGTGTACCAGTCTGTGCACTCCACTCCTTGTACAGGCCAGCCCGTGTACTCCAGCCCGTGTACGGGCCAGCCCGTGTACTCCAGCGTGTGTACTCCAGCCCATGTACAGGCCAGCCCATACTGACAGGGACCAAGAAGAAAGACATGCAGAGGCTGCAGAGGCTCAGACAGGACTCCATGTCTTGGGTGTGGGACGCGGGAGGTGAGTATGGAAGGACTGGTCTCAGATCGGCTGAGAGCCCAGGTGGTCACTCCTCCAGGATGGACAGAAGAGCAGTGTGCACTGAGAGCAGGCCCGTGAGATGCCGTTGCGTGCCCCCTGGGTGGCTGTGCTCTGAAAGGCAGATACTAGTGAGGTTGGTGAGCGTGTGGAGAGGCTGGGCCTCTCGTGCCTCACCGTGGGGCTGTCACATGGTGTGGCACTTTGGAAAACAGGCTGGTGGTCCCCAGTCAGGTAGGGTCTGGCCCTCGTGTTGCACAGGCTTGTTCACAGCAGTGGCTTTCCTGCCTGGGGCCGACTGCGGCACGTGTTCGCTGCCACACCCTGCTTCCGGGTGAGCCTGGAGCACCTGGGGCTGAGTGGAAAAGCCAGACCCAGAGGTCACCGAGCCTTCCGCTCCATGCATGTATGATGTCTTGGGAGGGAAGCCCACAGACACAGAATGTGGGCAAGTCGTCGTAGGGCTGGGAGGGACCCCAGGGAGGTCTCTGGTCACTTTTTGGGCTGATGAAAGTCTTCAGAAGGGTGCCGTGATGGGCGCTCGCACGTTTCGGACTTCAGTAAGAACCATGGAGCAGTTCCCTCAAAAGAGGCAAGTGGCCATGACTGTGGACTCGGTGTCGGCACAGCTGTTAGAACAGTGCCATTCGTGGCCAGGGCTGGACTCTGTGTCGGCACAGCTGTTAGAACAGTGCCATTCGTGGCCACGGCTGGACTCGGTGTCGGCACAGCTGTTAGAACAGTGCCATTCGTGGCCATGATTGTGGACTCGGTGTCGGCACATCTGTTAGAACAGTACCATTCGTGGCCATGACTGTGGACTCGGTGTCGACACAGCTGTTAGAACAGTACCATTCGTGGCATGCTAGAGCCCAGGCCGAAGGCATGAGGGGCAAGAGAGTGCGACTGGCCAGTTGGACCCGCTGAGGGATCGGGGATCACGTGAGGCACTGGGCTCCTGCGGGTGCTCCGGCCTACAGGCTCTGCCCCACCTTGGTCGGGAGACCTTGGGTCCCGCGCGTCCCACCCAGTCGCCGTCGGGAAGCGCAGCCGTTAGTACGTCAGTGATGTGCACCGCCTCGCTTTGCATTTCTCTTATTTTTTAAACTATGTGGTTCGTGAGATTTGAAATAATTAAAATTATTATCTGCTTGCTCAATTAGGATGGCTTTAAAGCAAGACATTGTCTCTTATATAGTTTTTAGATTAAGTTATAAATGTTCACTTTAGAACTACCTGAAGATTGATAGAGATGCATTTGAAAAGCATTATTTTTTTATTGATTCTTAATGTAGTAAATTACTGGAGTTATTTGGCAGCAAACAGGAGTGGCCTGTGATGGGGCTCACATTTATTCTCCTGATGGAACCACAATCTGCATTAATTGCGGTGCGACTGCACTCACTTATATTAAAAGGCTTCTACTATAATTAATCCTTTTTATTTCAAATCATTTTGGCACAATTTCTAGCTATAAACACTCATAAAAGACAGACAGCTGAAAAATACGTTACAGGTTTTTCCATATACCTACTGCTATTTTTTCGTGACAAGTAGTTATTGATAGGCTTCTAGGAACAAATGTGCAACTGACTGAGAATTGAGGCCGATGTGAAAAATGCTAAGTGGATTATTTTGCATAAAAAATAGGCAGCTTCTGAAGTTGTATAATTAACCTGTGTTTAGAAAATACCTTGATTTATGCTTACATTTGTATCTCGGTTGCATACATTATGGAAATTTAATTTATAATCCATTTAGCTGATGCAGTCATAGTTTTTAGTGCTATCGTTTATTAGTGCTTGTATATTAAATGCTCTAAAGGTTTAAACCTGCCTTATATAAAAAATTATACCTATGCATTTAACATTTTATGAGTCACAGTGGGATTTCTGTTTAAAATTCAGGTAGCTCTGATGTATTTAACGAATCTCACTGGTTTATTGTTACTAATGCAGAGATGGCAAACAACGACCTTTTATATCGACAGCACATGATTTACACTTCCAGTCTGCCTCAAAGTCCACCGCGCAGACGGGAGCTTCCCCACCAGCCGAATCGATCATGTGACTGCAGAGTTCTGGGCTTGGGCTCCCCGTCCATGTAGAAGTAATGGTGTTTGTAAGTGCTCCAGGTTAACAGTAGTGCCCATTCTTAACTTTAGGCAAACTGTGCCTTCAAAACAACTCTTTCTTTATATTACCAGTCAGTGGCTGAGTGTTCGTTGTCGTTTTGTCACTCATTCTCTCATTAAGAAGCTTTTTGCCATCTTTTCTAAAGTAATTGGCAGTCATTAGTGTTCAGATCGGACACGAAAGCACAGGATGTAGCACCTGCATTGACCTGGCGTGGACAGGCGTGGTCTCTGGGGCAGACATGACACCCTGCTGGAGCCTGGGCGCCTGGCATAGGGCAGCATCGGCCGAAGGCGCCCTTGGGAATGTCTGTCGGCGGTTATCAGGATGGGGAACCTGGTGGCTCTCTAGACGTGTGCTTTTGGAAAGATGTTCATAGCTGTTTCCCAATTGCCTCCAGTCAGATTAGTAGGCTGTTAAATGCACGTGTGGTGTGTGTTTCAGTGCAGTGACTGTGTAGACGCCTTTGTTCCGTGGACTTAGTGCCGTCACTGCTGATGGAGGGCGAGCTGCAGGGGCCCAGAGGCATTCGCCAGCTCTGGAAGCCAAGGGTGCTCACACAGCCCTCAGGGCGCAGGCTCAGCCGTGACTGCCAGGTGCCCACTCATGGGTACAGTTGTGTTTCTGTGTCACGTTCCGTGAGCAGCAGGACTAAGAGGGTTGGTCTGGGTGTACACCGCATGGGTGCCGCTGTCGTGGGCATCTGTAAGGTGGAGTCAGGCTAGCCTTCATCCTCTCCCTTCCACTCCTTCCCCTCCGCCTTGACAGACAGACGGACAGACTTTAATGTGAAGCCAAGAGCTAGGTCCAGGGCTTTCGGAGAGAGAGTGCCCCACATTCTGACTGTGGACTCCGGCCTGTGGAGCCGTGAGGTGTGTGTGATACCCTTATACCTGTGGGTTTCTGATACTTTGTTCCCACCAGCTCAGGGAACTAAGACACCTGCAAAGCCTGTCTGACCTGTCTGGCTCTGAACAGGGAGCATTTGCCAGCCCCTGTCTCAAATGACTGCCCGGCTCCTCAACATGGTTCAGTCCTAGCACCCTGTGGCCCCAGCCCTGGTGGTCTGTTCTAGAGGGCTCGGCACCGGGGGGGGGGCGTCCTCAGACAGCGGCTTCCGACACCCTCCTCCACTTCATGAAGACGGTCTCTGCTGTCTCAGGGTTCTGCTCAATGTCAGATTGCGTATTTATCTTTTATTTGCAGGAAGTGTAAAAACAAATTGCTGTTAAGTCTCACCGCTGCCACTTGTTCTTATTCGAAGGCTCTTTATGAAAACATGCTGGTGGAGCTGCCCTTCGCAGGCTTTTTCCTGTCCAAATTGCTTGGGACAAGTGCAGACGTGGACATCCACCACCTGGCCTCCCTGGACCCAGAGGTGTATAAGAACTTGCTGTTCCTCAAGAGCTATGAAGACGACGTGGAGGAGCTCGGCCTGAACTTCACTGTGGTGAACAACGACCTGGGAGAGGCCCAGGTGAGCCCGCCCTATGCCCCTTTGTCACGGGCACCGCCTCCGTAGCACAGCCATGTTCCCTTCTGTGGCAGGGGCGTTTGTCGTCCATTGTTTGAGCTTCTGCCCTGAACGAGAAGAGCCGCTGTGGCTGAGAGTGAGAAGCGAGTCCATCGGGGCCGGGGCGCTGGGCACTGGGCGCCGAGCTCAGGACAGCTTTCGGCCCTGGTGGGCAGGGAGGGAGGGAAATGCCCCCCGCCCCCAGTTGCTGAGTGCACAATGCTGGCTTCCAAGATGTGTCCCTTTGTTTTTAAGGAAGTCCTGTATTAGACATTCAAACTAACTCTTTTTTTTTTTTAAGAGAGATTTTTGTTATAGGGCACGTGTGCTCACCAGAGAGAAACAGAGGGAATAAGAAAGCAAGCTACCAAGTCCAGGACTTGAACCGCAGTCGGCCATTTGGGACTCCGACGTCTTAATCACCACACCAGCTGTTGGCCCTTTAGTGAGTTTTAGTATTTCAGTCATGTGATCACCACCACAGACAATTTCCAAACATTGTTTTTTCTTTTTTTTTAAATGTTGCCAGAGGGGACCAGCAGGTGGCATGCTGGTTACTGCGCTGGGCACTGGACCCTACGTGGCTGACCAAGGTTTGCGTCCTAAACCTGGTGGCTGGCTTTCTCACTTTCCCTCCCTCTCTCTCTCTCTCTTTTGCTCTGTCCCTCTCTGGTCAAATTAAAATAAACAAGTAAAGTTAAATAAAATAATTATTTGAAAAAATATGTTGCCAGAGGGTACATGCACTTTCCAGTCAGAGAGAGAAAGCAAGCAAGAAAGTGCCCCCTTGGGGACAGTCCCCCACAGTCCTTTCTCCTTTGTCTCTACCCTCTTTCAGGGATTTGAGGTGTGCAAGTGCCTGAGAAGCTGGGTGGTTTTGTTTTGTTTTGAGAGTTAATATTTTGTTTTATTCTGAAAGAGAAACCGAGGCTCGTACATGTATTTCTTCAGGAACCAAAAATTCAGCCCCAGCTGCTACCTTCTGTATATTCGGAGTGTCCTTCCAAGTGGGACCTAAGGAGGTTAGTCTAGCACTATCGCATTCACGCAGCTGAGCGCTCAGACCCCACCTGGGGTTTTCTCGGTCCCTACACTCTAGTAGCCTCCTGCGACAGATTAGGAGGTAGGACAGGTAGTGTTCCTGATAGCAACGACCCATGCAGTGGGCGCGATGTCCATGAGAGCCTGGCAGTGTGTGTAGCTCACTCCCGTCTGTCTTCTGTGGGGCAAATACTCCAGGGTTTTAATGCATCGGTGTGACAGAATCTCTCACTGTGAGCTGTTAGTCTGTTGTTTGGTGAGGCTTGTAGGTTGGTGGTAATGTTCATTTATGACAAAAAAGAGGTGGACGAGGAGCTCACTGAGAGTCACGCTCTCCAGATGCTACTTGGACCCTATCCACTTTGTCGCCTGGCCTCCAGTGTGGAGCCTGATGGTAAGCTTCCTTCATTCCTGGCTTAAACACCAGTGGATTACTTGTCTGAGTTTTCACTGCTCAAGCTCGAGCTAGATAGAAGATGAGAACCGGAGCTAAACATGTATGTGCAGTGTGAACCGAGAACTGATAGGGCACCTGAAACTCGGGTCAGAGGCCGGTCTTCTAGAAGGGAGCGCCGTGAGTGCCCACACCCGTCCTCCTCAGGCCGCGCTTTCTGTGTCGTGACTCAGCAGTGAGGCAGTAGGGCTCACAATCGCTGTCACTGTCCTTGCGAGGCTGGGCTCGCCTAATCCTGACAACATCTGCCTGCTCAGAATCTGAAACAAGGGTTTCTGGGCCTCTCTTGCTCATTTTCTGAAGTGATGGTGTGGTCTGGTGTCTCAGGTAGTAATCGGATTCTACTAGCTCACCTGTCTGTTGACACACCTTTGTCCCGATCAGCTGTGACTTGAGGGTCTGCGAGTCTGGTCAGACGTCTGTCTCGGTTCTACACTCCAAGCATGTGCTCTTCCTAGAGAGCGCTCTCTTGGAGCAGCCCCCCTTGCTCTGGATGGTGCCAAAGGACGCCTGCGCCGCACCTGAGGTTCAGGTAGCTGCCGTCTCCATGTCTCCTGTGGTTGAATTCCAGAAGCTCTCCGCTCATCTGTGACAGACTGCTCAAGAGTCAGATGATGTATGGTATCTGAAAAGGCCTCTGGGTGAAGTTGGCAGAGCCCTGTTTCTGGTTCTTGTCCTGTGCTCGGGGCTCCGCATTCTGCTTCCTGCCAGTGGCACTTCCGTGACTTCTTTGGGCATGCCGTTGTTCTGAGGTGGATACAGAGGGCACGCTTTCTATTAGCCTCTGGGTGGTTCGCACATTTTCCTTGCTTAAAAATGTAGCCTAGGTACGCACTCACTGCCTGACTTTCGTCTCCCATTATTAGAGCTTGAACGTAACCGTTTTTTATTTGGAGAGATTTTCACTGTAGGGCGCGTGCGCTCACCAGACAGACAGAGAGACAGAGAGACAGAAAGCGAGAAATCACCCCCCAGGGGGGATGGCCACGCCGCAATCCCTTCTCCTCCATTCTCCTCTCGATGTCTTGGGCACGCACGCACACGCGCCCGGCGTGAGTTTTAAGCCACTGGGTCCGGGACGCGAACCGCAGTCGACTACGTGGGAGTCCAGCGACATGGCCATTACGCTAACTGCTGGTTCCCAACGTAATCTTTCACTAGAGCTGATGCCACTGAAGTTAAGATACTCTGGTTTTGGGGCCGGCACGTGGTGTGGTGGTTAAGGGCACTGGACTCCCACATGGCCAACACTGGACTCCCATATAGCCGACCATGGTTCAAGTCCTGTACCTGGCGGCTTTCTCTCCATCTCTCTCAATCTGTCCCTCTCTGGTCAAATATAAATAAATAAAGTCAGTTAAAATAATTCTTAAAAAAAAAACACACAAAGATTACTCTGGTTGTTGCTGTGGAGGATTGGTGTCCTTTTGGCTCAAATCCAGCAACGTCATTGCCTTGTCTGGTCGGGATCAGGCATCTTTTGCACAAGAGTCTCCTCTTCTGACAGTGAGTCTTCTGGTTTCACTTTTCTCGACGGTTCTTTGTCTTGGCCCCCAACAGCGCCTGACAATGCCTCTTCTCTCATCGGTTTGGGTTCACACGCTGCTTCTTCAGAGAGGTGGTGAAAACCCTCCTCTCGAGGCAGCCTGTCTGTCGGCCGCCTTAGGTAGACGGAAAACCTGCCTTCTCCATCTTTGTTGTCGGAATTGCTGCTGTCCGTGTCAGCAAGCACCGGGAGACTGTCCATGAAAGAACTGCCTTTTTGGTCTCCTTCCCACTTCCCTGAGAAGTCCTCCAAGCTGCTGAGTCTGGGACTCAAGCTGAGGTTTTGGCCACGTGGGATCCAGCCAGCTTAACCACCAGGCTGGCCAACTGCCCCTAGAAGAAACTCTGTCTGTGAGAAGTCACCCTGCCGTAGGAAAGCAGCATCAGGTGGGCGCACTTCGCTGCGGGGAGGTCCTGGGAGTTGCCTGGGGGCCCGAGGTGGTGCTGAGCTCTCTGGCAGCCGATCAGAGGCAGCCGACAGGTAGCAAGTGTGCAGGAGGGCAGGCAGAGCAGGACCGAGCCTGACACTGCTCAGAAGTCGGCCCTAGGAAGCCTGGCACGCCCTCCATAGGACAGTGCGGGCGCCTTCCCGTAGCCGACAGCCGTCTCGGCGTCAGCAGCAGTTTTCCTGGAATGAGGCATTGGGAGCTACCAGGAAGCAAGTGATGAGGCCGAGGGAGCTTCCTGGCAGAGGGCGTGGGGTTCTGGCTCGGGGTCGGGGCAGGTCTGGAAGCATCTTGGGTGTGGTTTGAGTCAAGTGGTTCCAGAGCCCACTGAGATGCCACGCCACGCCACACCACACCACGCCATGTCACGCCATACCACACCACAACACACCACAAGGGTGTGCAATAAAAAAGACTTTTTTTTTAATAGAAGTTTTTGCCATAGGACACGTGCACTCGTCAGAGACAGAGATAGAGAAAGTGAGAAATCACCCTTGGGGAGATGGCCACTCATCAGTCCCTTCCCCTCCATTCTTGGGATTTGGGGCACTCACACACACACGTGCCCAGCGTGGGTTTCGTGCTGCTGGGTCCAAGACTCAAACAGCAGTCGGCCATGTGGGATTCCAGCGCCTTAACCACTACACCATCTTCCGGCCCCCAGAAAGGTTTTGAATGAGAGAACTACTGTGGTCTCTGTTTCTGACATACACTGTAGGGTCCGATGCACGTAAGTGACACCCTGCAGTGCTGCTCTTTGTGGGCTGACTCGTCTCAGCTACGAGCCAGCTGGCCTCCTGAGGCCCAGCCGTGTTGGAGCATGGGTCAGTCTGTGTGTCATGCTGACTGGTGCTCCTCATAGGGTAGACATGTCTGCTGCTTTGGACGGTTCCCACCTTCTGCTGACCACGGCAAATACTGCCACAGACACTCGTGTGCAGATGTCTTGTTAAGGCCCTGCCTTCTGTTTCTCCCAAGTGTACCGGAAGTAGACTTGCTGTGTGCAGCTCTGTGGTTTGTAGGACCATCAGTCCGAGTTCCGGCAGCTGCCGTTTTCGTGCACGCTCAGCACTAGTACCCAGAGGTGTAGCGCGCTCTCCACACCTTACCAGGCTGCTCACTGTTTTCTCCGGTTCCCTTGTACTGTTTTGTTTTGGTTTGTTTTGGGGTTTTTTTGCGAGGAAAGACAGACAGAAGGTGAGAAATCACCCCCCAGAGGGGATGGGAGTCCAATGACAGAAACATTCCGCCATCTGCTGGTTTCCCCTTCTCTACTTTTAAATCAGAGCCGTCCTGTTGGATGTGAAGTGGGACTTAGTTGTCATGTAACTAACATGACCTGCAGTGCTGTGCTACGACCCTGAGAGTTCGATGGGAAGCTGGGGGGGGGGTCTTTGTCTGCTTTCTGTCCTGACTTCAGGACTGCTGTACAGGTTGTCTTTAAAATAAGGGGCACATGGCCAGCCGTGGCATGTGGTTGGGGCAGCCAGATCCCACATGGTCGACTGGTTGGAGTCCCATGCCTGGTGCCTTTAAGGACACACCGGGCACACACTTACTTACATGCCCCAAATCCCAAGAACGGGAGAAGGAATTGCAGCGTGGCTATCCCCCAGGGGTGCTTTCTCACTTTCTCTCTCCCTGGCAAGTACACATGCCCCTCGCAGATGTAAAAAATAAAAGCATGCATACATGCATACGGGCACACAAAGATCTATATATCCTGGTATCTAAACCATCTGGATACTGTTTTGAATGATTGATTGTTTTGGAACTTGAATTTTCCGGCTGTTGCTTAGCTTCACAGCCATCTGTTCCCAAGGTTGGTGTAGATGGGGCCCAGCAGACAGCACTGCTGCGGGTCTGTTACCCTCCATGCCCTCCTGAGGACGGACACAACACAATCACAGTGGCCTGCTGATGGCGCTCTAGTGCAGATGCAGGTGGCCAAATTGCACACGGTTGATTGTGCAGTTCGAGTCCTGAGCCCGAAGGCTTGAAACACACTCTGGGCTCATGTGTGACAATGCCCAGAACCTGAGACCAGCAGGTGGCGTGGTGGTTAAGGTGCTGGAGACTCCCACATGGCCAATCACAGTTCGAGTCCTGGATCTAGTAGCTTGCTTTCCGACTTTCGCTCCTCCCCCTTTTTCTCTCTCTGTCTCTCTCTGGTCAAATTAAAATAAATGAATGAATAAATAAAATTGAATAGATTACAAAATAAAAAGAAGAATGCCCAGAACCTCAAAAAGGAGCGAGGGATGGAGAGAGGGCCTTCAGCATGACCCGTTGCTCAGGGAGTGTGCCTTCTCACTTCCCCTCTGCTTCTACCCTGGTAAGTACTCAAGCCCTCTGACAAGCTTAAAAATAATGGTGGTAAATTGGGACGAGAAATTACTGCAGCATATTTTATTTGGTCACAGCTTACTTAGGTGTGTTTATTTCAGCCTTCTCTGGCGTGTTGTAGAGTTAAAATCTCAGCAGTGCAGAACTCAAATATTTTTTGGAAGGTAAAAGTTAGTGCCGTGTCACATGCACATGCGTCACTGCCTGCGGCTGTCCCCTGCACCACCTAGTGGTGGTGTCACGTGCAGTAGCTGCTAGCAGCAGTCCTGTGGTGGCCGGGCCTGACCTTTGCTAGTGGGAGCCTTTCTCTTTCTGCTTCTGAAGCAGACTGGTCGTGAGAGGTCTCATATGCGGGAGTCCCTTCCTGGCACCACTGCCCCGTGGGACCCCTGAGCAGGCGTGTGGATATGGTGTCCCCACATTCTGAAACTCACCGGCAAGGCCCCTGATGTGAGGGAGCTTAGGGTTTCTGGAGCTCTCTGTGCGGATTTAATTTTACAAGGCATCGTGATCTACAGATCTGCCATATGCAGATACTTCGTCACATGGACAGCATCTGGTAATTAACCTCCACTTTTAAAATAGCAGTGTTACCGTCCAGTTCGTTCTCAGCGGAACCTAAACGGCTGCTGCTTAGTCTGCGTAAGGACCAGCAGGGAAGTAGACTGCTGCTTTACACACACCTTCCCTGACCAAGGGTAAGCGTCTGCGAGAGGCTACATGACCGTCTGTCGTAGGAGAGATGGGGCCTGTGTCCTGAGACCTCTTCCCGTGTGGCTGGGCGTGGGCGGCGAGGCTCCTCAGTCCCTGGAGCTTCCTGGGCTTGGGGTGCTATGGCTAGGCCTCCACACGTGATGGGAGGACGGCACTCGCTGGAGAAGCTGCCCCGCCCGGTTCTGCATCTAAAGGAGACTTCAGGCGTGTCCTCAAACCTGAGTACATATGTGACATGATTTTTAAATACACTTAGTTGTCTAGGGTTAGACTGAGAGAGGGCTTTAAATTAAAAGTAGGAGGACCGTTTTAAAAATACTGGTTGGGCAGGGGAACCAGGGGGCTTTGGAAGTTCCTTAGCTGATAACTTCACTGGTCCTTTGTCCTCCAAATCTTACGCACATCGTCATTTATTACCTGCCTTTAATCCATTTAAAGGCAAAGGGTGGTGTTTTATATATTGAAATATAATAGCTGGCCTCTTGAGGCCTGGTTAACAGATGGACTGTCAACTGAGGCTGAGCAAAGGAATTAAGGTAATGAACGCAATCTTTAATCAGAACGAAGACAATGGATTTGAGAGGCCATTCTTACTTAGACGTGATGGTTCCAAAACTAGGAAAGTGAATTAGTAGGAATAATCGAACCATCATTTAAAATGTGAAATATTAAAAGAAGCAAATTTGACACCCAAGCTTAAAGAATGAGAAGCAACAAACTACCGTGGCCCGTGCCCATCAGGTGACCACGGGCTGAAGCTCTAAGCGGGCCCTGAGGCAGCTTTGCTGGGAGGAGGCGAGGGGTAGCGCCTGCTACCCAGGGACCTGAGAGCCGCGAGAGGACTATCGGCCCGGAACAGAAAGGCCTGGGCGGGGGCTGCCCCTGTTTCCCAGTGGCCTTTGCCCAGAGCGTTCACACTGCTTCCCGGCGGGTAGGCCTGTGCATACGAAGCACTGCCGCTGACTTCCCACATGCAGGCCACATGGACATCGCGACGCCTCTCGCTCGCTTACTTTGAGCTTGATTTATATTATCTTCATCGTGTCATGGACCACCCTTGTCCAACCTCAGGAATACACCTCAGTTTTTAAGTACTAGTACAGAAGGAATTAAAAAGTGAATTATGGGGGTCGGCAGGTAGTGGTGGTTAGGGGCGCTGGACTCCCACATGGCCCATGGTTAGAGTCCCAGCCCGGCCTGGCGGCTTGCGCTCTCTCTCTCTCTCTCTCTCTCTCTCTCTCTCTCTCCCCCTCTCCCCCTCTCCCCCTACCCTTTTCCCTCAAATTTTAAAAATAAGTAAATTGGGGCTGGCAGGTAGTGTTGTGGTTGAGGTTCTGGACTCCCACGTGGCCGACCACGGTTCAAGTCCTGGACCTGGAGGCTTGCTTTCTCAGTCTCCCTTTCTCTCTGTCTGTCTCTGGTCAAAATAGAAGAATAATGATAATAAGTATAATTAAAAATAAATAAATCTTTTAAAAATTTTTGAAAAAAAGTAAATAAATAAGTTAAATAAAATAATTCTTTAAAAGAAAAATGTGAATTATGGGGCCAGGTGGTTAAGGTGCTAGATTCCAGATGGCCAACTGCTTGGTTTAAGTTCCAGACCCAGCAGCTTGGAAAACACGCCAAGCACATGTCCATGTATATACCGAAAATCCTGAGAGAAGTACGGAGAGGAAGGGATACACGTCATCTCTCACTTTCTCACTTCCCTTCACTTTCTGTCTCTGGCTAGTGTACATGCCCTATAGCAAAAATTTAAATAAAAAACTAAAGAATTATACCTGCTTATTTATGACGTCTTTGTTGTTTTCCGATCAACTTTGTGCACACAAGTTCACGTAATCACAATTACGATATGGACAAAGCAGATATTGCAGTTTCATTCATGGTGACGGGTGCAGAGTGACCACCTGTGAACGTAAGGGTGAGGGCATCAGGGTCCAGGCTCTGCCGTTGCCAGCAGCACTGTGGCCGTGCAGACAGGATGGTTTTCCAACCCTACACTAGACCTACACATTCTGTGTGCAGAGCCATGTGCTAGTGAAAAAACTGTTCTGTTTTCTTTAGGTTTTTTTGCTTGTTTCATTTTTTAATTTCTTCCATGAGTGAGGGAGACAGGACCCCCAGTAGGTTCTTCACACCATGATCCCCCCGAACTGCAGCCTCAGCAGCCCCAGGTCCCGGATGCACCATGGTACGTGCAGGGCGGTTGACCTCTGTGGACCCAAACCAGGGGTCCGCCCGTGCGATCACACTCATAGAGCGTCTCGGTTTATCTCTGCACAGCGTCCAGACCCCAAAACTGTTCTTGCTATCTCTGCTCGTACATGTGACATTGGCCAATCAGCTACTCTGGTTGTACTACTGTCCTTTAAATCATAACTAACATGTTTTCTAGGCGCAATATTACAGGAATATAAAGGAAAATGTATGCTACCTATAAATTCCAATATGAGTGATCATTTTTCTGCAGCTGGAATTCTGTATGTTGTATTTTCTACTGTGTGAATCCCTTTGTTCTCTTCTGACTTATGCTAATTGTTTGGTTATATATTTGTGATTTCATTTCTTTTTTAGAATTATTTATTTAATTTTATTAATTCATTCATTTATTTTAATTTGACTGGAGAAGACAGACACAGAATGAGGAAGAAATTGAGAAAGCAAGCTATCAGGCTCGGGACTACAATCGTGGTCGGCCATGTGGGAGTGTCCAGTGTCTTAACCACCTCGTCACCTGCTAGTCTGCTCTTTGATATTCCCGATGTTTTAAAATGAAATCACCTCACATTGCCACCTGGCTCCTTCTTTGGAGAAAACCAGACGGCCAGTGATTTCAAACACAGAGCAAGGTGCCCGCTCGAGGGCAGGCCCTTGGGGGTGCAGCTGAACCTCCCACAGAGGTGTGTGCCTATTCCTTGTGGTCTGGTTTCTGGGTTCCTGTGCAAAGTAGCAAGTCCTTTTCCTCAAAACTGGGGTGTTCTGCTCTCATTGTGCCCTCCTGTCACACTTTGAGAACTCTGAGATCCTTCATTTTGTTCACTCACAGGTAGTTGAACTAAAGTTTGGAGGAAAAGACATCCCTGTCACCAGTGCCAACCGGATTGCCTACATCCACCTTGTGGCCGACTACAGGCTGAACAAGCAGATCCGGCAGCACTGCCTGGCCTTCAGACAGGGCCTGGCCAACGTCGTCAACCTGGAGTGGCTCCGCATGTTCGATCAGCAAGAAATCCAGGTGCCCACCGCTGACCCTCGGGAGCAAGGGGAAGGCTTCCCTTAAAGCTGCCTCACATTTTATGGTTTGAACTTTTCCCACAGGTGTTAATTTCTGGTGCGCAAGTTCCCATAAGTCTAGAGGACCTGAAATCCTTCACCAACTACTCAGGTACGCTGTCGCCCTGAGCTCTTTCTCTGAGAACGTCACAGGCGCCTGTGCTTCCAGGGTACCTCTTGATTATAACTTTCTGCGTGGTGGTTTCCACGGTTCAGAAACCATAGCGTGCAATGAGGTGACCGCGGGGGCCTCTTCCTCTTCTTTGTTCCCTTCTGTCCCATTCCTCCTTCCCTCCTGCTAGCAGCAGCCACTAGTCATAGTGTCTCTATATGTTTTATATTATATGCAACTATGTCTTAATTCTTCTTTTCCTTGTTTTTACACACCGTTGTTTTGTCTCTGGACGGTATATCTTCTTAAGATCTACTTTCAGACATTTGATATTTCCAGTCTTACGCTTTAAAAAATAGTGCTGCTAGCCCTCCTCTCTCCCAAGGAAAAACAACAGTAAAATAAAAAGAAAAGCTGAACAATTAGACCCCATCAAAATTTTAACTTATTGGGACTAGCAGTTAGCATAGTGGCTATGTCGCTGAACTCCCATGTAGTCGACCTCGGTTCAAGTCCCAGACCCAGTGGCTTAAACTCACACCGGGTGCATGTGCGTACGTGCGTGCCCAAGATCCTGAGAGGAGAATGGAGGAGAAGGGATTGCAGTGTGGCCATCCCCCCTGGGGGGGGATTTCTCGCTTTCTATCTCTCTCTGTCTTTCTGGTGAGCATACGTGCCCTATAGCAAAGTCCTCTCAAAAAAAATTTTTTTAAATGTATTGATTGCATTAAACTTAGCTTTGTGCTTTTCAAGAAAATGAGAAAGCAAGCCACATAGATAGCAAAACATAGAAAACATATATCTGATAAAGAGTGTATATCCCGAATGCATTAAAAACTATCTAAATATAATAACGGGGGGGGGCAATTAAAAGTGAGCAAAATTCTTAAACAGTCCCTTCAGAAAAGAGAATCACTGGGTCAGGCGGTGGCACTGTCAGCCTGGCGCGTGCCTGTGATCCGGGCTGGCAGGCGCTGGGCATCCCAGAACTGGAGCCTTGTCGGGGCTGTTGTCTCTGTCTCTGCCTCATGGAAGAATAAAACATTAAAGTGGGAGAGCAGATGGTGGTGTGGTGGTGAAGGCAGCTGGAGCCCATGTGGGTAATGGTGCAGTTCTGGTCCTGAACCTGGTGGCTTGAAAAAGACACCAGGTGTGTGTGCCCACAATGCCAAGATGAGAATGGAGGAGAAGGGACTGCAGCACAGCTGTTCCCCTCGGGGTGATTCCTCACTCTTCCTCCCTCTCTCTGTCTCTCTACAGTGACACACGCTCTATCTCTGGGGGCAGTGGTGGGGGCACACTGCATCCCTTCTCCACGCTCCTCTTGGGATTTAGGTAGTTCTCTTCACACTGACCTACAAAGTCAGTCCAGTACTCATCAAAATCCCAGCAAGGCATTTTGTAGAAATCGACAGAATAATTTGAAAACTTACCTAAAAACATGAAGTCTCTAGAATAGCCACAACAGTTTTGTAGAATAAAGTCAAAGGCCTTACACTTTGATTTAAAACCTAAGTATGGGACCAGCAGATGGCGTAATGGTTACATCCCTAGACTTCCACATAGTCGACCACAGTTCGAGTCCTGGACTTGAAACTCATACTGGGCACACGTATGTGCACAAAATTCCTAGCGAAGGGAAGGGAATGTGGCGTGAGGGTGATTTCTCACTTTCTATCTCTCTGGCAAGCCCATGGACCCTATGGAGGTGAAAATAAAAACCTCTTTGAAAAACAATAATAATAATAATAATAATAATAATAATAATAATAATAATAATAATAATAATAATAATAATAATAATAATAATAATAATAATAATAATAATAAGAAAAACAATAATAATAATAATAATAATAATAATAATAATAATAATAATAAAACCTAAGTAATGTGATGGCAGTCAAGACAGTGTAATGTTGGTACAGGGGTCAGCATACTGACCAACAAAACATAATCGTGGGTTCAAAGCTTCATACTTAAGGTCAGCTGATTTACAAAAAGGGTCCCAAGATAAGTTCATGTTGCTGGACCCTTACTTCACACTATACCCAAAAATTAACTCAAAGTAGATCAGAGCCCTGTAGGTAAGAGCTAAAACTTCTAAAAGAACTTATCAGGAAAAATCTTAATGACTTCGGATTATCAAAGAGTTTTTAGATATGGTACCAAAAGCATAACCCAGAAAAAAGAAATTGATAAATTAAACAGCCTCAAAATGAAAAGCTTTTGTGCTTCAAAAAGTATTGAGAAAATGAAAGATGCCCAGCCCTCTAGCCCAGCAGTTAAGGGAGTCAGATCCCATCTGACCAACCACAATTCAAATCCCAGCTCCAAGACCAGCAGTTGGCATGATGGCTACGTCACTGGTCACTGGACTCCCATGTAGTCGACCGCAGTTCAAGTCCCTGACCTGGCAGCTTAACCTCAAGCCGGGTGCGTGTGTGTGTGTGCCCAAGATCCTGAGAGGGGAATGGAGGAGAAGGGATTGCGGTGTGGCCATCCCCCCTGGGGATTATTCTGTCTCTCTATCTCTCTCTTGTCTTTCTGGTGAGCGCATGCACTCTATAGCAAAAATCTCTCCAAAAAGAAAAGAAAAGAAAAGAACAAAGAACAAATCCATGTGTCCATGCCCAAAGTCCCTACAGAAAGGGGACATGGAGTATAAGGATTGTGGAGTAACTGCACCCCATTGGAGGATGCTTCCTCTCTCTGTTTCTCTGGCCAGTGTACATGGTCTCTGGCAATAAAAATAAATAAATGAAATTAGAAGACAAGCCACAAATAGGAAGAATGTATCTTCAGTTCATATACCTGATAGTGGACTGGTGTTAACAATCTATACAAAACTTTGTTCATGTTTTTTCTATAGGGAGGATGTATTCAGAGAGAGAGAGAGACCGAGACAGAAAAAGTGAGAAACCACTTTCCCCCTACTCTCAGGCCATGCCAGGATCCCTTCTCCTCCATTCTCCTTCCAGGACTCTGGGTATGCACACTCACACACCTGGCTTGTTTCTTAAGCAGCAGGATCTGCACCTTGAACTGCATGGGATCTAGGTGCCTTATCCTTTGTTACTTGCTATTCCTTTATAAATCTCTTATAGCTCAGTATTAAGGTAGTCCAGTTTAAAAGCATGAGCAATAAAAATTTAAAATGCATTTCACTTACAAAGATACATAAATGTCCAGTAAGCAAATGAGCACGTGATATGTTTAACTCATCATTAGGAAAGTACAGATTAAATCCAAGAAACCTGCTGCTGCACACCTGCTAGAGTGGCTGTGATCATCCACATCAGTACCCAGTGTGAGTGTCTGCAGAAATTGGGACTAGCAGTTAGCATAATGGCTATGTGGCTGGACTCCCACGTAGTCGACCATAGTTTGAGACCTGGACCCGGCGGCTTAAACTCTCACGCCAGGTGCATGTGCGTGCGTGCCCAAGATCCCAAGTGTCTGCAGAAATTGCAACCCATGGGCCAGCTGCGGTGTCCAGTGGTTAAGCTCTCTGCATGGAAAGCCAGATCCCACATGGCCAACCATGGTTCAAATCCTGGCCCTGGTGGCTTGAGAAACACACCTGGCACATGTGTATACATACCCAAAATCCTGATGAGCAGGAAAAATAAGAGAAAAAAGGATTCCAGCATGACTGCACCCATTGGTGGTTGCTTTTTCTTTCTGTCTTTCTTTTTTTTTCTTTCTTTCACACATGCTCTTAGGCAGTCAAAAACTTAGTAGTCACAGCCCCTCTTCATTGGTGGGGATGCAAAGTGGAGGCTCCTCTACAAACAGTTTGCAGCTATTTAAAAAGTTGAATGTAGAGCAGCTCAGCATTCGCAAAATAACGTAGCTGTACCCCTCATCTCACACCATATACAAAACCAGCTCAAGATGAGTCAACGATGCTATTAAGAAGTAAAATCATAGAACTCATAGGAGAAGGGGGGGGCGAGTCTTGATGACCTTGGGTCTGGCCGTGGATTCTTGGATATGACACCAAAAGCACAACCAACAAAAGAAAAACAGATTAATTAAACTTCAAACTTACAGACATTTGTGCACCAAAGAAAAGCACAGTCCATAGGGTGAAAAAGCAACCTACAGAATAGGAGAAATAGTTAAAATCACATATCTGATATGGGTACCCAGAATATATGAAAAACTCTTACAACTCGATTTTATTATTATTATTTTATTTATTTATTTATTTTTAAATAAAAACTTGATTCAGACATGAGGAAAGGGAAGCCAGAAGGTGGCATAGTGGTCGAGGCACTGGATTCTCACATGGCTGACCGTGGTTTGAGTCCCAGACCCAGTGGCTTGAAAACTAACAGCAGGTGCCTGAAGCATGAGTGTCCAAAGTCCCTAGAGGAGAATGGGGAATAAGGTGATTGTGGTGGAGCCATCCCACCTGGGAGTTGATACCTCACTTTCTCTCTCTCTGATGAGCACATATGCCCTATGGCATAAACCTAAAAAGAGGGAGAAAAAATGAAGAAAAGACTTCAATAGGAATTTCTCCAAAGAAGATGCACAGCCAGCTAGTGAGTATGAAAGCATGTTCAGCATCACTGATCGTTAGGGAGTGCAAGGAAGTCAAGACCACGGGGAGACGCCACTTGGGTCCATGAGCACACAGAGGGTGGCTCTGTTCGTGCGGAGTAGACAAACAGAAAATCAATACTGGGGAGGGTATGGAGAAGTGGGGCTCGTGTTAATTGCTGGTAAGAATGAGAAGTGGTACAGCCCCTGTCGAGAATAGTTTGGCGATTCCACAGAAAGCTGCCTAGGTATGTGCCCAAAGGAGTCGAGAGTAGATTCTCAGGGAAGTACCCGTGCACCCATGTTCCTAGCAGCGTTAGTCCCTGTAGCCAGAAAGGGGAAACGGCCCCGATGTCTGTTGGGTGGATAAACAAGAGGGGGTGTATATGAGGGTTCTTTCAAATAGTTTGTGAGAAAATGGAAGTAAGCTGGATTTATTTTGGTGGGAAAAGTTGAGATCCATGGATAGGTCTTTGTAATGCCCATGTTCTGTTGAGTTGTATGAAGACCTGTTGTACATACAGAGTGGAATGGTACTAAGTTTAAAAGGAAGGCTGTCCTGATACGTGTTCAAACACGGACAAACCTCAAAAACGTCATGTTAAGTGAAGCGAGCCAGACAGAAGACATCCTAGGTGATTCAGCATACGCGAGTTACTCAGAATAAGCAAATTTATCGATAGCAGAAGTAGATGAAAGGTCACTGGGAGCTGGAGAGAGGAGAAGTGGGGAGTCGCTGCTTAATGGTGACGGAATTTTTGTTGAGGTGATGAGAAAGTTTCCACTGGAAACAGATACCAGTGGTGTTTGCGTGTCAGTGTAATTAATTACTGCCTTGGATTATGCATTTAAAACCGTTGAGATGGCGGGTTGTGTTTATAAAGAATAAATAATACAGGAAGAGTCCTGCCCAGGCCGCTCTGCCCTATTGACTGGTGTTTGTGTGACACATCTCTGGAAAACCCACTTACGGAGCAGATCAGTGTTTACAGGATGGACATGGGTGTCCATGTTAGAGATGTTAGAGAAAATGGAAATGTTCTCAGACTGTCTTGATGGTTGCCAGAGTCTAAATTTGCTAGAACTCATTTTACCATATACATATATGTGTATTTATGTGTGTGTGTGTGTGTATGGTGTATGTGTGTTCCTTTCCTGCTGTAATTAATTTCCATTGCTCTGATTTTGAACTTTGTTCTTTTTTTTTTTGGAGAGGTTTTTCTATAGGGCATGTGTGCTCACCAGAGAGACAGAGAGACAGAAAGCGAGAAATCACCCCCCAGGGGGGATGGCCACGCCGCAATCCCTTCTCCTCCATTCTACTCTTGGGATCTTGGGCACGCACGCACACACGCCCGGCGACAGTTTAAGACACCAGGTCTGGGACGCACACCGCGGTTCACTACATGGGAGTCCAGCAACATAGCCATTAAGATAACTGCTGGTCCCTGAACTCTGTTCTTTATAAAAAGGTAAATAATACCCAAGATCAGGACCAGCTGGTGGTGTGGTGGTTAAAGTGCTGGATACTCCCACATGACCAACCATTGTTCAAGTCCTGGACGTGGTTTCTTTCTCACTTTTTCTCTCTCTTTCTTTGTGTGTATGTCTCTCTCTCTGGTCAAATTAAAATAAACAAGTAAATAAATAAAATTAAATAAATAATTAAATAATAATAATAATACCCAAGATCACATTGTCCCCACTGTCAAGTCATAGGTTAGTCAGAAATTGAATCAGTCTGACTCTTCATCTGCCAAGAAGCTGCCTTAGGCTGTTTGCATTGCTCTGTCTACACTGAGAGATCTATCTTAATGATCTCAGCTATTCCAGTAAATAGGTTTAAAATATTATCATACTCACTTTGGTGCCAATTATCGTACTTATGGTATTTTATTGGTGTTACTTGTGTAGCATATGAACAATGAGCGGACAGCATGTGCAATTATTTTAGTTTCAGGAAGCACTTACCTAGATTAAGAGCTGTAAGTAGCACATTTTACATTTTAGAATAGCTGTCTAATCACGTGTTGCTTATTGGCCACGATTGTACCTGATTATCAGAAGGAGGGGATCAGATGAACTTTGACCAGGCCAGCAAGTGGTTAAGGCATTGGAGTCCCATATGGCTGACCATGGTTCAAGTCCTGGACCTGGTGACTTGCTCTCTCAGTTTCTCTTTCTCTCCCTCTGTCTCGCTCTGGTGAGCTCATGTGCCCTATAGCAAATTAAAAAATAATGATGGGCCCAGCAGACGGTGTAATGGTTACATTGCTGGACTCTCACGTAGTCAGCTGCTGTTCTAGTCTCAGATCCAGAGGCTTAACACTCAACGCCAGGCGTGCCCCCCAAGATGGCGAGAAGAGAGTGGAAAGGAAGAGGGGAGAGGGCGCCCCCCACCCCTGCTGTATCTCTCTATGCCCGGCTCCTCTGATAACCACAGGGTGCTCCCTGTCCCGGCCGTTGTCTGCTCCAACCACTGGGCTCTCTCTCCTAGCACTTTGCCCATCACCCAAGAGCGGAGGGGAGTTGGCTCTTAGGACTGCCTTCAGCCGGGACCTCTGTTGTCCTGGGCACACCCAGTGAAGTGTGCGAACCACTCTTTCACGATTGTTGCTCTAGTGCTTCTGGGAGAAATCCCACTACTTGTGAGAATCCCACTGTTTTATTTTTAATAAATGTTCCTTTTGTCATAGGGGGCTATTCTGCTGACCATCCTGTCATTAAACTCTTCTGGAGAGTTGTAGAAGGTTTCACTGATGAAGAGAAGCGCAAATTGCTCAAGTTTGTAACAAGCTGCTCCCGACCCCCTCTCTTGGGGTTTAAGGTACACAACTTTTACGCCATTTGCACTAAAAGCCCAATCATGAGTAAGAACGGCAGTGGGGTTCCAAGAAGGAGGCTTTGTTGTGGACGGTGTTCATGGTATCGGCCACCTTCCCTGTCCCCGCGGGTCCACTGTGGCTCAGCTTTTCCCGTAATGTGCTGGCCGTCATCTGCTCACCAAGACGGGGCCGTTCTGTGCTGTGCTTGCTCTGGGCTGTCCCTTGCCGCACCTGTCTGTCTGGTAGCTGTGTGTCGTGGTCACGGTCCTCTGTGAACTCCTGTGCTCCTGTGCAACTGCAGGGCCCACTGGGCCGAGGCGGGCCAGCCTGAGTGTGCTGCTGCAGGGTCCAGAGCAGGCTGCCCCGCCCTGGCTCTTCCAGGGTACCTCCTGGGCTTGCTCCCCAGCTCCTGAAAACCAGGGTGCAGCTGTGTAATGTCAGCAGTTACAATTGCTTGGGGACATTTAATAATGTTTCCTGTACTCATTGTAAATGAAGAGTGGAGGAATGACGTGGTAGTTGAGGCTCTGGACTCCCACATGGCCGACCATGGTTCAGGTCCTGGATATGGCCGTTTGCTTTCCACTTTCTCAGTCTCTCTTTTTGTGTCTCTCTCCAGTCAAATTAAAAAATAGTAAGTAAAACTTAAGAAGAAGAATGGATCAGTGTTAGTATTTGAAAGTGCACACACGCTGTGCATATTGTGTCGATGGATACCAAGTTTGGTAAGCGTTGTGTGCTGCTAGTGCTTTTGAAATCTATAGGGGAGGCGTTCCCTTCTATCTAACCTTGGGTCAGAAAGTTTTATCAAGTATTTTATATTTCTGAGTGAGCTTGCACTTGCCAGAGAGACAGAAATACAGAAAGCAAGAGATCACCCCCCGGACGGATGGCCATGCCACAATCCCTTCTCCTCCATTCTCCTTTCGGGATCTTGGGTACGCATGCACAAACACCCTATGTGAGTTTAAACCACTGGGTCCAGGACTTGAACTGTGGTCGACTATATGGGAGTCCAGTGACATAGCCATTATGCCAACTGCTGGTCCCCCAGTGAAGTTATTCTTTTAATGAACTTTTTATTTTGAAATTATTTTAAGCACATAGAAAAATTACAAGAATTGGACAGAGATCTTTGTTTTGTTTTGTTTTTGATTTTGCTATGGGGCCCATACACTCACCAAAGAGAGATAAAGAAAAAGGGAAAATAGGGGCCAGCAGGTGGTGTCATGGCTGTCACTGGACTCCTATGTAGTCGACCGTTGTTCGAGTCCTGGAGCCGTGGCTTAAACTCATGCCAGGCACGAGTGGAGGAGAAGGGATTGTGGTGTGACCACCCCTCTGGGGAGTGATTTCTTGCTTTCCATCTGTCTCACGAGCACACGCACCTATAGCAAAAATCTCCAGAAAAAAGGGAGGAGAAGGGAAGTGGCCAGCAGGTGGCATAGTGGTTAAGGAACTGGATTCTCATGTGGCTAGCTGTGGTTCGAGTCCTGGAACTGGCAGGTTGCTTCCTCCCTAGCCCTTTCTTTCTCCACCTGTCTCCCATCAACTTAGAAATAACGAGGGCCAGCAGATGGTGTGCCGGTTAAGGTGTCGGTCTCCCATGTCGTTGACCGCAGTTCAGGTCCCACACTTGGTGCCTCGAAACTCATGCTGGGCACGTTTGCGTGCGTTCCCAAAAATCTCAGGAGGAGATTGGAAGATAAGGGGTTTGCGGCCTGACCATCCCCTCTGGGGGTTGGGGGGGTGATTTATCACTTTCTGCCTCTTTTGTCTCTCCATCAAACACATGTGCCCTGTAGCAAAAAAAAAAAAAAAACTCAAAAATAAGTAAATAATAAATAAAATAATAATTCTTCAAAAATAAACACATAAGAGAAAATGAGAAAGCACCCTGAGAGTTTTTTGGGCTCACAATCACACATACCCAGCGTGTGTTTCAAGCCACTGGGTTTGAGAAGTCGGCCATGTGGGGTCAGACTTCTTACCTACTATGCCACTGGGCTGACCTGGGCAGAAAACTTTTTAAAGTTTGTTTATTTCCTCCATGAGAGAGAGTGGGGCTCCCCAGACAGGGTCTCTGCACTGCCCCCCACCCCAGCTCCGCAGCCTGGACTACATGCTCACGTGCACCGTGAGTACACAGGGAAGGCCCAGGCACCCTCCAGGGACTCCCTCCCACGCGGGTGCAGATACATCACCGTCTGGCCCCAAGAACGCAGAACCCCCTAACCTACACTGACCAGTTGATGTGCTGCGATGTCTTCCCTCCACCTACTTCTTTTCTGAATCTGTTGAGAGCGTGCGGCAGCTCCGTGTCTTCTTACTCCCTGATGTTTCAGCACCTCGTTCTGGTGACAGGGACGTCCTCTTTAGTAACCGCAGGTAACTGCCAAGAACGGGCTCCCCAGCCTGTGTTCCCTGCCCTCTGGGTGTGCTGGAGCCGTGTCTTTGCCCCATGTGGTCCCGTGAAGGGTCTGCTCCCTGTCTGGAGTCTGGCCTGGCCCACGCCACATCAGGGGTGGTGCTCCGTCCTCGCCATCCGTAGCTGCCACACGCAGTGGGCTCAGACAGCCCCCCCGGTGGTCACGTACCCTGACATTGATCCCAGTGAGGAGTGTGCACAGGCCCTGCTGGAATCACGCCTGTCTCTCGCTCGTGGATAAATGAATAAACTTTAAAAGAAAAGAAAACCTCAGGGCCCGCAGGTGGCAGCGGATTTGGCAGAAGAGCAGGGTTCACAATGGCCAGAAACTGGGACCAGTGCAGGGTCTGCCCAGCAACAGTGTCGGGCCGGGTGTCGGGGATTTCGAGGGGCGAGTGCTGGGAGGGCTGTGGCTGTGTGCACTTGGCGGTCAAGTGCCGTGTGACAGAGGCAGGACCCCGGACCGTGTGTTACACCTCCGGGTCTGCGGCAGGCTGGCTGCAGGGGCACAGGCGGCCGGGCCTCACTGCACAGCGCCAGAGCCACATGGGAGGTCCAGGCTGTGTTCTGAGTGACCAGAACCAGGGCACCCAGGCTCCTGTCTAGCCAGGAGATGGGAAGTGAAGGTGAGTTCTTGGCGTGACAGACCCTGTCAAGGAACCCGGTGTCGAGGGCACTCTTCTCTCTGTCTTAAGAAATCCTTTTTTTTTTTTAAACCGAAGAGTGCTCGTAATCACGAGAGAAAGAGGAGCAGAGAGGGGGAGGGGGGAGCACCGCCAGGGTCACGCCCAGCCCTTTTCCCGCCTTTCTCCGTCAGCGCTGGGCTTGGCACGTGTGCCTGGCGTGTGTGCCTGGCGTGTGTGCCTGGCGTTACCTTCCAGGTGTCCAGCCGTTTAACCGCTCGGCTATGGGACTGGCCCAGCTCACCTTTCCTCCTTGGAGGCTCATTATGGAGACAGTAGACGGGTGGCTGCCCGGGCTGGAGGTAGACGTGACACGTGCCGAGGACCTGGGGAGTGGAGACCGTGCACCTGCTGTAGAGCCACGAGAGCTCGTGGATCACCCTTACGTGGAAAGCCTTGCAGTACACCAGCACCACCTCGGTTAACATTGCCCTCTCTGTTGTTCTTTTCAGTTTGCACGAGGGCACATATGCTTACCACAGGGAGACGGGAGAGAAAGAAAGCGCCTTGTGGGGTGTAGCTGCGCTGCATCCCTTCTCCGTCCCTCTGTCCTGTTGGGATTTGAGGCACGTGTACATATGTCCTCAGCCTAGTTTTCACACCACAACGCCTGGGATTTGAACCACAGCAGTTGTCTGTGTGGGGACTGGTTCCTGAATCCAGGAGGCCGTAGGGCTGATCCTCAATTAAGTTATTTTTTAGAAACTGGGGGGCCAGCCTCATGGTCTAGTGGTTAACAGAGCTAGATCCCACATGGCTGATGGCCATTTGAATCCTGGGCTGGACCCTGCAGCTTAAAAATCTCGCCAGGTGCATGTGTGTGCGTGCCCAGAATCCTGAGAGGAAAACGGAGAAGGGATTGCGGCATGGCGTCCCCTCTTGGGGTGATTTCTCACTTTCCCTCTCTGTCCCTCTCCGGCAAGCTCACACCCTCTACAGCAAAAACCTAAAGGGAAAAAAGTTTTTTAAAAAAAGAAAATGTTTGTCAATTAAAAACAACAAGATGGGCCAGACCCTCCGTCGCCCACACAGTTAGAGCCCAGACCCAGCGGAGTCGACCGTTGTTCGAGTCCTGGAGCCGTGGCTTAAACTCATGCCAGGCACGAGTGGAGGAGAAGGGATTGTGGTGTGACCACCCCTCTGGGGAGTGATTTCTTGCTTTCCATCTGTCTCACGAGCAATTAAAAACAACAAGATGGGCCAGACCCTCCGTCGCCCACACAGTTAGAGCCCAGACCCAGCGGCTTGATAAACCCGGTGTGCCCCAGACCCCAAAGGTGGAGGGGGGATGGAAGAGAAGGGACTGCGCCGTGGACATTCTCCACGTTCTTCTTCCTTTCTCTCTGCCAAGTTCATTTGCCCTCTGGCCAAAAGGGGAAAAAAATCCAAACCTGGAGGTAAAAAATTGAGCATTTGGTTTTAGTAAAAAACGTCTAGAAGACTTGCTTTTAACTGGGCCTCCTGTGGGCGATAGGGGCAGAAGAGTGCCCCTGGTCTCACAGTGGTGAACCCTCCCACGGACCCGTCTCAGGGCCTCTGGTGCCCGCATGGGCCCAGCATACTCCGCGCCCGCTGGGCGTCTGAAGCACCATCACCATGTGGCGCCCAGCACCTCGGGGCACTAACTCTGCCCTGCCGTGGCGGCTGGGCAGATCCAGATTTCCTGCAGCCCTGGCTAACTGATGCTAGTGATCTCGGCAGCAGTAAAAATGAGGAGTCTTGGGGACAGCAGGTGATGTGGTTAAGGTGCTGGACACTCCCATGTGGCTGACCACAGTTTGAGTCCTGGACCTGGCGGCTTTTATTCCTCACTTTCTCTCTCTCTGCCTCTTTCTTGTCCAATTAAAATAAATAAATGAATAACTAAAATTAAATAATAAAAAAGTAGGAGTCTTTCTGAAAGGAGCAGGTTCTAGACACGCTGACAGCCAACATAGAGCCTCTGAGGGACAGTATTGATTGGGGTAGGAGCCTCTGCCCCGGGTGCCTCGGCCAGGCTCATGGGTGGGCACCTCCGCTACCTGCGTGTCACAGGGCTGGAGAGGTGAAGGACACCTGTTAGCTTTTAAATTCCACCGTGAAGTGCTAGCGAGAGCTCCGGGTCTCCATGCAGCTGTGATGAGTTACCGCACTGTGGGAGTGCTTGTGGGGCCCAGAGACTTCCTGTCCCCTCAGTGCCCTAACGTAGCTGTACGTGGGAGCTCAGGGTTTTCCATGTCAGATGCTTTGTCGCACGTTAGACATGGAACTGGGGGTGTCACCTCACCGTCGGGCTTCCCAGGTGCTCTGCGTACCCGCCAAGAAAGGCCTGCAGCCGGCCGGGCTACTCGCGAAGGACAGTGGCTGCCAACGCTCACTAACACCTGGGGGTTCGCGGGTGCCTGGGAAGACTGGAAACCTACACCTGTAGGAGGTGTTTAAGTTACCCTCCGGCCACATACTGAGTCCATGATTTTCCTCTTTCTGAATTAATGCAAATTCCCGTTTTCCTGTATTTAATTATGCAGAAAATGGTGCCCTTGACTCAGAATTCAAGGAAGAACTTTTTCTTTTTATTATTTTTTTTTATTTTTAAGACCAAGCAGGAAATTCAGTTAGCTCTATGAGAGAAACATGTAGTGGTGGTGTCCCACTGTGGGCGTCGCCGGGACTCCGGCTCAGCCTGGCCGCTGCCAGCACTCCCCAGCCTGCCTTTGGGTCGCCTTTCGTGCTCCACGTGGCTGTAGCTCACCGCGGCCTGGCTAGATGAGTGGCCCTGGGCGCTCACGGATGCCAAAGTAGATGACAGAGGTTCCGCCGCTTCTCCTCTGACTCCTGTCCTCAGAATGTGAGCCCCCATGGCAGCTTGTAAATGAGAGGAGAGGCGCGCTCTGGCCCTCTGGCCCGACCTGCTGGGGCTGGGCCTTCACCTGCCCCGCCGTGGTGCAGAGGACGCCAGAGGCTGAGGAGCAGCAGCGAGCAGCGCCTACGACTGAGTGGCTCCCGGGCTGTGCCGTGCCCAGCGCGCCTTGTGGAGCGGGCAGCCCCGCAGGTGCCAGCCTGCTGTGCGCTGGCTCAGGCTGTCCGAGGTGCCCTCCGCCTGGGGACATGGCTGCAGGCTTGCTCTCTCCCATCATGGTGTGAGGAAGTGACTGCTGCTTAACTGTGCGGGTTAGGGTTTTTTCTTGTCACGAGTTTAGGCTTTCATTACAGAAATTTGGGATTCGTAGGTAAGTATAAGAAAGAAAAAAATGACTCCCTCTCTCATTCCTGCCATTACTGTGTTACTTTTCCCCCTGTTATAAGTGTGTGTCTGTCTGCATATAAAGGTGAGCCTCAGTGTAGGTACATGTTATTCTCTAGTATAATTTTAGCCATGTCATGTTCAGTTTTATAGATCACTACCTGTATTAAACTGACATCTGGATCATTTTTCCTAATGTTAAATATTCTTTGAAGTATTTTTGGAGGGACCAGCAGATGGCATAATGGCTACAATATAGGGATTGC
>NW_006159574.1:2386565-2392269 GCF_000334495.1 Tupaia belangeri chinensis
GATAGATAGATAGATAGATAGATAGACAGACAGACAGACAGATAGTCTGGAGTGTTTTCAGTGGCCGTGTGATGTCCCGCCATGACGTGTTGCGTCATACTGCCAGTGGGCATGCGCTCACTGGAGAGAGGGAGAGTGTGAGCACCCCATCAGTGTGGTCACGCTGCAGTCCTCTGCCCTCCATTCGTCTGCCCTGTCCAGATCAGGGTCTGCGCACCAGGGCTAAGGTGCGAGCTGCAGGTGGCCTATGGGGTCCGGCTTTGTGTGCACAGCACTGAGTCGCCGCGCTCCAGGCTGGGGGTGCATGAGCTGCCACCTGCTCATTGCCGAGAGTGTGGCCCTAAAAGCAAATGCTGGCTGAGAGGACACCAGCGTGCGGGAGGCCCTCACGTACTGCCAGACTGCTCCCAGAAAGCGAGGCCGAGGTTGCCTGGGGTCACACAGAGAAAGTGTGGCCAAGCAGAGCTGGCCTTCAGGCCACACGTTCTAGGCCTGCCCTCAGCAGCTGGAGAGGCACTCGAGGCCCAGTGCATGCATGTCCAGCCGACGGTTGGGGAGGTGGGGTCGGGGTGTGTGCCCACAGCCCACACCCCACAACCCACTGGGTGCTTTCCCATGTAAGTGCACATGTCCTCTGGCAAGTAAAAAAAGAAAAAACACACAAAGCAAAACCTCTAGAGGCCCTGTCCACTGAGAGTGTCTCCCGCGTACGAATGCTCTGGGTGAGGGAGGACAGAGGGCGCGTGCACTTGCCAGAGGTGGAGGCTCCCCCTGGGAGCATGGTCACTGCAGTCCCTTTCCCTCCATCTCCATCCCCGCCGCAGTTAGGGTACCATGTGTGCCTGCCATGTTTTCCAAGCTGCCAGGATGGTACCCCAGGTGCTTGGCCACAGGGGCGGCCTTGATTAGGGCTCTTTCTTCTGTCTTCATGAGCTGCAACAGACGTGCACAATGTGGAGTGGCTGACAGCTAAGTCTTCCGTCGAGTGAAGAGAAGCCCGCGTGCTTCTGGGGGAGTGCAACGGCGGTGCTGGCTGGCTGTGCTGCTCCCAGGGTGTACCTGCAGCCAGGCTGATGCTGTGCTGTGCACCTGTGCTTTTCAGGAGCTGTACCCGGCCTTCTGCATTCACCACGGAGGCTCCGACCTCGAGCGGCTGCCCACGGCCAGCACCTGCATGAACCTCCTGAAGCTGCCTGAGTTCCACGACGAGGCACTTCTGCGGAGCAAGCTCCTGTACGCCATCGAGTGTGCTGCCGGCTTCGAGCTGAGCTGAGCTGTCCGGCAGGGCCGGCCCTCTGCAGGGTCACCAGTGCCTCCTCCTCATGCCCTCGCGGACCACGAGGGTGCTCAGGCCGGACGCCCACGGCTCTCCTAGGCCCCGCCTTCTTCCCAGCATTCCTCCCTTCCCCCGTTTTCAAAATAAGTTTTATTTCAGTGTGGCCACGTGTTCGATGGATACTGCTTTTCAGATTACGTAAAGTACAAACGTGGCTGAGCTAGCAATTTGCCAAGAAGAGCACAGATTTTTAGGCTAGTGGCAACTTCAGTGAAATTAACCAAAGATGAAGCTTTGGCTCTGCTGATCAGATTCGAGGCCCTTCCCGAGCCACCCTGCACGGTCTCGGGGTTCAGCTGAGGAGACGCTTGCTGTTGCCGTGCTCCTCGTGGTGGCCGGCCAGGCTGTCTACATGCCGACTGTGTTAGAGCAAGTGGCGTTTTGTTCCTGCTGCCTTTGCCCGGAGTCAGGCTGGGAAGTGGATAGGGTGGTGGCATTTTCTCTGTGCTTTAAAACCCCGTTCCCAGAATGGGGCAAGCCTGCTGGTTGCGATGTTGGCCGGCCTCCCTGTTTGTGGTGTGAACTGAGGCCGGATCCGCCTTCGCCTCTGCGTTGTGCCTGGAGAGCTGGGGAAGGTGCTGGGGAGGGTCTGCGATGCTGGTGCACCTGTCCTTGTGCTGAGTGACGACTCCGGAGGGCAGACCGTGCCTACCAGAGTCCCTCGAGTCAACGTGGCGGGCTGCCTGGCAGGGAGGACGGGTCAGGTCTGACTCGTGTCCGGGAGGAAGAGGCATCGCGACCCCGTCACGCTGAGGCCCTTCACCAGGACCTGGCTCGTCATCGGGCAGTTCCGGTCCCTGGAATGGTGCGCCACGGCCTTGGCCACGGAGCCGAGCTGGCCTTCGCTGACACGGGAGGCTGGCCTGGTTGTCTGTCCCGGGCCCAGCACTTCCCTGTCGCTGAGCTCCCTGCCGGCATAGTGGTTGACCGTAACTAGCAATATACTTTTAAACGTGGGAGAGTGAGCGACACTTAAGACAATGCCCATTATCAAAACAAAATGTATAATTTCTTAATTTGAATAATAAATTAAGTGTTAAAGGCTATTTGTAGTCCTGATATACAGAAATAAAATAATTAGGGTTTGTGTTTGGTTTTATTTTATTTTAGGTTGTTTTATGTTGAATGTTCTTTATCTCATAGCTGACTTGTCTATTTTATTATCAGTATTTGGGAAGGGGACTATGGGGGACTAAGAAATTGGCGGTTACACTTGCTCGTGGTGTTCTCCTCAGCTATTCCGAGCTTGTTTATTTATTTGTATGTTCTCGTGGCTAAATGTTTGCATTAAATTTTTTCCCAAGATTGCGTTGGCGTCCTGCCCCCAGTTGTCGTGGTGTCCCACCCTGCGGGAGCCCTGCTCTGCATGTCACTGGGAGCTCTCACAGGAGCCGCTCCGGCCGGGGCGGGGGAGGGCCAAGGGGGCTCCTGGCGTGGCGTCGTCCTCCCAGCTCTCCGGCTGAGAACAGTTCCTCCTGGGGCACCCCTCCGTCCAGGGCCCACCTGACTTTCCTCACCCTGCCTTCGTCATGGCTTACCCTTCCTCGGCCTTGGCCGTTGGACACGTGCCTTTGCCAGAGACAGTGGGAACCAGCCCCGACAGGGTGGGCCACGCCACCAGCCCTCTCCATTCCCTCGGGATGTGGGCCACGCTCAAGTACTCAGAATGATTTTGAATCCACTAGGTGTGGCACTTGAACCTCGCCATCAGCCACATGGGACCCAGCCACCTCGACCCCCAGACAAGCCGCTGGCCCCACCTCCTGCTTCTAGAGCTGCGTGCTCAGACCTTGGTGCTGTGGCTGGCAGTGGGCGTTGCCCTCTCACCTGGAGGAGAGCCATGGCAGCCCCGTGTGTGCTTCTGCAGGGTCCCCGACACGCTGCGGCCATGGCTCTGCAAGGCAGGGAACTAGAAAGGGGGGACCCACCGACCCTACGTGGCTTCCACCCCCAGGACGTCCTTGGGGCCAACTCTTGGACCAAAGGACTGCCACAGCCCTCGTATCTGCGAGAAGGTGGCGTGGCTTCACCAGGGCATGCCGAGGCTGAGGAGAGCCGAAGACCACCTGCTCTGGGGTCTGCTCACTCCTCTCGCGGCTGGGACCCCAGTCAGTGTCTGTGTCACGTCTGCACAGCCAGAGCCCACCCTTGGCCTCAGTGCCCAGGAGCCGCCTCCGGTCTGCTCCGCTCGTCCCCGGGGTGGAGACCATGGAGGGCCGGTCGCCTGGTGCCTGGTGGCAGGCAGGCTCTGCGGCCCCTTCCTGGCGCGTGGCTGTGCCTGGCGCCACTGATTCCAGCCCACTTGGTATCTGTCCTCCAGCCCACTGCTGCACTGTCTCTCCAGGGAGGCCCGTCCGTGAGGGCGTGCCCCTGCCTGGGCCCTGCGGCTGGAGCTCGGGCCCGCGATGCCCTGCCGTGCGGCTGGGCGGACAGCCTTGTTCTCAGGAAGGGCTGCTTATGCTTACCAAGGTAAGCTGGTTTCGTTTTTGTTTTTGTCTTTCTGCCAGAGGGCACATGTGCTGACCAGAGAGAGCAGGAAAGCAAGAAAGCAGCCCCATGGAGGATGGCCAACACCGCACTCTCTCTTGTTTCCCTCCTTTCGGCATTGTGCCCCACGTCTTTCTCAGACCACCAGGTGTGGGACTAGAACACTGCACTTGACCATGTGGAATCCAGCTGCCCTAACCACCACGTCACCCACTGGCCCCTAAGCAGGCCTTTCAATGGAGATGTGAAAGCTGGGGACCAGTCAATGGTGCAGTGGTTGTCACTGGACTCCCGCTTGGTTGATCATGGTTCGAGTCCAGGACCTGGCAGCTTAAAACTCAACACCAGGCGTATGTGCATGTGCACCCAAGATCCCGAGAGTAGAATGGAGAAGGGATTGCAGCCTGGCCATCCTCCCTGGGAGGGTGACTTCCCGCTTTCTGGCTTCTCTCTCCAATGAGCACACATGTCCTATGGCAAAACCCTATCTCTATAAAAAAATAATAAATAGGGAAAAAATGTGTAGCTGAAACCAAGCTGTCTTGGGCCCTCGGCCCCACACGGCATTGCCTCATGAGTCCAGAGCTCCTCCAGGGATAGGAGCCCGTGTCCACACCAGAGGGCGCCCACCTTGCAGCTGGCTTGGTGGTAGGTTGCCCCCATCCTGGCAGGCAGGCAGGCAGGCCGGCCGGCCTGCTTGCATGGAAGGAGAGGAGCTGCCTGATAATGTACCAGCAGTGTCCCATCAGTTCCGGGGACCCAGGCCGGAGTGCTGCTCAGCCAGAAACGCCCCCTCCCACCTGCGTCAGGGTCCCACTCCTGTCCATCATGGGTCCGTGTGCCGTGGGGACCATGCTGTCCCCACCAGGGCCCGTCGTCTATGGGGGTCTCCTGTCCACACCAGGGCCATCCTCCGTGGGCACCATCCTGTCTGTGCCAGGGTCGTCCACCCTGGGGGTGACCTGTGTCGGGGACCATCCCGTGCACATGAGGGCCAGTCTCTGGGGCCGTCCTGTGTTGGGGCCTGTCCCTGTTAGGGCAGGGCTTCTTATCTGGTCTGGGACCTCAGCTCTGGCCTCAGCCGACCAGGGGCTCCTCTCTGCCCCAGGCCGCCTCTCTAAGCCTGGACCCGCTTCTCTCCAGCCTCGCTCCGGCCCTGGCAGGGGCTCCTCTGCCCCACTCTGGGTGCTGCAACCTCCCAGGAGGTAGATTTGGGGATGTAGGGTGTCTCTGTGCATCTTTCCCCCTGAGCTGGCACCCTCACAGGTGGAATGTCCTCTGTGTGTGGTGACTCTCTGTGTGTAAGCCAGGACAGAGCAGCCTCCTGGGCCATCCCAGGCTGAAGGTGTGTCCTCCGGGACTCTGAAAGCTCAGGTGGGTATCAAGGGACAGGGTCCCCCACAGAGAGGGGCAGGGCCCAGGCTGGGGACCTGCAAGGGTCCACACGACACCAGGGCATACTTGGCCACAGTGGACCCTCTAGCCTGAGCGTCGCCCTAAGGAGGCAGGGACCCTAGAGGAACCCTCTGCGGGGCCTGGGCCTGGGCCTGGGGTGACGCCCCTGTTCTCTAGGAGCGGAGCTTGAGCCACCAGGCCACTGGGAGGACACGCGCCGTGCTGCCTGGAGCTTGCAGAACGGGGTGCCGTGGTCGCGTCTGCAAGGCCCAGCCTTGGGTGGCCAGGGGAGGGGGCCCCGGCTTGCTGCTCTCCTTGGGCCTGTGTGGTGGTTTCAGCTTGTGATGAAGGGCCCCAGCCGGGGGGCTTGAAGCCCAGCAGCCTCCCCAGTCAAGGTGCCCAGGGGCCCACCATGTTCCCCTCGCCCCCCAGCTCCTGGCTGTTACCCCCAGACCTTCCATGGGTCTCGGCCACAGGCCCGCGCGG
>NW_006159574.1:2394047-2396280 GCF_000334495.1 Tupaia belangeri chinensis
CGCCCGCGCCCGCGATGCCCTGCCGTGCGGCTGGGCGGACAGCCTTGTTCTCAGGAAGGGCTGCTTATGCTTACCAAGGTAAGCTGGTTTCGTTTTTGTTTTTGTCTTTCTGCCAGAGGGCACATGTGCTGACCAGAGAGAGCAGGAAAGCAAGAAAGCAGCCCCATGGAGGATGGCCAACACTGCACTCTCTCTTGTTTCCCTCCTTTCGGCATTGTGCCCCACGTCTTTCTCAGACCACCAGGTGTGGGACTAGAACACTGCACTTGACCATGTGGAATCCAGCTGCCCTAACCACCACGTCACCCACTGGCCCCTAAGCAGGCCTTTCAATGGAGATGTGAAAGCTGGGGACCAGTCAATGGTGCAGTGGTTGTCACTGGACTCCCGCTTGGTTGATCATGGTTCGAGTCCAGGACCTGGCAGCTTAAAACTCAACACCAGGCGTATGTGCATGTGCACCCAAGATCCCGAGAGTAGAATGGAGAAGGGATTGCAGCCTGGCCATCCTCCCTGGGAGGGTGACTTCCCGCTTTCTGGCTTCTCTCTCCAATGAGCACACATGTCCTATGGCAAAACCCTATCTCTATAAAAAAATAATAAATAGGGAAAAAATGTGTAGCTGAAACCAAGCTGTCTTGGGCCCTCGGCCCCACACGGCATTGCCTCATGAGTCCAGAGCTCCTCCAGGGATAGGAGCCCGTGTCCACACCAGAGGGCGCCCACCTTGCAGCTGGCTTGGTGGTAGGTTGCCCCCATCCTGGCAGGCAGGCAGGCAGGCCGGCCGGCCTGCTTGCATGGAAGGAGAGGAGCTGCCTGATAATGTACCAGCAGTGTCCCATCAGTTCCGGGGACCCAGGCCGGAGTGCTGCTCAGCCAGAAACGCCCCCTCCCACCTGCGTCAGGGTCCCACTCCTGTCCATCATGGGTCCGTGTGCCGTGGGGACCATGCTGTCCCCACCAGGGCCCGTCGTCTATGGGGGTCTCCTGTCCACACCAGGGCCATCCTCCGTGGGCACCATCCTGTCTGTGCCAGGGTCGTCCACCCTGGGGGTGACCTGTGTCGGGGACCATCCCGTGCACATGAGGGCCAGTCTCTGGGGCCGTCCTGTGTTGGGGCCTGTCCCTGTTAGGGCAGGGCTTCTTATCTGGTCTGGGACCTCAGCTCTGGCCTCAGCCGACCAGGGGCTCCTCTCTGCCCCAGGCCGCCTCTCTAAGCCTGGACCCGCTTCTCTCCAGCCTCGCTCCGGCCCTGGCAGGGGCTCCTCTGCCCCACTCTGGGTGCTGCAACCTCCCAGGAGGTAGATTTGGGGATGTAGGGTGTCTCTGTGCATCTTTCCCCCTGAGCTGGCACCCTCACAGGTGGAATGTCCTCTGTGTGTGGTGACTCTCTGTGTGTAAGCCAGGACAGAGCAGCCTCCTGGGCCATCCCAGGCTGAAGGTGTGTCCTCCGGGACTCTGAAAGCTCAGGTGGGTATCAAGGGACAGGGTCCCCCACAGAGAGGGGCAGGGCCCAGGCTGGGGACCTGCAAGGGTCCACACGACACCAGGGCATACTTGGCCACAGTGGACCCTCTAGCCTGAGCGTCGCCCTAAGGAGGCAGGGACCCTAGAGGAACCCTCTGCGGGGCCTGGGCCTGGGCCTGGGGTGACGCCCCTGTTCTCTAGGAGCGGAGCTTGAGCCACCAGGCCACTGGGAGGACACGCGCCGTGCTGCCTGGAGCTTGCAGAACGGGGTGCCGTGGTCGCGTCTGCAAGGCCCAGCCTTGGGTGGCCAGGGGAGGGGGCCCCGGCTTGCTGCTCTCCTTGGGCCTGTGTGGTGGTTTCAGCTTGTGATGAAGGGCCCCAGCCGGGGGGCTTGAAGCCCAGCAGCCTCCCCAGTCAAGGTGCCCAGGGGCCCACCATGTTCCCCTCGCCCCCCAGCTCCTGGCTGTTACCCCCAGACCTTCCATGGGTCTCGGCCACAGCCTCGGGGGCCATGACCACCCCCTCGGCTCTCTCACCTGAGGCCGTGGCGTTGAGGCCACTGGACAGCAGGCCCATGGCTTCAGCACATCTGACAGATGCTGCCTCGGGAAGTGGCTTCATGGTCTGGGCCCCCCGTGCAGCCGGCCGCCCTCGGTTTTCTCGTCCTCCTGGCAGTCTCGTCGGTGGTCTCCATCCTGAAACCCCCTCGTCAGCATGCGACGCTGGGCGCGGGGTCAGGCCCCTCCCCGCATCCCGGCCAGGGGCC
>NW_006159574.1:2396294-2408674 GCF_000334495.1 Tupaia belangeri chinensis
TGGGCCGCGGGAGCCCCCCGGCGGGGCCACGAGGAGTGTCCGGCCACAGCCGGGGTGGGAGACGGCAAACTGGTGCGCTTGGCCGAGGCATCCTCGCGCGGCAGTGGCTCCTGGCTGGGTCAGAGCCGCCCACGCGGCGTCAGCTGGTACTCAGGGACCAGGTCCTACGTGCCGCCCATGTGGACGTGTGTGGCCCTATCCCGAGGGGGTGGCCCCGAGCTGCAGCAGCCCGCGTGGGGGTGCTTCCCGCTCCCTCCCTCCTCCGGCCCGGACTGGGCCAGCAGAGAAGTCGCAGCGCGCTCTGCGAGGACGACCCTGAGAGGAGGAAAAGAGCGTAATGCCCCGGACGGGTCCGCTTCGGCCCCAGGAAGGACCACCTCTGTCACTTGATGAAAGTGGCGTGCGCAGGGCGGGGCAGGGCGGGGGCTGTGGGTCAGGAAGTGAGTGGCGGCCGGCTCGGAGGCCACTGCCCAGCCCTGTGAAGAGCAGCGGGCACCCTGCTTAGCTATGGCGTGTATCTCAGAGCAGCCCAGAGGGCCCTGGGTGTCCCTCGGGATGGCATGCCGACGGCCCTGTCTCACGTGGCCCTGGCACAGCTGCACCTTATCGCGGTGATGAAAAGGAAAGTGGGCGGGCCAGCAGGCGGCACGGTGTTTAAGGTGCTGGACTCCCACGTGGTCGACACGATTCGAGTCCCAGATCCGGGGGCTTGAAAATCACTCGAGGCACGTGTACGTGTGTGCCCCAGATCCCGAGGGGCGAATGGACAAGGTATGTGGCCACTGCCACTGTTGGGCAACTTCCGTCCCTCCGTCTCCGGTGAGTGCACACTCCCTGTGGCAAAAGCCTTCGAAAATAAAAAACGGGCAACCCTGGGGCATCTTAGTGGGGACCCCATGGCCACAGGCCCATACTGTGCCCTGCCCGGAGCCCCAGGGGCCCATCACAACCTCATAGACCCCCTGTGGGTGTACGCCCGGTTCCTGGAGCCTCGTGTACAGCCTCGGCCGAGGGCCTGCAGTGCTGTCTTGCTTGCTGGACCCAGAGACCAGTATAGATGCCCTGTGTCCACCAGTAGGGCCAGAGTGGGCACTGGTGGGCAGGAGATGACGGGAGGGGCGAGGTGTGAGGGGAGGACCCGCCTCAGCACCCTGCCTCAGTGCCACCTGTGGGGATACTTTTTTTATAGAATCATTTATTTCATTTTACTTTTATTATTTTTTTAAATAATTATTTTAATTTTACTCATCATTATTATTGAATTTGACCAGAGAGAAACAGGCAGAGAGAAGGAAAGTGAGAAAGAAAGCCAGGTCTGGGGCTTGAACCATGGTCGGCTATGTGGGAGTCCAGTGCACACACCCAACCCGCCACCTGCTGGTCCCCTTGTTTTAATATTTGCTATAGGGCATGTGCGTTCATGGGCGGGAGGGGAGTGAGAAAGCAAGCTGCCAGGTCCAGGACTCGAAGCACAGGCGTCCATATGGGAGCCCAGCGCCTTAACCACCACGTTCGTTACCTGCCGGCCCCTGTGGGCTTCTCGTGTCGCTGGTCTCTGAAGGGATGAGCCTCCATCTTGGGTGTGGGTGTTGGGTCCCCCCAGATGGGCACAGAGGGGGCCGAAGAGCATAGCTTGGGGCTCGGTGAGCTCTCTGACTCGTCCCCGGGAAATGGAGGTGAGGCCCCCGCCCTGCGAGGACTGACGTGAGCTCACGTGGCCACAGTTCCTGAGTGGCTGCTGTGGCAGTAGAAGGGGGCCCCGGGGCCTCACTCCCAGGGGGGCTCACGACCCCTTGCCTGCAGGTTTCACCCCCGCAGGTCCCTCCCAGCACCCCATCCTGCCCCAGATGAGTCAGGGCCCAGGTGGGCGGTGGCATCCTGGCCTCCCTGACCTCATGGCATCCCTCCAGTTGCCAGGCAGCCAGCGTCACCCTGAGGGCCTCACCCTGAGGTGTGCTATCCACAGCTCAGCCCAACCTGGCAGGAGCACCCACCCTCCCTCCTTCCAGGCTCTTCTCTTGGCCTGCTTGGGGTTGCCGAGGCAACGGCAGGTGACGCACCCTCCTGGGGGATCCACCCGTCTGCTGTGTGTCTCCTGGAGGGCAGGGCTGCGTCATCTGCCAGGGCGTGCCAGCCCCAGATACCAGGAGCCTGCAGTCAGCGACTCTGATGCCCAGGGGCTGGATGGCAGGGCAGGTTGGGCCTGGGGAGGCGGGAGGGAGGGAACCCTTGGTCACCTGGTCCTGGAGGTGGCGTTGCTGGACAGGGAAGATGAAGTCAGCATTCGCGGACGCTTTGGAAACCCCAGGGCACGGCAGGCTGACCTTTGCTGTTCACACTTGATCTTCTCTTGAAAACTTGACTTTTTAAAAAAAGTTATTTAACTTCCTTCCTTCCTTCCTTCCCTTCCTTCCATTTGACCAGAGAGGGAGAGAGGGAGAGAGGGAAAGTGAGAAAGCAAGCCACCAGGTCTGGGACCCGACAGCGGTCGGCCATGTGGGAGTCCAGCGCCCTTAGCCAGCACGCCATCTGCTGGCCCCGAAAACTTATTTTGTTCCTGAGTGAGAGATTGTGCACGACCTTGCCACGCCGCGACCCGCTGCCCAGCCCCTGCTGGCTGGCTAGGTCCAGGACTGGGAACAGGCTCCCTGCCTTTCCTCAAGTGCTCCCACGCTTCCAGGAGCTTCGCCCGTGGTAGGGACTGCCGGTCGTGACGAAGGAAGTGCAGCCTTTGCCGCGTTTGCAAAGGCCATGAGCCTTGGCAGATGGCGGACGCCAGCGCTGGGGGGGCTTTGTAGTAGCCACTGCTAGGTCAGTGGCCAACACGGCCCAGCTGTAGGGCCAGCCGAGGCTGCCGAGTGCCCGCTGCCCTCTGGGCGGAGCCCTGCTGCCCTCTGTGCCCGTGCCACTGCCCATCCCCGAATACCAGCTCCATGCCCCGCTTCCTGCTTCTACCTGTGCCTCCCCTGGCTTGCCAGTCTCTCCCTGGACCTTCTTGGGGCCCGGAAGGCTCTGTGCTGTGTTTGCAGCAACTGCTGGGAAGGAACCCCAGCCAGGTGTCGCCTGGGTGACCTGCCAGGCCACCCAAGAGGGCGGGGCCGGGCCCGGGCCCAGGCGGAGTGTCGCCAGGCTGCCTCACAGGGTCTGCAGGCCGTCATACTCCATGGCACAGCCAGCCCAGGGCCCACGTGGGACCACTGTGCTGGGGGCAAAGGTCCAAGCGGCAGAGACTCAGCCTGGGGGGCTTGTTAAGCAAGTGGGTGCCACCAGGACACTGTCTTGGGCACAGGGAAAGGATGAGACGTTCTTTCGATTCAGTTTGTATTGAAATAAGAGGATGTGAAGTTTTTCCAACGTGGAGCGGGCAGAACGGCTCCTGTGAAGAAGGGTGGCGAGAAGAGGGCCGTTCTGCTGTCAGCGAGGTGGTGCCCCGGAATATACCTACATTCACAAGCGCGTCCATGGCAGGGGCTTCAAGAAATGTGCCCCTCGGGCACGCAAGGACATCCGGAAATTTGCAGGAAGGAGATGGGGACTCCAGACGTGTGCATTGGTACCAGGCCCCACACGGCTGTCTGCTTAGCCGAGTAGGAGCACCGTGTCAGAGCCGCGAGGCGAGGGGGACCGCCCGACCAGCTCCGCGTTCTGGTGAGCCGTGTACTTGTTACCACTTGCACACATCTACACGCAGGCCGTGTGGGTGAGAACTGCTGGTTTTCAAATAAAGTTACAAAACAAACAAAAAGAGGGTTTTAGGTTCCGGCAGGTGGCGTTGTGGTTAAGGCGCTGGACTCCCACATGGTTGACCGCGGTCTGAGTCCCCGACCTGGTAGCTTGCTTTCTCACTTTTCCTCTCTCTCTCTCACTCTGTCCTTCTCTGATGGAAATTAAAAATGAATAAAATTAAATAAAATAATTCTTTAAAAAATAAAAAAGAAAGAAGTAAGAGCACTTTATCTCCGGAGGAACAGATTGGAGTGAGCACTCCAGGGACATGGCCATGGGGCAGCCCTCACCCTCCATCTCCCCTCCCAGGATTGGGTGTGCACGTGGCCCCAGTGTCCCCAGGCCTCCGGGCTGGGTTCCAGCCACTGACTGCGCACGGGACCCTGCCGCCCTAACCACCTAGACGTTTCCCAGATCCGGTGTTTGCCTGGCTGTGCTGGCCACGGTGGGAGCTAGGATGAGCCCACGAAGCTGCAGCTGTGGGGAAGGCGGGTCCTCAGCCCACGGCACCGAAGGGCACGTGTACCTGCATCGTGGCTGGCCGGGAGGCTGGGGCAGGGGTAGAGAAGGGCACCGTGCAGGAGGCCTCTGCCATCCTCTGCCTCGTGAAATAAACGAGAAAATAAAACTGTGGGTGGGACCAGCAGTTGTTGTAATGGCTGTGTCTCTGGCCTCTCATATAGTCAGCCACGGTTTGAATCCCGGACCCGGTGGCTTAAACTCATGCCGGGCGCGTGTGCGTGCATGCCCAAGATCCTAAGAGGAGAATGGAGGAGAAGGGATTGTGGCGTGGTCATCCTCCCTGGGGGGTGATTTCTCGCTTTCTGTCTCTCTGTTTCTCTCTGTCTGTCGAGTACAGGCGCCCTGTAACAAATACCTCTCAAAAAAAAAAAAAAAAAAAGAAAAGAAAATGAAACTGGAGCCAGCAGGTGCTGTGGTGGTTAAGGGCTCTGGATTCCCACATGGGCGACCGCGGTTCAAGTTCGAGTCCTGGGTTTGGCATCTCTCTTTGTGTGTGTGTGTGTGTCCGTTTCTGGTCAAATTAAATACACAAACAAATAAAGTTAAATGAAAATTCTTTAAAAAAAGAAAATGAAACTTTTAAAAATTATTTAATTTTATGTGTCACTATTAATAGTAGCAGTAGTATTCAGTTTTAGTTTTACCAGAGAGAGGGAGAGTGAGAGTGAGGAAGCATGCCGCCAGGGCCAGGACTTGAACCACAGCTGGTCATGTGGGAGTCCAGAGCCCTTAGCCACCACGCCGCCTCCCAGCCCCAGCACATTAATTTTTATTTATTTATTATGATTTTTGCCACAGGTATTATGTACTCTCCAGAGGGAAAGGAGGAGCTCTGAGGGGGAACGGCCAGGCTGCGGTCCCTTCTTCCCTCGAGGTATTAGCACACGCGGCAGGTGTGTTTTCCAGGCTATCGGGTCCAGGACTTGAACTGTGAATTTGGACATAAGGGATTCAGAGCCATAGCCTCCGGGCTGGCCCAATTTTCTTTCCTTTCCCCACCCCCAATTTGCCAGAGGTTGGGCGTGCTCACCGCAGAGGGAGGGGGAGGGAAGTGGGGAGGGCCGCCCATGGGTGTGGCTGTGCTGGCATCCTGTCCCCAGCCCTCTGTCTGGGGGTCTGTGGCACACGTGCACACGTGCCCTTTGAGCTGCTGGGGCTGGGATTCCAATGAGGCCGCCCTCTTAAGACAGAGCCTGGGAACCAGCAGTTAGCATAATGGCTATGTCACTGGACTCCCACGTAGTCAACCGCGGTTCGTGTCCCGGACCTGGTGGCTTAAAACTCATGCCGGGCGCGTGTGTGTGCATGCCCAAGAGCCCGAGAGGAGAATGGAGAAGGGATTGCGGCGTGGCCATCCCCCCTGGGGGGTGATTTCTCGCTTTCTGTCTCTATGTCTCTGTCTGTCTGGCGAGCGCACGCGCCCTACAGTGAAAATCTCTCCAAATTAAAAACAAAAGGACAGGGCCTGAGTCCATTGCCACCCTCTTGCCTCGCCCTGGCCGGGACCTGGCTTGCACTATTACCAGGCCGGTCTCGAGCTCTCGGCCCTCTCAGCCCAGGCTACAAGGTGCTGGCGTTGCGGACACATGGCCCCACGCTTGCCCTCTGGCCGGACCAGAATCACCCAGCTCCCGCAGAGCTCAGTGCCTGAGTGAAGGGCTGTTGCACACCTGCCTGTGGGTGGGCCCAGGGCGGCTGCTGTCTGCCCTCAGGCCTGTTTGGGACTTACTGGCTGCCTCCCAGAAGACCTGATGGCCCCCCTCGAACTGCAGCTGTTTTTTGAGAGATTTTTCCCTATTTTCATACTCACTGGACAGAGAAAGCAAGAAATCACCCCCCTCCCCGGGCTGTTGGCCCACCACAGTCCCTCCTCCATTCTTCTCTTAGGATCTTGGGTGTGTGCGCGCACGAATACCCAGTGTAAGTTTTAAGCCGCTGGTCTGGACCGCGAACCACAAACTGCACCGGCTGTGAGACTGCAGCCGCATGGCCGCCGTGCCATCTGCTGGCCCCTGAAGTGCAGCGGACACGGAGCAAGGCCCGGCCTGGGCACTGCCTCCTCAGCTCACACAGCTGGCCACACCATGGGGATGGAGAGGGTGGTGGTAGGAATGACAGCTGTCCTGGCTGGCTGGTTGAAGCCCTGCAAGGGGCCCCCAGACCTGTGGTCAGGCCTCTCCTGGAGCCCTGGCTGCCCGTCACCTGCGGGTTTTCTGGAAAGCCTGGGCTTCCTGCCTGGCCCCACCCTTCCAGACCGCCTTCTCCCTGAGTGGGCCTCTGTCTCTGAGCTGGCAGCGTCAGCTTTCCCAAGCTCACATGTAAATGCTGCATGATCGCGGGCCTCGCCCAGGGCCCGGGCTCAGCCCACTGGATGGAGATCAGGCCTGCTCCGTGGGATTCGGGCTTTGTGAACGCCTGCCCAGGATCGGGGGTGGCGGGGAAGCTGCCTGCCCTGGCCCTGTCAGGACAAGGGCCTCCCTCAGGAGGCAGGGTGAGGCCCAGCTGGCAGTGAAGTCACTCCGGAGAAGGCTGGCAGGTTGGCCTGGCTGTGCCAGTCGCTCTCAATGCTGGCCTGAGGCCAGGCTGTCTCAAAGGGCCCCATCTCGCCCCGGCCGTGTCCGAGCTGCACCTGGACACCTGGGGCCCGACCCCTGAGCCAGCGGGCGTGCACGTGTGTTCTGGGAAGCAAGGCCTGTTGTGCTGGCCAGGTTGCCTGGAGCACCTGTCCCTGAGATCAGGACTCAGGACAGGCCTGACAGGGAGCCCAGGGAGTGAGGGAGACGTTGGTGCCCCCCGGTGGTGGGCAGGGCAGGCCACCTCCCTGCCTGCCTTGAGAGAGGTCCCCTGGCGTAGGGTGGTTCTACCCACAGCCCCCTTGGACCAGGCGGTGAAGCGGTTGCCTCACTGTAGATTATGCTTTGCGTCTTTGTCGGGTGAGGCTGCACCTGCTGCTGCTGCCACTGCCACTAGCGTGTGAGGGGACTTGGGGCGACCTGGGGAACGTCCTCCCCGCTGTGGCCTCACCTCAGTGTCAGAGTACCCGGGTCTGGCTGTCAGCGGACGGTCCACACTGTGCTGTCTCAGCGCTGTCACCTGTCACCTCTCAGTGTCCTCGCCCTCATCCCCAGGGACCTGAGCAGGGATGGCAGTCCTGGCCCCATATAAGATGTGGCATGAGTACAGAGCGGACCCGGTGGCACTGCCCACAGCCCAGGTGGGTGGAGACCCCCAGCCCAGAGTGGCTATCCCACAGTCTCTGGCTTGGGCCAGATCAGGACTGAAATGCGCGGTCCGTGGGGGCCGCCCTAGAACAAGGACAGGGGAAGCTGTCAGAGCTGGACACTTGACTTTCCTGCAGGCGTCAGCGCCGAGGCCCGTGGAGACACAGGTGGTGTTGGACTGCCAGCCCCAGGGCGTGGCCTGCAGCAGGAGCCCGGCCGAAGAAAAGAGCAGCTGTGGGCAGCGTGGTCTCCAACTGCGCTGGCCAAGGGGCCGGAGTGCTGCCTTTTGGAAAAGCTGGTCTGGTTTGGGCTGTCTGCTCGTCCAGGGTTCCTGTCGGTGTCAGCGCCTGGATGAAGCCGAGGCTGACGCCATGCTGGGTCTGGCCTGCTGGGTCCGCAGGGAGCTCAGAGCAACCGCCGGCGCTGTGGGCCAGCAGTGGGGACGGCAGGGAGAGTGCAGAGTCAGAGCTCAGCCTTCCACAGGGACCTGCTAAGCATGGGGGAGGGGCCGGCAGGTGGCGTGGTGGGTGAGGCACTGGACTCCCACATGGCTGCCTGTGGTTCGAGTCCCAGACCCGGCGGTTTCCTTTCTCACTTTCCTTCTCTCTCGCTCATTCTCTGTTTGAGTGCACGTGCCCTGTATCAAGTTAAACTAGTAAGTAAAATTAAATAATTATTAAAAAAAAAAGTGTGGGGGGGGACACTAGGGGAGACCGACTCAGCTGGCCGTGGAGGGTGGTTACGGTGTCCCCTTGGTGGCTTTTTCAAATGTCCTGTGGGTTAGAAAGCCCAGCAAGAGTTGGGATGGCAGGACGCGTCTGAGGAAGGCCGGAACGTGAGGCCTGCCGCTGGCGTCCCATGGTTTTAATTGCCAGAGGCATGCCACCAGACAGACAGGGAGAGCACGTGTCATGCCAGTCCCTTCTCTTCCCCCTGCTGGCACTCTGGACACACATGCACACGGCACGTTTCCAGCTGTGGGAGCTGGGCTTCGAACTATGCCCTTGGTCGTGTGAGGTCCAGCTCCTCAGGCACTAGATTGTGGGCCAGCCCAGGAATCGCTCCTCCTTGCCAGTCGCCATCAGACCCCAGCTCTCGCACCCGTGCCTGACGTGTCAGGTGAGGACTGGTGGCTCACACCTCGGTTGTTCTGTGGGATCCAGCATCCCGTGCCCTGTCACCAGCCCTCTGACCCCTCTGCGGACGCACCACCTCCCCAGGAGCCCTGCCACTTGGCCGAGCACGCCAGGGCCAACCCAGGGCTGTGTGGGAACCCCGTACTGCCTGCGGGTTCCGGCTTGGTCTGGACCGCTGACCGTGTGCTGAGGCTGTCCAAGCGCAGGGACCCCACCTCACACCCTGGCAGTTGTGCGGAAGGGGGCAGCCTGCAGCCCTCTAGGGCTCCGCCTGGAGGCTGAGCACAGGGCGCGCGGGAGCCGCAGGGTCTCTGCTTCCCTTGGGTTTTCGGGGCTGCATGTACTTCCCCTGCTTCTCGCTCAGGGTGGCCAGCAGGTAGCGTGGTACCTACGGCACTAGATCCCCACACGGTCAACAGTAGTTCCAAGTCTCGGACCTGGCGACTTGAAAATCCCACCAGGCACATGGATGTGTGTGGCCAAGATCCCAGGAGGAGCGGAGAAGGGGCTGTGGCATGGCCATCTCCCTGGACATCACCTCTCCTTTCCTTCTTTCTGGCACACACCCTATAGCAAAAACCTAAGAAAAGCGAGCCATGGGCTTGCGTACCCGGGCGGCGCGTGGCGTGCTGTGCGTGGCGTGCTGCGGTGTGGGGACCAGTCCGCTCACTTCACCTGCTCTCTCAGCTGTCTACAGTGCTGGCTCTGGCTTTTGAAGCCTGTGCAGAGCAGAAACGCGCTCTCCCTGGCAGGCAGGGCCTTCCTCATGGCCTCCAGCGTTTCCTGTCCCTGGCCCCAGTTCTGAGCACCCAGGGCTGCCCCGGGGCAGCTTCCTGATCTGGGCTGCGCCTGCTAGCAATCTGATGCACGGGCTGTGAGCTGCTGAGCTCTCCTGGGCCACTCTGCCTGTGGCTCAAGCCCCAGCAAGTGGGCAAGTGCTTCCACACACACAGCCCTCCAGCAGGTGTGCAGCCGCACCGGGCTTCTCTCAGAAAGGGCCAGGTTTGCGTCTGGAGCCCAGTCCCACCGCGTGGTCAGCCGTGAGCTTCTGCCCGTTTTCTCTGTGATCTGGCTGGGAGGTGGGATGCTGCAGATGCACTTTTTAAAAATTGTATTTATCATCATCATCAGTATTTAATTTGCCATGGAGCATGCACACTCCCCCAGAGACAAAGCTGCCACTTCTGGGGCCCGAACCATAGCTGGCCATGAGGGAGTCCAGTGCTTTAACCACCCCACCATCTGGTGGCCCTTGCAAACATACTTTTGAAGGGCATGCTAGAGATCAGCGTGTGTGCACAAGGGTGTGTTCCATTATTGGTCTTGTTTCCTAAGACAGGGTCTTGCAGTTGTGACGGTACTGCCCTGGCCCTCCAGGTGGCGTGCCTAGCCTGCAGACACAGCAGCAGCCTGGGGACAGCAGCACCCTGCCAGCTCACACCGCCAAGTCCAGGCCTACAAAACAACTGTTTCCAGAGTTCAGCTGACTTTTTCTTCAGAGCTTAGACTTTGTTAAAACATAACTACTTATTTCTGTTTTTTAAGAGATTTAATTTTTATTCATTGTATTTTTTTTTATTTGAAAAGTTTTTGCCATAGGGCGCGTGCACTCACCAGACAGACAGACAGACAGACAGTGAGAAATCACCCCCCAGGGGGGATGGCCACGCTGCAATCCCTTCTCCTCCATTGTCCTCTTGGGATCTTGGGCACGCACGCACATGCACCCAGCATGAGTTTTAAGCCACCGGGTCCGGGACGCGAACCGCCGTCGACTACGTGGGAGTCCAGTGACATAACCATTACGCAAACTGCTGGTCCCTCGGTATTTTATTTTTCATTTTATTCAAGTTGACCAGAGAGAGAGACAGAGAGAGAGAAAGAAAGCAAGAAAGCAAACCACCAGGTCCAGGACTTGAACCACAGTCAGCCATGTGTGATTCCAGCTACCTTAACTACCATGCCACCTGCCAGCCCTCCTCATTTTTAAGAAAATTATCAGAGGGTGGGACCAGCCGTTAGCATAATCGCTATGTTGCTGGACTCCCATGTAGTTGACGTGGTTCAAGTCCCAGACCCGCTGGCTTAAACTCACAACCGGGTGCGTGTGCACGTGCCCAAGATCCCGAGAGACTGGAGGAGAAGGGATTGTGGCGTGGCCATCCTCCCGGGGGTGATTTCTTGCTTTCTGTCTCTCTGGCGAGTGCACAGGCCCAGAAGCACTACCAGAGGGCATGTGCGCTCTGAAGATAGAAAGTCCCAATGGGATGTGGGCGTGCCGGGACCCTGTTCTCCATTTCTCCACCACTTTAGGGATTAGGCCCCCTCCCCCAGCACACACACCTGGTATACTTTCAGCCCATCAGGGCTGGGATTCAAACTGTAGTCAGCAGGCGAGACCCAGGTCTGGATGCACACATGTAGTGGTTGAACGGCACTGATGCTTTCCTGCTGTTTTTTTTTTTTTTTGGGGGGGAGGTTTTTGCTAGGGCGCGTGCACTCGCCAGATAGACAGAGACAGAGATAGATAGCAAGAAATCACCCCCAGGGGATGGTCACACTGCAATCCCTTCTCTATTTTCTTTTTGAGATCCTGGGCATACATGCAACACGCACCTGGTCTAAGTTTAAGCCACTGGGTCCGGGACTCGAACCATGGTCAACTACATGTGAGTCCAGCAACATAGGCATTACGCCAATTGCTAGTCCCAAGTTTTTAATATTTTTTATAGACTATTTTAATTTGACCAGAGTGAGAGGAGAGAAAGCAAGCAAGCCGCCAGGTCTGGGACTTGAACTGGGGTTGACCATGTGGAAGTCCACTGCCCTTAAACACACCACCTGCCACCCCTGCCTAGCATGAGTTTTAAGCCAGCAAGTCCCGTACTCAGACTGTGGTTGACTACATGGGAGTGCAGGGACACAACCATTAGGGCACCTGGTGTCCCCTGTGCTCCATTGCTGGTTCTTGGCTCCTCAGGACATTCGCTGGGTCTTCCTTGTGGGCCTGGCTGTGCCTGTGCCTTTCTGCCAGACAAGCGGGGAAGGGACTATACATCTCTAACAGGGAATGATGGACTCAGGCAGTGTGGGAAGACTGTACACCAACGAGCAACTGGGGGAGGGCCTCGTGCACTAGGGAATAAACCGCTTGCTGTCACCATCAGACACCCCGTCTCCCAAGAGCGCCATAAAAGCCTCGCTTGGCAGTAATTCCAGTCTCCACATCTGTTCTTCGGCACTGGACGGGTGAGTGTGCTTCTCATAATCAAGGTGCCTGGATCTCACGTGGTCAACTGTGCGGTTCAAGTCCTGGACACAGTGGCTTGAGAAACATGCCAGGCGTGTGTCTTTGTATGCCCCAAATCCAGAGAGGAGAGGTGGAGAAGGGACTGCAGGGCGCCCATCCTCCATGGGAAATGCTTTCTCACTTTCCCTCTCTCTCTCCCCACGCTGAACACACTAGCCCTCTACCAAATTTAAAAAAAAGTACCCTTTAACTTTTTAAAGGGCTTAGCTACCCTTAGAAATGGTTTCTGTGTCTGAAACCCTCTCATCTGGGAACCAGCAGTTAGCATAATGGCTATGTCGCTGGACTCCCATGTAGTCGACTGCGGTTCGCGTCCCGGACCCGGTAGCTTAAAACTCAACGCCGGGCGCATGTGCGTGCGTGCCCAAGATCCCGAGAGGAGAATGGAGGAGAAGGGATTGCGGCATGACCATCCCCTCTGGGGGGTGATTTCTCGCTTTCTGTTTCTATGTCTCTCTCTGTCTG
>NW_006159574.1:2408698-2414206 GCF_000334495.1 Tupaia belangeri chinensis
GTGGTCAGGCCTACGCCCAAAAGAGAAAAACCCCCCCCCCTCAAAAAAAAAAAAAAAAAAAAAAGAAAGAAAAGAAAAGAAAAGAAACCCTCTCATCTACCCATTCCTTCAACTCGGCTCCCTGGAGACAGGCTTCTGGATGCTACTCTAGGATTCCAGATCCTGCAGGTCCTGGTTTCCAAGCCTTTCCTGGACCCAAAGTCACAATCCTCATGGCACATACAACACAGCTGTGAAACTAAGGGCTCACTCCTCACTCCAGCTAGGTTCCCCCAGGGAGTCCTGTGGGCCTAGGGCTCAGAGTAGTGCTGGTATACGATGTTCACACTTCCTATGCTTATCCCAACCTCTTAGCATCTCACAGCCACACCACGCAGATCTCTGCTGAGTGGAATGTCATTCATAAAGATTACATTATTGTTGGGGCTGGCAAGTGGTGTGTGACGATTAAGGTGCTGGACTCCCGCATGGCTGACCACAGTTAAAGTCCTGGACCTGGTGGCTTACTTTCCATCTCTCTGGTAAAATGAAATAATAATAAAATTTAAAAGTTACATTATTGCTTTTGAAAAGTAGTAATAGGGACCAGCAGTTGGCGTAATGGTTATGTCACTGGACTTCCATGTAGTTGACTGTGGTTCGAGTCCCAGACCCAGAGGCTTAAACTCACGCCAGGTATGTGTGTGTGCGTGCCCAAGCTCCCTGGGGGGGTGATTTCTCACTTTCTGTCTGTCTCTGTCTTCCTGGCGAGCACATGCACCCTATAGCAAAAACCTCTCAAGTAAAAAAAAAAAAAAAGAAAGAAAGAAAGAAAAAGAAAAGTAGTAATAGAATATATATTTGGGGGTTAGCAGGTGGTGTGGTGGTTAAGGGTGCTGGACTCCCACATGGCCAACTGTGGTTCGAGTCCTGGACCTGGTGGCTTACTTTTTCACTCTCCCTGTCTCTCTCCTTCTCTCTCTCTGTCGTATTTTATATGCAATATAAATTAAAAATCAAACTATAGACCATCACAGAGAAGAAAAAAACCACCATCTGAAATTTCATTGTCTAAAGAAATTTTAACGATTTAGTAAATAGTCTTCCAGTTTTTGGGGTATATGCAAGTGTGTATACACAGAGACACACACATTAATAAATTTGATTTTAGAAAATATGCATATTACATGTACATATACTATTTCAGTAATGTATCTTGAGCTTTGATATCAATATACTTCCACGGTGGTTTATGGGGTACATGGTGTTTCTTGATGAGAAGGTACTGATTATCTATAAACTTTGATCTGTAACATTTTGTATCTCAGCCCTCCCTTTCCCCAGTTCTGCATTTATGAGCTTAGGGAAAAGTCCTACAAGTGTTATTGCTGGATCAAAGGTAAATTTCAGTTTAATAAAAATTGCGCTTGGAACCTTTATCTGAAGACCCTGGACTTACGTATGGGCTTGTCTGTGTGTGTCTGTGTCTAAACTCTCTCGTATCGTGCCTTGTATCACATGCACATTTTTCCTGAGAGGTCTTTATCTTTTTTTAAAAAAAGGACTATTTAGCTTTATTAATTTATTTACTTATTTTAATTTGACCAGAGAGGGACAGAGTGAGTGAGAGAAAGTGACAAAACAAGCTGCCAGGTCTGGGACCCGAACCTGTCGGCCAGGTGAAAGTCTAGAGCCCTTAAACACCATGCTGCCTGACGGCCCCGAGGTACACACCTCTTACCAGCTTTCAGAGAGGTCGCTGACACGGAGCAGCTCTCATCTGTCAGTACTACCAGGAGCCCAGTATGGACTAGCACAGATCTGGGCCTTCTCAAGACTATGCCCACTTACAGAATGACTGGTCTTTCAGCTCCTCCAGCCTTCCTGCAAACACGCGTTCATCACTGGTGTCCTTTGCTCACAACAGACAAAACCCAAAAACAGTGTAATGGCTTTCTGTTGCCAAGGACATAAAATACAGGTGCCGACCTTCCCACCCCTGCCCCCCCATCATGACTGTCCACGAGCCTTGTTCCAGTCTGTCAGACTTGTCAGGGGGATAAGCCAGATTAGGCAGAGGACAGGGAACTAGCCTGGGGCACAAAGAGACTGTCAGGATGACTCTGGACATCTGCACTACGCAAAAAAATCCCTGTGGTATGAGACCTGCAAAATACAAGAATGAGGAACAAGCAAAACAAACAAACAAACAAAACCACTGTTACCAAGTCAAAGAAGGCTGAAGCTCAGGGATTTGAGGAACCAGGGTGGGAGGCGGCAGGAAGGGCCCCCCTGGGTGCTGGGTGAGTCCGTGGCTTCATCTTCCGCAGTAAACCGCGTGCTTTCCTTTCCTTTTTTTTGTAGTTGTGCCACAAGGCACGTGTGCTAACTCGTGAAAAACAGCCAGAAAATGAAAAGGAACCACCCCCAGAAGGTACGGCCACACACAACTCCTCCTTCTCCATTCTCCCCTCCAGATTTTGGACACACACTAACACGCCTGGTGTGTTACTCAAGCTGTCGGGTGGGAAACTCAAAGCCATGGCAAGGAGTACTGATTATCTGTGACCTTGGCTGCCGGCCAGGTGGGGTACAGCAGCCTTCACGACCACGCCACCGGCTGGCGAACGTTCAGCTTGTCTTTCTAAATTTTGTTATTTTATCTATTTATGATTATTTTTTAGTATGACAGAGACAGACAGACAGAAAGTGAGAAAGCAAGCCGCCAGGTCTGGGACTCGAACCATGGTTAACCATGTAGGAATCCGCCGCCTTAACCACCACACCACCTGTTGGACCCAGCTGGCTTCCCTGCCGGTACTCTTTGCTGTGGTGAGACCCCGCCGCTTGCCTCTTCACCGACGACGTGCTCACTGGCCCAGCTTCTCACGCTCTACGCTTAGTCCCCTGCTCCCGTCCTCGAGCTGCTTATTCCAGTCCAAGTCCCTTCTGGTCCGCGTTGCGGTCACTTCCTTCCTTTGCACTTGAGTTTCCAGTGGCACTGCCACTGGGACATTAACTTGAGAACAAATGCTTGGGGCTGGCGGGTGACATGCTGGTTAAGAGCACTGAACCCCTCCGTGGCCGACTACCAGCCCCAGCCCCAGACCTGGCAGCTTCCTTTCTCATTTTCCCTTTCTCCCTGTCCTTCTCTGGTCAAACTAGAATTAAATGAAATTCTTCTTCTTCTTCAAGTCATTAATGTTGGTTGGAAGATCTTGTCCGGAGCCAGCTGGTGGCGTGGTAAATGGCTGGATTCCACAGGGCTGACTATATGGTTTAAGTCCCAGACCCTGCAGTTTGACAAACACACTGGGTGCTTGTGTGTGCTGCCCCAAATCTCTAGAGGAGCAGAGTTGGAGGAGAAGGGATTGTGGCCTGACTGCTCCCCACGGGGGTGCTTTTTTGTCTTTCACATCAGCACATGGAGCCTCTGGCAAAATTGAAAAAAGGAGAGAAAAGAAAGACCCTCTCTCTTTTTTCACAAGAAGTTACTAAATATTGCCATGTTATTTACTTTTCAAGGGGCTTACTCTTTTCTCCTACCATGTGAATTCTACCAGGGCTGGGATCCTTTTTTGTACTAGTTATTTTCTGTCCTAACAGTTACTATATACGAGATCCTTAAAGTTGATGGAGGACCAGTGGTGGCATGGGGGTTAAGGTGCTGGGACTCCCACATGGTCAAATCTCTGGGTCAGACCTGGTGGCTCGCTCTCTCTTTACTTCTGTCTCTCTGGTGAGTGCACGTGCCCTATAGCAATGAAAAAAAAATAGTACTTTTTTTTAATAGAGAGATATTTTTTCCTATAGCGTGTACACTGGCCAGAGAGAGACAAAAAGCAAGAAGTCACCTCTGCAGGCGGGATGGCCACACTGCAATCCCTCTTTCTTCATTCTCCTCCCGGGATCTTGGGCATGCATGCACACGTGCCAGGCGTGTTTCAAGCTGGGTCCAGGACTCAAACACGGCCGACCATGTGGAAGTCCAGCAACATAAATGTTACATGATCTACTGGTCCCAGTAAATAAAAAAATTAAGTAGTTTAAAAAAAAAGATAGTTAATGGAAAATACACATTATGGAAAAGCACTAAGTCCGGATTTAAACGTTCAAGTTTTTGCTAAAGAGCACATGTATGTGCCTGGGGGTGGTGGTAGGGGCGAGTGAGAGATTAAGTGAAACATTCACCCCCTCCAAGAAGGGGTGGCCACAGTGCCATCCCTCCTCCTCCACACTCTCAGGATCTTGGACATAGTGCTCAGATGCCCTCTGTGCTTTTCAAGCCACAGAGTCAGCCATGTGGACCCAGCTGCCTTAATCACTGGACAGGCTAGCTCCTAACGTTTTTTTACACCAAAATAAACTTGTAGTTTAATTCCATTTTTCCATGAACTTCTGAAGTCCCCTTGCATATTACGTGTCTGTGTAAATGCACACACGTGTGTACAGACAGGAACAGAGACACTTTCTGCAGAGGGATCCGCAAAGCTATTTGTGGCTGGTCTACTGGTTACTATTTCCAGGTCTGTGTTGTCTGCCTGCGGAGATCAGCAGCAGGCACTTACTTACAGGTGAAATGTTGACAGGCAGACAACACTGGGGAGGGAGTGGAACCCCATCACTCTGCACAGGGGCTGCACCGGGTGGCGCTAAATTGGGATGTCCCTGAAGGAGGGCCCAGCCTGGACGACATTCTCTTAGGTTTTTGAGATGTACAACTCAACCAAAATCCTGTTATTTCCTTTTAATCCTTTATATGACCAATTTTAAAACATAAGAGAACCGAGTCCATTTAAAATATTTTCCTGTTGCTAACTGATCACCTGCTAAAATCTAAGATCCACTACAAACAGGGCTCCAGACACAGGGAATACCCAGTGCAAGGCGCGCTCACACCACCAGGCCCTGGGCAGGACGCGCTCTCACCTCCCTGACCCCCAACCCCAGGGCAGGACTGCGCTCTCACCAACCAGACCCCTGACCCCGGGGCGGGACCTCGCTCTCACCTCCCTGACCCCTGACCCTGGGGCGGGACCGCGCTCTCACCTCCCAGACCCCAGGCGGGACGCACTCTCACCTCCTACCCCGACCCCGGGGCGGGACCACGCTCCCTCCGCCGACCTCGCGGCCTAGGCGGGGCGCCCACGGCGAGGTCAGCGCGGCAGCAGGTCCGGCGGCGGAAAGTCCCCTCTGCCCGGCCCTCCTTCGGCCCGGAGGTCTGTCCACAGTGGCTCAGGGCGCGGGCCGGGTCCCTGCGGGGCCCCCGCCACTGCGGGGCTCGGCGCCCCCAGAAGACGCGAAGCGGCGGAGGAAGTTCGGGCGCCTTGACACAAAGGGCCCCGGGCGGAACCGCCGCCCTCCGCGTCGGGCCACCCGGGTCTCCCAGAATCTTCGCGAAGGCGAGGGCGGGAGCGGAGCGCGGCCGTGGCCTATCCGCGGCGACTGCGCATGCGCGGGCCCTGGACCGGGCGGAAGTCGACGCCGCGGCGCCGCCGACGCGTGACGCACTTCCTGTTTGTTGTTGGA
>NW_006159574.1:2414514-2415078 GCF_000334495.1 Tupaia belangeri chinensis
TCGGAGCGCCCGGCCGCGGTTTACATAACGCCGGTTTATATAACGCCGCGGACTCGCCCTCACCCAAGTAAGGGCAGGGTGGCCGCCCCGACGGCGCGGCGCGCACCGTCCCCTGTCCGGGAAGGCGTCGGGACGGCTGCCTCCTGGGGAGGACCCGGAGGCCCCGGCTGGGCCGTGTGGCGACACCGCCGGCCCTCCGCACGCACGGGCCGCTCTTCTCGGGCACAGCTTGTGCTTTTGCGCGTTTATGTGAATTGTTGCGGCTAGATTTCTAAGGTCAAGGCCTTGAGTTTGTGGAAAAGGGGGGCTGGACCGCCAGAAAGACGGTGTTGGGGAGGAGAAGCTGTCCTGTCTGTACCCTAATGGAGGACCCTCACTTCGTGGATAAGCCGACAGCCAGGGAGACTGGAAGCACTGTTCACTGCTCCTGTGCGGGAGCCTGGGCCAGGGCCCCACCGCCCAAGGTCTGGACACGAGGTTGGGGATGCCCCAGGGATGGGGGTGGTGCTCCGGGAAGCTTGCTTTCCAGGCCTGTGGGAGGTCAGATGATCCCCTTCCTGCTTA
>NW_006159574.1:2415108-2417329 GCF_000334495.1 Tupaia belangeri chinensis
GGAATGCCAGCTTCCCCGCTTGCTTGTGTGATGTAAATAAGTGTAAATTTCCTCTACCAAAGGGTGGCTTTTGAAAGCCCTTTCTGCTCCTGCAGCCCCTGTGAGGTCTCCCTAAGTGCCGGTGCTGGCGTTGCCCCTGGTTCTCCAGGCAACAGAGGTAAACAAATGCTATTTGAACTCAGAAGCTGCTTGTTCTGTCTCCTTTCCTAAAAGTTTTATGTTTCTTTTTTTTTTTAAGTTATTTAATTTTATTTATCATCATTAATTTGATCAGAGAGAAAGAGAGAAAGCAAGCTTCCAGGTCCAGGACTTGAACCACAGTCAGCCATGTGGAAATCCAGCGCCCCAACCACCATGTCACCTGCCTGCCCCCAAAGTTTTAGGTTTCAAAGTGACTTGATAGATTCTGGAAGGGTTTGCCTCCCTTTCCTCCCCCTCCCTCAGCCCACCTACTCTGACATCCTCTAGGAAGAATTCAGACTTCCATGGCCACTGTGAGAGCCTCTGCCCAGGGTGAGTGCCTTCTGAGCTGTGAAGTTTGGGGTTTTACAGACTGAATTCTGGGAGTAGCGTCTGGATAGTGGTTTGCAGGTGTGGTGTCTGTTGGAAGTGGGAGGGTGAGAAGGTTGAGGGGTTGGCCTGACTAGATCTGACCAGAGAGACAGAGACAGGAAAAGTCAGAAAGCAAGCCTGCAGGTCAAGGGCTCAAACCAGGGCCGGCCATGTTGGGAGTCCAGTGCCCCAACTGCCAGCTATTTACACACACACACACACACACACACACACACACACACACCGGTGCTCTTTTAAATGCCAGGGCTTTAGGGCTTCTCTTCTGGATGCCAGAGCATTGGGTTTGAGAGGTACCTGTCCTGGCGCAGTGCTGGAAGACTCAGGGTGGACTGGAGCTGGAGGGATGCTGTGCTTACCTGCACCTGAGTGGCGTGCAGTGGCTCCCAGTTTCAGCAGACCGGCTAGTTTTTAGCAGCAGAAGCAAGGACAGAACCATTTTGTCTTGTTTAACTCTACCTTGGACAGATGAGGCTGTATTGTCCTCGCCAACTTTGTTCAGCTCAGCAGACTCCAGAGCCAGGTGTGGCTTGGGTGGTCTGTGTGCATTTTACGCATTTTTAAGGATAATCTTCTGAACAGGTCAGCTGAAGACATTGCTGTCATCTCCTTGCTGTGGGTCATAGGACCTACCACAGTCACAGTCCCGCCTGGGGCCGGCCCTTGTGGACTCCTTGCGGAGACAAGTGCTTTGTGGCTGCTGCTGTCTGCCAATAAGCAGCAAGTCAGTGTGCTTGCCTTTATGCCATGAGTTGGTGTTAACAGGGTAAAAACTTTGCTTCCACTGCCTGTTAGCGTCTCGTCTGCTCTGAATTCACCCAGGACTCCACCTAGTGGCGGGACTGGGTAGCTGCAGGCCCCATGGGCAATGAGGACAGACCTAGCAGGTGAACCGAAACCACTGGACTTCAGACTGGGAGCCTGAAGGGAGGCAGTGAGAAGAGCAGAGTCCAGATAAGACCATGCTAAGAAGTGCTCACGTGGGGACAAAAGGCCCTGGTCAAGCCGAATGTAGAAAGTGACTCACAGGGTAGTCAGCTAGGAGGGAGGAGAGGCTGCTTTTAGTATTTGCTAAAAGGGGTTTGTCAAGTTTTCAGTGTTTGAGTGGACTTAACAATCTCACTTGATGCTTTTTGTGTTAATATCCTACCCGAGAGGTGGATTTTTTATAAAACCAATTTTAATTTTATTTACTTTTAAAATTTGCTGTGGGGCACATGCACTCAGCCCAGAGAGAGAAAGAGAAAGCAAGCTGCCCGGTTCATCCATGTGGGAGTTGAGCGCCTTAGCCTCCAGGCCACCTGCTGGTCCTGAGAAGTGCATTTTAAGGTGGGAAGAATGTGTGGAAAACACAAAGCATTCATATTCTCACAGGTTACAGTATATGTGAAGGGGAGAAGGTCTCATTTTATTTATATCCGTCATCCCTGTGCTTTTAGAAAAGTTATTTAATTAATTAATTTTTAAATTTTAACTTGACCCAAGGGACAGAGTGAGAGAGAGAGGGTGGGAGGGAAAGTGAGAAAGCAAGCCATCAGGTCAGGGACTCGAACCACAGTTAGCATCCTTAACCACCATGCTACCTGCTGCCCCCACAAGAGAATACTTCATTTTATTTGTTGTTACTTTTTTATTTTTGATGATAGGGAAA
>NW_006159574.1:2417343-2418734 GCF_000334495.1 Tupaia belangeri chinensis
GAGCCAGGATCCCAAGTGTGATTAGCCCTGTGGCAGTCCAGCGCCTTGACCACCACACCACCTACTGGCCTCTACCTGTGTCTTATTTTAAATGCCAGGCCTTGGAGCCAGCAGGTGGCTGGTGACTAAGGGCACTGGGCTCCCCAAGGCCTGCTAAGCAGAGCAGACCTGGTGGCTTGCTGTATCACTTTCTCTCTCTTGCTTTCTTGCTTTCTCTCTCTCCCTCTGTGGTCAAGTTAAAATAAATAAATAGTTAAATGAAATAATTCTTTTTTCTTAAATTATTTTACTTAACTTTCTTTTCTTTTTTATTTATTTTTATTTTTTTAAAGTTGACCAGAGACAGAACGGGAAAGTGAGGAAGCAAGCTACCAGGTCTGAGACTCGAACTGTGGTCAGCCATGTGGTAGTCCAGCTGCCTTAACCACCATGCCGCCTGCTGGCCCCTGTTTATCCTTACTTATTTTAATTTGACCAGAAAGGGACAGAGCCAGAGGGAGAGAGAGAGGGAAATGAGAAAATCAAATTGCCAGGTCCAGGACTCGAACTGTAGTCAGCCATGTAGGAGTCCAGCACTCTTAATCCCCATGCCACCTGCCGGCCCCAATAAAATAATTCTTAAAAAAAAAAAACAACACTAAACCTTATTTAGCCAGAGCATTTTCTCTCTTTTATTTTTAGAGAGAGATTTTTGCTATAAGGCATGCACACTAGCTAGAGAGACAGAAAATGAGAGATCACCTCCCCCACTGCTGGGCAGACATTCATGCTGGTCTCCTCTTCCATGCATAGGCTCCTGGTGTGTGGTGTTTTAAGCCCCTGGGTCCAAGACTCAAACTGCGTTCTACCACATGGAAGTCCAGCGACATAACCCTTACATCGTCTGCTGGTCCCCAGGCTTTCACTTAAAATGGTTTTCCTGTTTGGGGCCAGCAGGTGATGTGCTTAAGGTGCTGTTGTCCCATGTGGTGGTCAGCTGCAGTGTAAGTCCTCGAACTGGCACGCTCATGTCCTATAGCAATTTAAGTAAATAGCCCTTTAAAAAGATTTTTATCTTGTCCAAAATTCATAAGGACTTCTGGCCATTTGGATCAAGAACAGTGAGCTGTGGCTGTGAATGTCTGAACTACTTGGGTTTCGCAGCACCCCAACTAGTGTAGGATTCTTTAGCTCATTTGCAAAATGTGATCTGCCCCATTTACAATGGCCTTCCTGCCTCTTAAAAACGCGCCTTGTGTGTGCTGGTGTGCTCTGTGAGCCTTGAGAGTACACCCGCAATCTCTTCTGCCGCCTTGAGGCCTAGCAGGGCCCAGGACCTAGTGCAGGAAAAACCGGTTTAATTAGATCCTCCTTGCTTTGCCCGGGATTAATAGTGGAATCCAGAATTTAGG
>NW_006159574.1:2418915-2453065 GCF_000334495.1 Tupaia belangeri chinensis
GAAGGAGGGTCTCCCTATTTTTCTCCCTGTGTGTGGGCTGGGAGCTCCCTCATCAGCTGCCAAAAGGGCCCTGAAGAGGTTTGTCCTGAATTACTGATTTCTCTGTGGTCCACCTGCAGCCAGGGTCTGGGTGTGGGTGTGTCCCTGGGGAAGTCCTCAAGGGCCCTATGTCCAGCTACAGCATTGTGCCTCATGGTGTCGAGTTTCGGCCCAGAAGCTATTGTAATTTGCTAGTTTTTAAAGTAAAAGTAGAGGGAGGGATCCTGCTCTTGGAAATGCTGGCCATGGAGGCTTCCTGGAGGAGATTCCCTTCAGTTCTTTTCAGCCCTGAGTCTTCTGCTTTGGAAGGCAAAGGAGTCTTTTCCCCCCTTTGCCCTTGTCCTTTCAGCGGGGCCTGTGCGGAGACCTGGTCGGCTGGAGACACTTGTTCAAGCAGAGCGGTCTCTTGGATGCCTGCTGGATAGCTGTGGAGAAGAGAAGGGCTTCTTGAATGGATAGGTTGCCACCTCTGGGGGTGGTAGAGATCTGGGTCAGGAGGGGAGGGCCCCAAATCTGTCTGCACTAGGACAGGGCATCCTGATGGGCCACCAAGCTGTGCCAGAAATCCAGCCGCAGTGAGCCACCCTGGGTGGAGGGCTCAGGCAACCTGATGTGCCTCCAGGCAGGGCTGGCTGGGGTGCAGTCCTGGTTACCACAGTTAGCACTGCGGTGGGCTGCAGGGGAGGTGCTGCTCAGGCCCCTTTTCTGCGAGTGTGACGCGGTGCTGGCTCTTAATCTTCGCTTTACCAGAGGGGGCGTTGCACTCTATTCTGGTTGTTTATTGTTTGACTTGACAAAGAATTACTTAACTATTTACTGGTACTATTTTTCTGTTAGAGCAGACAGAGAGAGAACATGAAAGTAAGCCATGTGGTCCAGGACTTGAACTGCGGTCAGCCATGTGGGGGTCCAGCGCCTTGAACCACCACGCCAAGCCTACCAGTCCTGGGGCTGATGCCTGCCCCGCGCGTGTGTGTGGCCACGAGTGGCTGGCTGGTGATACAGATGAAGGACTAGTCTCCCCCCATTCCCAATAGTGAGAGGGGAAGGCCTGTGTGTTTCAGAAGGACACAGCACGGGCAGAGGATCCGGGGGAAGGAAGGATGGTCACCCTATTTTTCTACCTGTGTGTGGGCTGGGAGCTCCCTCATCAGCTGCCAAAAGGGCCCTGAAGAGGTTTGTCCTGAATCACTGATTTCTCTGGCCCACCTGCAGCCAGGGTCTGGGTGTGGCTGTGTCCCTGGGGAAGTCCTCAAGGGCCCTATGTCCAGCCACAGCACTGTGCCTCGTGGTGTCGAGTTTCGAGTTCCGGCCCAGGAGCTATTGTAATTTGCTAGTTTTTAAAGTAAAAGTAGAGGGAGGGATCCTGCTCTTGGAAATGCTGGCCATGGAGGCTTCCTGGAGGAGATTCCCTTCAGTTCTTTTCAGCCCTGAGTCTTCTGCTTTGGAAGGCAAAGGAGTCTTTTCCCCCCTTTACCCTTGTCCTTTCAGCGGGGCCTGTGCGGAGACCTGGTCGGCTGGAGACACTTGTTCAAGCAGAGCGGTCTCTTGGATGCCTGCTGGATAGCTGTGGAGAAGAGAAGGGCTTCTTGAATGGATAGGTTGCCACCTCTGGGGGTGGTAGAGATCTGGGTCAGGAGGGGAGGGCCCCAAATCTGTCTGCACTAGGACAGGGCATCCTGATGGGCCACCAAGCTGTGCCAGAAATCCAGCCGCAGTGAGCCACCCTGGGTGGAGGGCTCAGGCAACCTGATGTGCCTCCAGGCAGGGCTGGCTGGGGTGCAGTCCTGGTTACCACAGTTAGCACTGCGGTGGGCTGCAGGGGAGGTGCTGCTCAGGCCCCTTTTCTGCGAGTGTGACGCGGTGCTGGCTCTTAATCTTCGCTTTACCAGAGGGGGCGTTGCACTCTATTCTGGTTGTTTATTGTTTGACTTGACAAAGAATTACTTAACTATTTACTGGTACTATTTTTCTGTTAGAGCAGACAGAGAGAGAACATGAAAGTAAGCCATGTGGTCCAGGACTTGAACTGCGGTCAGCCATGTGGGGGTCCAGCGCCTTGAACCACCACGCCACCTGCCGGCCCCATTTACTCTTCTTTTTTAGACAGGATCTTGCTGTATAGTAGTCCACTGTGTCTCCCTCCCTAATAATTGGTACTGTGGAACTCCATGGGCTTTGCCGCCCATGCCACTTGGGTGAGGTCGTGGAGTGTGTTGGAAGCCGCTTGCCTCGGGGCCAGGCTAGGTCCAGACGTCCTCTCGTGTTGGGTACTGGTGGCCAGGCCGAGGGTGGGCCCGCTGCTGCGGCGTGGGCAGGGAAGCCCCCAGGCCCCCTGTAAGTCTCCTGAGCTATCATGAGCCCGCGTTGCCGGTGCCAGGTGCTGGCGGCTGTGGTCACACTCTGATCTTGCGCAGCCTTGGGGTCGCAGAACCTTTTTACGATCTGGCTGATATGGCTGGGTTGTGATTTGCTAGTTTTAAGTAGAAGTAGCGAGCGAGCTTAGGCTAGGCCGCGTTGTCATGGGAGGTGCAGCTTTGATGCGCGGTCCGTGCAGACCGCAGACCGCAGTCACGTTGCGTTGGGACTGGCTTGGGCTCCTTCCGAGCTGTCCCTGGTTCCCTGCTACTTCTGGGAGTAGTCTCTGCCTAGCCACTTTCCTTGTCCTTGTCCCTGTCCCCACTGCTCTGCCCTCCGTGCTGTGGTCCGCCTTCCAGCGTCTGGGTCCTGGTGCTCGGGATGGTGTCTGAGGCAGGGTGCCCGCCTGAGCTGCAGGATGGAGGTGAGCTGGGTTGTCAACCTGGCCGAATCCCCTCCCGGTGCCCTTGCCCACAGCCAGCGTATTTCCAGCTGACGGACTCCTCTGCCGAGCCGCCCTCGGGCCCCCAGAACCTGTGATGTGCTGTGGACCCGGTTGCCTGTGCCAGTGCAGCTTCCTTAGCTCAACGGGCTCAGTCGTGTGTGGAAAGGAGGGCTCCTTGGCGCCCAGCAGAGTCCCCTGATGAAAGGACATTTGGAAGACAGGCTAGGTGTGGCCCCAGGTGAGCCTGGTAATGATCTTGTAAGGCTCGGTCAGATAAGACCAAGGAAGCCGACCGGCAGGACGGCGGGCTGAGGACGCAGGCAGGGAGCTCAAGGCCGGGTGCTGGGCAGCGCGAGCTGCTGCGGCCTCTGGGGGCCACCAGGCAGCACCTTCCTTTTTTCTTTTTAAAATAAAGCGTCTGGGGCTCCATGTGGTGTATCACGAGGCCGACCTCAGTTCGAGTCCCAGACCTGGTGGCTTGCTTTCTCACCTTCTCTCTCTTGCTCATTCTGTCCCTCTCTGGTCAAATTAAAAATAAATAAAAGAGGTTAAATAAAATAATTTTTTAAAAAAGAAAGCAAGCATCTGTTCTTTGGGTGCAGAGATTTGTTCAGCTCAGTGGGGACGACTTTCCTAAGACATGGAGGTGGACAGGACAGCCCCAGGCTTCTGGTCTGACACTGCCCGCTGCTCCTGGCCCTGGGCTGTATCGGGGTACTCCTCAGAGCCTCTGGCTCCCAGGGGCAGCTTTTTTGTGCGTCTTTGTGTGAGGACAGGAGGAAGAGGGCTCATGCGTGCATGCCAGCACCCTTGGGCTTGTGCGGCAGGCTGGTCAGGGCGCTTGCCGCGGTGTAGGTTGAGACTGCTCCAGACCAAGCCATGGTGCTTCTAGCAGGATTCCTGACACGATGACCCTCGTGCCATAGCGGGCATTGCCAACCTGTATTCTTGCAACCTGGGGCGGCCATGCAGGCCTCCACCCAGTGCACTCTGGGGCAGAGGTGTCCGTGGAGTGCTCACCTGGTTTGCAGTCTGTCCTGCTCCATTGAGCTCTAGGGAAGGCAGTGTAGAGCGTGTTCTTGCTGCTTTTCCCCAGGACTGCTGAGTGTATGATGGGAAGGGCCAGTTGTCCTCCGGCTTGGGAGGCATGCCCTATAGCGGAGCAGTGCTGCCCAAAGTCGGCGGCCAGGGTTGAACCTAGACCCTTGAGAAGTTCAGACTGGGAAGGAAGGTCTCCTGTCTGAACCTCACGCCGCCTCTGCCATGCTACCCTGGGTTCTTGGGCCTGAGTCCTGAGGGTCCTCTGTAGGGGTTCCCACGGGAGATCCCTTCACTGGGATTCCTTTTATGAAGTAGGCAGTTAAATCTGTATTAGGTTGGTGCAAAAAGCACTTGTGGCTTCGGACTGTGACATTTTCTTTAAAAATCATTTTATTTAGCTTTATTTATTTTAATTTCACGGGGAGGGGGGGAGTGAGAAAGCAAACCATGTGGGAGTCCAGCATCCTTAACCACCATGCCACTTCACAGTCCCTGGACTGTGAATTTTGAATCCTCACTAGGCTCAGACACACCCTTAATAATCAGAATAGGAACCATTACAATCTACACTTCTGCCGACAAGAAATAATCTGTGCTTTAAAACTCCTGGAAAGTATTTTTTGTATCTTGCTGGAGGTGTTTTCTTTTTTCTTTTGGAGAGGTTTTTTTTTTTGTTACAGGGCATGTGTGCCCACCAGAAAGACAAAGCGAGAAATCACCCCCTAGGGGGGATGGTCACCCGCAGTTCCTTCTGCTTTCTCTTGGGAATCTTGGGCACATGTGCCCAGTGTGAGTTTAAGCTGCTGCTGGTCCTGGAACTCGAACTGCTGTTGACGACATGGGAGTCCAGCGACATAGCCATTGTGCTAATTGCTGGTCCCGATAAATAAGCTTTTTGCCGCCTGTCACAGTCCGATGGAGAAATGGCTCATTGTTGTGTAGAATAAGAGAAGACACTTCAAGATGAAGGTTTTCTTTTCCTGCAGCTCACACGGCGCCCAGTTCTGATCCTTCTCACCTGCAGTTTGAGTCACATGCTCACGCGCAGTAGAACGGTGGATGTAGGGCTCCCGGGCAGCCTCGTGAGGCCATACGGGGATCACCTTTGGATCGCTCTCCATTGGTTGTTAACCTCTGGTGGCCAGCGAGCTCCTGCTCTGCAGCCCCCAGCCCTGCTCTGTGCTCACTCAGGTCGGCTGCTCCCAGGCCAGGGCTGCTGATGTGAAGTGCAAGTTGTCCCCTTGGCTTTACAGCCCGTTTCGAGCTCCGGTAAGACGGCCGCTTCGGGTAGCTTCGGCCTGATGCTGTCCCCTAGTCTGAAACGTGTGAAGACAGCGCAAGGCAGGTCATCAGTGCGGCTGGACTCCACACGCCTGGCCCACTGTGGTTTGAGGTCCACACCTAGAGTCTTGCAACTCCCGCTTCGTGCGTGTGCATGCATGTCCCAGATCCTGAGAGGAGAATGGATTGTGGTGTGGCCATCCCTCTTGGGGGCTGATTTCTTGCTTTATGTCTCTCTGGTTCTCTCTCTCTCCAAGGAGTGCATGTGCCCCATAGCAAAACATCTCTCTTAAAAAGCAAACAAAAGAGCTCTTGAGCAGTTAGCGTAATGGTTATGTCACTGGACTCCCACGTAGTCGACCACGGTTCGCGTCCCGGACCCGGTGGCTTAAAATTCACGCCGGACGCATATGCGTGCGTGCCCAAGATCCCGAGAGGAGAATGGAGGAGAAGGGATTGTGGCGTGACCATCCCCCCTGGGGGGTGATTTCTCGCTTTCTGTCTGTCTGTCTCTGTCTGTCTGGCAAGTGCATACGCCCTATAGCAAAAACATCTCCAAAAATAGATTTTTTATTATTATTATTTAATTTGACCAGAGTGAGTGAAAGAGGGAGGGAGGGAAAGTGGAGAAAGCAAGCCACCGGGTCCAGGACTCCCAACTGTGGTTGGCCGTGTGTGGAGTCCAGCATCTTAACCACCTCACCATCTGCTGGCCCCATGCAGTCTCTTGTTCACTGTAGCATTGCCGTGTGCTTTCCAGGAGAGGGCTGCCTCCCCAGCGCATGGTGATTGAGTTGGGGAAGATACAGGAGCGTGGTCTCTTCTGTTGGTGACATCGGACTGTGTGAGTGTCGGTGTTGGCTCTTGGCTGTCAAATGGCAAGGCTGGCCGATGGTTAAGGCAGTCGGGTCCTTGGCCCAGCGGCTTGAAAACACATCGTTTCTTTAAAATAAAAACGTTGACAAAATTGGAGTTCTCTAGTGAGAGAGACCCCGGTAAGGTAGACTACGGTTTCCGAGTTTGTAAGGGTAGAGGGGGGACATCTTCACGGGAGACCCTGCACGTTGAGAGGAGAACTGGGACACGTAGTGTCAGCGTGGAGCAGCTGGGGCCCCTGGAGCCCCTGCGGGCCGGCCCGGGGCCCTGGGACTGTCCAGCTGCTGATGGGTGCTGTGCGCTGGCGATCGTGGTGGGGTGCTTGGTTGGGCAGAGTGCAGAACGGGGTGCCCAGGGGCCACCTTTCTGGGCGAGTGTGTACTTGGAGACAGGAACCTTTGGCTCCCAGTGGCTCAGCCCCAACTTCCAAGGTGGTTCAAGAGGTCAGGCACGAAGGAAGCCCAACAGTCCCAGCTCGGGCTTTCGCCTCCACTGAGCACTTGCTGTCATTCTTTTTCCCCCGAGACTGTGCTTGACCCAGAGAAAGAGCGCCTGAAAGTGAGAAGTGACCCCCACCCTCGGGGGCATGGCCGTTTGCAATTTCTTCTCTGTTCTCTTGGGATTTGGGGCACACACGGTGTGAGTTTCAAGTCACTGTGTCCGTAATTGGAGCTGCAGTCAGCCACGTGGGGGTCCAGCACCTTAACCGCCATGCTACCTGCTGGCCCCAACTTGCTGTCACTTTTAAAAGATTGATCCCAGAGACCGGCAGAGTGATCACGGTGATGGGCTTCCATGTGACTGACTGTGGCTTGGATTAGCTTGAGTCCCAGACCCACGGCTGAAAACTCACGCAGGGAACGTGTGTTCGTGTCCAAAATCCCAAGAGGAGAATGGAGAGGGGATTGTGGATTGTGGTGCGGTGGCCATCCCCTGGGGGGGTGCTTTCTTACTTAACGTCCCTGGTAAGCACATATGCCCTATACCCATAATCTCTTTAAAAAAAAAAATTTTGCCCCAAATCAAGCAGGTCAGTGTTGGCAGAAACTTTCCTAGAATCCAGGAGCTTGATTTACTGGACTACTGGAAGTTCAGGCTTTTGTTGCTTATTTTGCGGAGCGGGACATGAGTGCCTAGCTAGAGATTCCCAAGTGACTCTGCTGCGTCTTTCTGGTACTCTGTGTCGCAGGCGCTGTCCGGCTGCCTCACAGGTGGGGCTGGAGCCCCAGGTGCTCTCCCCAGAGCATAGGCCATGGCTGCTGCCCGGCTCCCAGGGGAAGGAAGCAGTCACTAGTGCCCAGGAGAGCGCGTCCCTGGTCCTGTTCCAGAGCCAACGATGTGGACACCGCACACTCGGCGCTGAGTCACTCTGGGCACTTGTCCCCGGGTCTCTTCGTAAGAGATGAGCCTGTGGGTTCCTCCACTTACTCCTCTGCTGGAGGCCTGCTGGGCCAGGGTCAGAGGTCAGCGTCCCCTGTGGGCCTGTGCTGCTCAGGCTTCAGGGTAGTCAGTCTGAGTGGAGGATTTTTTCTGCGTTTGCTAGCTGGTACTCTTCCTAAAAGGAATGTCAGCCTTTCTACATTCTTGGTGCCAACTCCTGGGGACATTAATAAGTATGACTTGTATTGCAGATAGTGCTTGCTGGTTTCAGCATGGCATCATGAACTTGCACTTTTAAAAAAAGGATGATTTCATTTAACTCTGTATTTATTTTAATTTGACCAGAGAGAAAAGGAAAGTGAGAAAGCAAGCCACCAGGTCCTGGACTCCACTTGCAGCCAGCCATGTGGGAGTGATGTGCTCGTAACCACCATGCCACCTGCAGGCCCTGCACTGTTTTTGAGAGAGGTTTTTGCCGTAGGGTGTATGTTCTTGCTGTAGAGACAAGAGAGAGACAGAGACAGAGAGCCAGACATTCCCCGGGCGGGGAGGGGATGACTCCCCCACACCCCCTTCTCCCCTTGGGGTTTTGGGCACACACATGCCTGGCTTGAGTTTCAAGCTGCTGGGCTGGGACTCTGTCCGTGATTGACATGTGCGAGCCTGGCACCTTAACGCAGTCTCAGGCCCACCTGCAAGTGCGTGCACCTTATAGTGACTGAACATGCAAAAGCCCCACGAGCAAAGCGCTGGCCCGGCAGCAGAGCTCAGCCCTGTAGGGAGCTGGGTCTCACATGGGTGGCCGTGGTTCGCATTTGGGCCCTGTGGCTCAAAGGCATGCTAGTACACGCGTGCACACCTAAAATCCTGGTGAGATGGCGGAAGAAGGGCTGAGGGTGACTGGCCGTGGGAGGTGTTCTCACCTCTTCTCTGGTGCGAGAATGCACATACTCTGTCGGTAAAGGCAGGAAAGGCCTGAAAGGGTTGAGTGTAGTTTCTTTGTGATACCGTTTTTAATTTTAAAAAGTATTCTGTGGGAGAGGAAGGAGGAGACAGTGACCTGCACCCTTAGGGCTTCATGCCCCAGCATGCCCCTCGTCTGCTGGCTGGGACCCCAGGTGGACGGGTGCCCGGGGTGCTCACAGAGGGCCTTCCCTGTGCCGCGCCATGAGTGACCGCTGTGCCACAACTGGCCCTTCTTATTTCATTGTTCTTTACGTGTTCAAAAACTGCTTAGGTATTGGGGGACCAGCAGTTAGTGTAATGCCTATGTCGCTGGACTCCCACATAGTCCACAGTGGTTCAAGTCCTGGATCTGGTGTCTTCAACTCAACGCTGGGCGTGTGTGCGTGCGTGCATGCCCAAGATTCCGAGAGGAGAAGGGATTGTGGTGTGGCCATTCCCCCTGGGGGGTGATTTCTTGCTTTCTGTCTCTCTCTGTCTTTCTGGCAAGCGCACATGCCCTGTGGCAAAAACCTCTAAAAAAAAAAAACCCAGAAAAACCAAAAAACAAAACTGCTTAGGTACGGAAGTATGTTTCATGTATGTGTGCGTTTGATGAGATTATGTATTTCCCATTCATTAGTAGCAGAACCCTTTTTTGTTTGTTTTTAAAAATTATTTAGTTTTATTTATTATTACTTGTGGATTTCCTGTAGGGCTCAGGTGAGAGAAAGTGAGAAAGCAAGCTGCCAGGTCCGGGACTTGAACCTTGCTCAGCCTTGTGGGAGCCCTGCACTTCAATCACCATGCCGTCTGCCAGCCTGCAGGACCCTATGTTAAGTCCGTTAAATCATGTTAAGTGTGCTACCAATATTCTGTTTATTGATGGAATAGTAGATGTGTCTCTTATTTTTTTCTTTTGAGAGGTTTTTACTATAGGGCGTGTGCACTTACCAGAAAGACAGACAGACAGACAGTGAGAAATTACCCCCCACAGTGGGGATGGCCACACCACAGTCCCTTCTCCATTCTCTTCTCAGTATCTTGGGCACACACGTATACACGCCTGGTATGAGTTTAAGCCACCGGGTCCAGGACTCAAACCGCGTTCGACTATGTGGGAGTCCAGAGACATAGCCATTATGCCAATTGCTGGTTCTGTCTTTAAATTTTTTTAAAAGAATTATTTACTTAATTTAATTTATTCAGTCAGTCATTCATTTTCACATGATCAGAGAAAGGAAGACCTCGGAGAGAAGGACCGTGAAAGCAAGCTGCCAGGTCAAGGACTCCTGCCATGCGGCAGTACCCTGCACCTTAACCACCACACCACCGGCTGGCCTTCCCCTTAATTCTTAATTTTTTTTTAAGAGCTTTTTGCTATAGGGAATGGTGCTCGCCAGAGAGACAGAAAGCGAGACATCAACCCTCCACAGGGGATGGTCATGCCGCAATCTCTTATCCTCTCGAGATCCTGGACATGCGTACACACGTACTTGGCGTGAGTTTTAAGCCACTGGGTCTGGGACTCAGCCACAGTTGAATATGTGGGAGTCCAGTGGTATGACCATTACGCCATCTGCTGGTCCCGAGAGTTTACTTTTAAAAAAGATTTATTTAGTTTTACTCAGTTTTATTATTATTGTCTCAGTTTCCTGTAGGACATGTGGACTCACCAGAGAGAGAAAGTGAAAGTAGGCTGCTGGTGAGACTCGAACCGCGATTGGCCATGTAGGAGTTCAGTGCCTCGACCACCGCATCACCTGCTGGCCCCAGTTGATTTCTTTCGTGATGGACGGAAGGAGGGAGGGAGGAAGGAAGAAAGAAACAACGTACCCTGAACAGGGTCCCGTCACTATGCGAGGTTTCCCCTGGCCTGCAAGCAGGGACGGGCACGGGTGCCGGCTGGCACCAGTCCTGCACCCTGGATCCACGTTGCAGTGTGCCGCTGCACGGGTCAGCATTAGATCTTCAGATGCCAGAGGGCACATGCACGCGTTAGAGAGGAGGGACGGCCAGTGGGGCCTAGTCACTGCAGTCCGCTTTCTCCATTCCATTCGGGTCATGGGCACATGGCAGTGTAAGCCACCAGGACTGGGGCTTGAACTTCGATTGGCCATGAGGGATCCAGCCTTTTCTGCACAGTGCTTAGCTGCTGTGCGGTGTCCTTGACCTCCGTGGTACTTTTCCTTTTACAAGTGTTGGCGAGTTGTGCACAGAACCACTGGCTGCTGTGCCCATGCAGGATCCGTGGTTGCTAAGGTGCGGTCATCACCGCCCACGCCAGCCCTGCTCACTGCGGCCCCTCTGCACCACCGAACAGGCTCCCGCCCTGCCTGCCAACCGGCACTCCTTTCTGTTGGCAGTCCTTCTGTTTCTGTGCCGTGCTGTGCCGTTCAGGAGCCGCGCGAGTGTTTTATCCTCCGGTGTCTATTCCCCAGAGCCCTGTACTCCAGGGGTGTTCTTGATGTTGCCGCACAGGCTGGCTTCCTGCCTGTGTCCTGGGTGTTTTGTCTCTCTGAAACCATGTGGCGTAGTTGTTTAAGGATGCAGTTTATTAGAGGGCCAGCAGGTGGCATGGTGGGTAGGGTGCTGGACTCCCGTGTGGCCCACCACAGTTTGAGTCCTGGACCTGCTGGCTTGCTTTTTCACGTTTCCTCTCCCCCTCTGGTCAAATCATAATAAATGAATGAATAAATAAAATTAAATAAATAATTCTTTTTTAAGAAAGAAAACAATTTTAGGTAGTCTTTCATCATTACAGTTACCGTGTTTATCACGTTATTTGGTTTAATTAAACTGACGTTTGTAGAACACTGAGAATTGTTCTTGCTGTTAGTACTTGATAAACTTTGGTCATTTTTTGCATCTGTGGCCTCGCCATCAGTGCATGCAGTGGGCACTGCAGTGTGAACGGGAGGCTCGTGTTAGGGTCCCAGGTTTCCTTGAGCACCCTTGTGCCCCCGCTCCTGACTAGTGAGGAGGCTGGGACGGGTCAGGGTGGAGAGAGCCTGTCAAAGGTGGCTGTGTGTGTGTCACTCGCTCTCAGGAAAGTAACGAAAATGTACTCGAGACCAGTTTGTTTTATCGTCCCATTTCTGGGGTGCAGGTTGCATTCATTTGCTTTCTCTTGTATGTGGCTCTCCTTCCTGCTCCCAGGTCAGTAGCTGGCAGTCGAGGGACTTCCAGAGTGCTCGGTGATGAGCCCGCAGTGAGCAGGCCTGGCGCCCATGACGGAGAAGGTACTTCTCAGAGAAGGGCTTGCACTTCCGGGAGTGCCTCCCTTCTGTGCTGTTCTCCAGCACACACGTGTCTGCGTGGCCACCCCTGCTCACCCTGCTCTCCTCTGGGGCGCGGTAATGGAGTGCCGCGGGGTGCTCCCCACTGTCTGGGCCTGGCCTGGCAGCAGCAGGGTCTGCACGTTGCAGGAGGGCGTCATGGGCAGTGTGCATGCCCGTGTGTGTACTGGGCACGTGGAAATAAGTATCCTCCTTTTTTAAACATACATGGCTTCTATTTGCCAGGGTCCGTGTGCTTGCTGTATTGGGGCGTGACAAGGCACCGCCTCGAGGCATGGCCATGTCATTGCCGCACTTCCAGTTTTGCTTTCGGAATTCGGGGCACTCGTACACACACCTAGCCACCGAGTTGGGACCCGAACTGCAGAGCCAGCCATGTGGGATCTAGCTGCCTTAGCCTTTACGCCACTGGCTGGCCTGAAGCACGCCGATTCCCTGCCGTGGACTCTGTCGTAGCGTTGGGGATCACAGACACAGTGACCTTGGCACCTGCTCAGAGACGGAGCAGCTCAGTCCTGGTGCAGCTCAGCGGCATTTTCCGGCAGTGTGGCCCCAGGCATGGTTGGATCTGTTGATCCAGAGTGGTGGTCTTGCCTTGGACCTCCCAGGTGCTGGTTGAGGGAGGCTGCCCCGCCCCCGTGTCGGGCCCTGGCTTTGCAGAGGACAAGCTTTGTGCAGCCCTGCTGCTGGGGTGGGTGGCATCTGTGCAGCTCTGACCCCGGTCTAAGGTGGTGGCTTGGCCGGCTGGGTGGGGAGCACTGAGTCAGCTCAGATCACTCCTGTGGTGGAGGCAGCAGCCCGTGTGCAGCGTGGGTGGACGGAGCTGTGTCCCCCGAGGCCGGAACAGGGTGCTCCTGTGCCGCACACCCGGGACTAGCTTTTGTGTCTGTGGGGCAGGGGCTGGGTGGGCAAGGGAAACCGTCCTGACACTGTAGCCCATTCCTCCTCCTGGCCTGGAGTTGGGGGGGGTGGGGCGCTTCACCACGCGGATGGAGGGTGGCTTTCTCGCTGCCTCTGTACCTGGCTTCCTAGGTGTGGCCATGTGCCTGGTCTTGTCCTCATCCTCAGGGCCCCACAGTCCTGCCGGAAGCCTGGCACGCCAGCCTCCAAACACCGCCCGACTAGGCCACAGGACACTCGGCAGCCCTGCCAACTACGGGCCAAGTGGCCAGAGCCTGGCTCCGAGTCACCTGTCGGTTTATTTAGTCAGGCTATTATTAGGCCATTTCAGAGCCGCCCCTTCTGTATCTAGAAGGTTCTACGGACATGAGTCTGGGAAACAGCTCCCCAAACGGCCCTGGCCTGGCAGTCTGCTGGTCAGGCATGGAGTTCACCTCTGGTGGCGGCCCGTCCCACACCCTCGACTCCTATGCAGTCCCGTCACTGACCACAGGGTTTTAATTGCAGGACCCGTTCCAACAACCTGTTAAAACATGGTGGACTACTATGAAGTTCTAGGCGTGCAGAGACATGCCTCCCCCGAGGACATTAAGAAGGCGTAAGTAACTGATTCCTGAGGTTACGCACGAGGGCAGCTCCCCTCGGCTCTGGGAGCACACCTTGTCGCCTAGTGTGGTGGCTTCTATCGGCATGGAGCAGTCGCTGCGGGCCACACAGGCTGTTTGCGGTACAGTTAGAAACATGCGGGCAGGCTGAGTCCCCTCAGGGCAACTGGCCTGGGAGCCAGGGCAGCACCCGCGGGCACTTGGCACTAGAGCCCAGACGAGGCCAATCGGTGGGAAGGCTGCCTCGACTGGTGGGCGTGGGGACTTCTACCCCAGTCAGAGTGGGAGCCGGGCCCTGCAGCAGGGGCCCTGGGCCGCCTCTCCAGGGGAGGTGAGCGTGCTGGGGTGTATGAGGGCCCCCAGCTGATGGCCGATGCCCAGGCGGTGCAGGAGGGGCCGGGCAGGCACCGCACTGTGCTCAGAGCAGCGCGGTGGGTGTGGCGTATGCTGTGCCTTGGAAGTGTGGGGCTCCATCCCTTCGCCCTCCTTAAGCTGGGAGGGCTTTTGTGTTCCGTGAGAGCAGTCAGGCTGGGTCTGTCTGCAGGACAGCCTTGAAGCACTCAGAGAAGCTGTGACTGTTAAACACAGCGAGGTTTTCCTCTGAAGCCTAGAGTTACACAGAACATGACCTTTTTTTTGAGAGGGTTTTGCTGTAGGATGCATGCGCTCGCCAGACAGACAGAAAGCGAGAAATCATCCCCCAGGGGGATGGTCATGCCGCAATCCCTTCTCCATTCTCCTCTTGGGATCTTGGGCACGCACGCACATGCGCCTGACGTGAGTTTTAAGCCACCGGGTCCGGGACGCGAACTGCGGTCGACCATGTGGGAGTCCAGCAACATAGCCATTACGCTAACTGCTGGTCCCATGACTTTTTTTTAAAGAATTATTTTATTTAACTTTATTTATTTTAAAATGTGACTAGGGAGGGACAGAGTGAGAGGAAGAGGGGAAAAGTGAGAAAGCAAGACACCAGGTCTGGTACTTAAACCACAGTCAGCCGTATAGGAGTCCAGCATCTTGGTCACCATGCCACCTGCTGGCACCACAGAATGTCACTTTCTAGAAGAGCAGAATGGGAGCCCCCAGAGTGCCGGCCTGGTACCAAGCGTCTGTATCTGGGCTCATGGTTTCGTGGTGAGTGTGCCACAGGGTGGGGCTGCCTCCTGACTTTCTTGAGACTCCCCCGACCTGTACCCAGGGTGGGCCACAGTTGTGGGCTTCCCCGCTCTGGGGGCCACACTCTCCCTGTCGGTGTCCCGCTCACGCAGGCCTGCAGGGAGCCTCGACGCCCTCCGTGGGCTGTCCCTTGTGTGACCAGTGGTGGTGACAGCCCGTCTCCTCCTGCATTCTTATACGTGACTTAGCGTTTTTAAAAAATAATTACATGTTTTTATTTTATTATTTTAAAGATGATTTGCTATAGGGCACATGCACCAGAGAGAGACGGAGGAAGATGAGAAAGCAAGCTGCCAGGTCTGGGACATGGTTCAGGTCCGGGGCTGGATCAGGGCTGGCCACGTGGAGTCCAGCACCCCAGCTGCCATGCTGTAGGCTGGCCCCTCGACTCACCAGCGGGTTGGCACTGCACGTCCCGTGCGCTCTTCCCGCTCCCACAGGGTCTGCAGCTCACCTGGGTAATCGGGCTCCACACGTCCCGGTCCCGGTGGCAGGAACACAGCACTGTCGCGGAGGCCTGCAGCGGTTTCCATGCCGATGGCTCTCAGGAGAGCTAGGCCGTGGCTGTGGTGCAAGTGAAGTGGCAAGCTCCGAAAGGGCGCTCCGGGCCTTATTGTAGGCCTAGACTCCAGGGCACCTTCCTGTGCCACCACCTTTTCAGGTTCCTAACTCCCATGTGGGCCTCACCTGTGCTGCGAGAACCCGACCCGACCCCGACAGTCTCCCTGCATCACCACCGTGGGTCTCAGCCCGCCCGGCAGACCTGCGCCAGGGCCTTTCCCCTGCTGGCCCAGTGGCCTAGCCAGCATGCCACCACCTGGCCCACAGGTTAGGCCAGGTAGCCTCGGTCCTGGCATCTTCGCAGAGGTTGGTGTGTGCTGGCTTGGATCTGACTGGGGTCTGGTCTCCGAGGCAGTGGGCAGCGGCACCTCAGGGGGAACCCTGTCCTGGAAACGATGGTAGAGGGACAAGGGGACCGTGCGGGGACCAGCCCCCTCCTGCGGTCACAGTGCGTGCCGCTAGCCCCTCACTGCCGGACTGGCTGCTGTGAGCCTCGGGCCCGAGCAGTTTTCTGCCTCTGCAGTTTGGCCTTACTCCAGGTTTTCGAGAGTATTTCCCTGTTTCGTTCTGGGGCAAAGTGGTTTTGCCACCAAAATTGTTACTCTGCAGTCAGCATTTTCGAAGCCGCGATCTGGCTTTATCCTGTTGGTCTGAAGCCGGGCTGCTCTCCGGCTTTGGGTGTAACCATGCTTGCTCTGGTCCCAGATACCGGAAACTGGCCTTGAAGTGGCACCCGGATAAGAACCCCGAGAACAAGGATGAGGCGGAGCGGAAGTTCAAACAAGTGGCCGAGGCGTATGAGGTGCTATCTGACGGTGAGTGCGTGGGCAGCGCTGCGGGGCCAGCTGGTGCAGGGCACTCGGAGCACGGCATGACACATGGGGCTTGGTTTGTTTCCTGCTGTGCTTGGAGGCCTGAGGGGTTCTACTCATGAAGACTTGAGTTGTGCAGGTGACCTGAGTGCTACGGGGTGGGTGGCCCTTACCCAGTCAGAGGACCCGGGGAGAGGCCGCCCAGCCCCTGCTCTGGCAGTCTACACTGGGGGCGGCTGCCCCTTCTGGTGTCATCTTGGTCATCTGCCTCTTGCCCTCGCCCTCTCTGGGCTTCCGCAGTGCCTTACTAAGGGCGTGGGCTCAGCTCCCTGCATGGATTTCAGGAGTTTGAGGAAAGCAGGTTGAACATGCAGCAGTCTCCGGCCCTAGACCAGGATGCTCCCCGGGGTGCTAGTCCATTGGTCCGTCAGGCCCTGCCCTGCATTTGCGAAGAGGTGTGGGACCTGCTGCCAGCCAGGGGCACGGAGCACAGCGGGCAGAGCAGGGCTGGCAATGGGAGGCCGGCGAGGACGGGCAGGGCTGAGGGGAGGCAGGTTAGCCTGACAAGGTGCGCGTGTGCGATTGGGCTGTAGGTCACCGTTAAGGGTCCCAGCGTCGACAGTATTGGGCCTTAGCCAGCCAGCTTCCTTCACGAGTGTCCCATCTCCCTGTCCTGTTACGGGAACCCCAGGTTGCCGCAGTTTGTCTACGAAGACACACAGTGCTGGCTTTGAGATCTGGCTTGGCCTGAGACTAAGACCCCGGGCCTGGGTGTCCTTGTGGTGTGGGCTCCAGTATCAGGAAAGGAGGTGGGACTGAGCTGAGACTCCTCCTCGACAGAGCTGGCCTGAGACTGCCACAGAAGGCCTGTTCCTCCGTGCAGGGGAAGGGGGCAGTGCAGTCGCTGTGCTCTTACTCTGCAGAGGTGCAGAGCCCGTCCTCATCGGCCAGGCATCCAGGCCTGGGTGTGAGCAGTTTTCTGAGCCTTTTGTCTCATTGGGTAGCGCACACTGCCCTTCGGAATGAGGGGTGGTGCGTCCCTAGCACCTGCGCGCCTGGCAGGGCTGTGCGGCTGCTGCACTGGGCTGGTGCAGGAAGCCTGGGGCCATGTGGCGGGGCCGCTGACCCCAGCTCAGCACAGGTGCCCGCTCTGCCCGCCTGGCTGTCCTGGCTCTGGCTCTTCCTGTCGTTGGGCGGCATGTGCTCGGTCTGCATGGCCGTGTAGTTGGTGATGGGATGGGGACTGGGGGCTGGGTTGACATAAAGGAGCTGTGGAATGACTGTTTAACTGTTCGTGGTAACGTCTCTAAGCCATCTTGAAGAGAGTGTGTTCCTCTCTTGCCTCCTTTGGTTTTAGAATATGGATGGCCTCATTCCTGCAATTTCAGTTGTGCAAAATGGAAAGTGGACTTTCACCTTAGGAATACCTTGTCTAGTGCACTTTGAGAGTGGGAAAGAACTTGCGCTTGTGCCAGCTCATGGCAATATGATTAAGGTGGCTGGATTCCACTGGCTGTGTGGTTCGAGTCCTGGACCCTGGTGCGTGTGTGCACACGTGCCCAAAATCCCAAGAGGTGAATGGAAGATAAGGGATTGTGGTGTGGCCATCCCTCCAGGGGTGCTCTTTCACTCCCTACCCCTCAGAGCACACGTGGCCTCTAGCAAAATCATCTTCAAAAAAAGAAAGAATTTGGCCTCACTTACTCTCTTTTTAATCCATAGCTAAAAAGCGGGATATCTATGACAGATACGGCAAGGAAGGACTGAACGGTGGAGGAGGAGGTACGTAAATGCTCGGGATGGAGGGTCTTGGCGCCTGCAGCAGAGCCTCAGTCAGCCTGGCAGGCACAGGTGTGGGGCGGACTGGGGCAGGGAGGGACGGAGATGGGCTTGAGCACCTGCTGGGATGTCTGCGCCTACGTGGTGAGGCCCCCGCGTTTTCTGTCGTCTCAGAACTCCCCGAGGGTTCAGAGTCTGCTGAAGGTAGAGCTGCCGTCTTAGCTGGGCCCGGTCTCCCGTGTCTGTTGCGAGGGGGCTCCGGTGGCCGCTGTCGGCACTGGGAGTCCACGATGGCTGAGCTGTGACAATGGGGACATGGTCTGAGTGACTGTTTCTACTGTTGGCTCTTGTACCCTCACGCCAAGTAGTAGGAGCAGAGTGGAGGAGACGCAGGGTGGGCTGGAGAGGTGGAGGAGCTCGCTGAGGCCACCCGGGCAGCGGTTAGCCTGTGCGCCCTGATCGCTGGGCCCTCCGTGGGGGGCGTGGTCTCTGTGCTGCGGGAACATTGCTCACTGCGAGACAGCGGCATGCAGACCGAGAGTGTGCTGTGTTGACAGGCGGAAGTCACTTTGACGGCCCCTTCGAGTACGGCTTCACGTTCCGTAACCCAGATGACGTCTTCAGGGAATTCTTTGGTGGAAGGGACCCATTTTCATTCGACTTCTTCGGTGAGTTAACGGCTGCTCATTGCCGTTCATTGCCGTTGGGGTGTGGCGTGTCCCCAGCTGTAGGGAGGGCCGACTCTGGCACACCGGCCTCTCTCCCCAGTGCTTCAGGCTTCAGGAGGCCCTGATGACTCCGGTGCTGACGGTCTTGTCCGTGCTGGAGTGGGGTGCGGCAGGACATGACCCATCTTCCCGTCCGCCTTTACCCAGCTCTCTGTGAAGGGCCCACTTGAGGAAAGGTTCACGGCATGCTTTTCTCTTTCTTTCTTTCTTTCCTTTTCCCAGAAGACCCATTTGAGGACTTCTTTGGGAATCGCAGGGGACCCCGAGGAAGCAGGAGCAGAGGCACAGGGTCGTTCTTCTCCGCCTTCAGTGGGTTCCCGTCTTTTGGGAGTGGATTCTCATCTTTAGATACAGGTATGAAATCCCTAGGTGTTGCCTCCACTATCTAAAGAGAAATTGGTACCTATGACAGTTCAGTTAGAGCAGCTGGAAGAATGCGAGTGTGAAGATAGCAGAGGCATTTTGTAGATTGAGCACCCAGTGGGCACGTGCTCGCACGTGAGAAAGCCAGGGGCGCTGTTGGGAACGGTCAGCCCGAATCCCCTGCTTGCTCTCTGCCTCAGCAGGGTCTTGGGCAGCCATGCAGGCATGTTTTCCAAGCCAACAGCACTGTGATTTGAACTGTGGTCGGCTCTGTGGGATCTGGCTTCCATTGCGTGGTATGTACCAGCACTGTAGGGCAGACCCAGCGTGGGGATGACACCGACACACACTTGGTGATAGAGCTAGAGGCTCGTCTGCTTTCTTTTTGAGGGGCACCCAGTTCCTCTTACAAAGGAGCTGTTCTTCATTTTGATTCTCTGGTTTTTATTTTAAACTTACATGCTAAAAGCCAGCAGTGCCTTGTCGCAGACGTCACCCTTACAGAGTTATTTAGCACTGAACCCTGACACATTATGTGAATGGGTGCTCGATTGGACTCCATTTTGCACCTTCCCCACTCAAGGCCCTCCGCTGATGCTGGGCAGTGTGCACTGAAGGGGGCCGCTGGATGGACTGGGGCCCCGGCCCGGCTGACAGGTGGCCGGCTGCTCCTGGATCAGCCTGTACATGTGCTCACCTCTCAGTCCTGTCTGGCCGGGAAGCTCAGGGGAGCATTGTGGCCTGGTGGACCCTCAGAGAGGGAGGCAGAAGAGGGAGGGAGGAGGGGAAGGTGTGTGGCTCTGTCCCTCATCAGGAGGGTCCCACAGAAGTCAGACGCACCAGGTCACAGGGGCCCCGGGGCCAGGCTCAGATGGACTACCCAACCCCGACCACAGAGACAGGGCATTGCCGACGGAGGGAAATGACCTTGGGTTCTGTAAATGGGCTGACGCCGTTTTTAACCGACTCAGTTAAATCAAAAGTGGGGTGTTGGAAGTCGTGATGTATTTTCTATGCAGCAATGCGGCCTGGCTTTCCCGACTGCCCAGTATATTACTACAATTAATTTCACTGGTTTTCTGATTAGTAGGGCATTAAAAATGTAAAATCACGTTTGTGGCTTCCATTCCGACTCTTGGAACGTGCATGTCCAGGCGGCATTAAACTTAGAGGCCCGAGCTGTGCTCAGCGGTGTGCTGTCCCCGTTAGGAGGGTGCTCTGGGAAGAGGGTTGGTTTGAGCTCTCTAAGCTCTCTTAAGGTGGTCTGCTCTGGTGTGAAAAGAAAGGTGTTTCGGTGTTTGTAGTGTCATGGCTGTGTCATTAATGTTGGTGTTCAGGAACTGGACAGCTGCAATTTTTAGAAAATTATTTGCAGCATGTTTCTAAAATTACTCTTTTTTAACATTGAGATTCCCCCCATGGTCTCATTGCATGGAGGCGGCAAACTGGTTGGGTCTTCCCTCCTGCGGTGACAAGGCCACCCTACTGTGTGAGAGGGCAGCTCACTGCCCTGTCTGCCACATGCAGGGTGCCCCCAGGGGCACGATCTTTGGCGTGTGGGAGAGGAGGAAGAGGGTGAGGGAGGGATGTGGGTGGAGGAGCTGGCGGTCCCTTTCCTCCTAGAGCCCTGTCAGTGGTCCCAGAGGGTGGGGACTGCGCCCCAGCGCAACTCCAGAATTTGGACCACGGTGCTGGGATCCATTACTGCTCGATGGTGGCCTCTAATCACCTTCGTGTCTTCCACAGGGTTTACGTCATTCGGGACACTAGGCCACGGGGGCCTCACTTCCTTCTCTTCCACGTCATTTGGTGGTAGTGGGATGGGCAACTTCAAATCTATATCGACCTCTACCAAGATAGTCAACGGCAGGAAGATCACCACCAAGAGGTACAGTGGCGCTCCGCGTCCGCAGGAGGCCTCGTGTCCCCGCGCTGTGTGCACTGCGCCCTCAGTGGGAAGTCAGGCCGTGTGCACAGCCCCGGTCGGGGGGGGCCATCTAACCTGCTCCTGCTTTAGAGCTCCAGAGGCTCTTCAGCGCCACTCCTGTGGGCCTGTGAGGAGTGCTGCTTATTTAGAGCCACGTGCACTGCAGTGAGCTTTTCCAGAGCTCTTAGAGTGGTCAAGTGGAAACTGTTAGTAAAACTTCTGCTTTCTGAAAATCTTGTTAATCGACACATGTACATATTTATGGGGTATAGTGTCACTTTTTATTAAGTTTTTGCCATAGAGTACGTATGCCCACCAGAAAGAGGCAGAAGGAAAAGTTAGAAATCACCCCCCCCTCCGGGGGTATGGCAGCATTGCCGTCCCTTCTTCACCCTCCTTTTGTTCTGGACTTGGGACATGGACACACACACGCCTGGACCAGTTTTCAAGCCGGTGGGTCTGAGACTTAAACTGTATACAGCTGCGTGGAAATTGAGCCCCTTAATTGCAGTACCACTTTATGTCTCCTACAGAGTAATTTTTTTTTAAGTATTGGGTTGTCGGACAAGTCATGACACATTTTTTACACAGAAAAACAAAATGCGTTAGTACTTGTCTGACCACACCGTGCACTGGTATCAGGTACCGCTAGGCACCCGGCTGTTGGCACATCCTTCCTCCAGCTAAGCCTGCCCATCTTGCTGAATTGTCTCTGAGTGTGTTTAGCATCTGCGTTTAGTGTCAGAGAAAGCTGCTTTTTGTCGTAATTTTCTTTTAAGAAAAAGATCTATTACAAAGAAGGTGGTCGCAGCAATCATTTTTTGCCCTGAAAATTATTTTCTATGTGTCTTTTAAGTGTAATTTTTTTTTTTTGGAGAGGTTTTTGCTTAGGGCGCATGTGCTTGCCAGGCAGAGACAGAGAGATAGAAAGCAAGAAATCACCCCCCAGGGGGAATGGCCACGCCGCCATCCCTTCTCCGTTCTCCTCTCGGAATCTTGGGCACACATGCACACACGCCTGGCCTGAGTTTAAGCCACCAGGTCCGGGACGCAAACCTCAGTCGACTACATGGGAGTCCAGCGACATAGCCATTACGCTAACTGCTGGTCCCACGTGTAATGTCCTTTAGAAGCATTGACGTACCTCACACATGTAGCACTGTTTTTAAATGGATTTTGTCCTACAGAATTGTCGAAAACGGCCAAGAAAGGGTGGAAGTGGAAGAAGACGGCCAGCTCAAGTCCCTGACGATAAATGGTAAGGAGCAGCTGCTGCGCTTGGATAACAAGTAGCTCCACGCTGGCCGCTAGCAGACGCTCGCTGTCGCAGCAGCGTGTGCCGAGGGACAGGAACAGTTTTGAAGATTTCAAACGAACTCGACTTTCAGTATAATTGTACTTAAAGTATTTATAAGCAGCTCATCGGAGCCCCTGTTTGTTAGAGACTTTTTAAGTTTGTTGGGACCACATCATAGGACCATTTTTTGTCTTTGAAATTGTTGTAAATCTCTGTATGCACTTTGCTTTTTATTAAACGTCATCCAGGTGAGCCGCGACTCGTGTGTAGGCGAGACTAACACCAGCATGGATCTGCTTTTCCATTGTGTTTGAGATGTGAGCCGAACAGTGTCAGCCTGTGAGGAGGGTGTCATGGCCAGGGCGGGCCTGCCACAGAAGTAACTCAGTGTTTTCAGTATTTAGTAGTGACAGATTGACTGCATTAATGGTAATACATTTCTGGTTTAATATAAATTAAGGATGTTTTCTAGTTGTGCATGAATGCTGGAACTTAGTAAGTTTTGACAATTGTTTAAATGTGTACTGTTAAGCTTAGGTTTAAAGCATAAAGCTGGGTAACTGGGTCTTTGTCATTTGCTTTTAAAAAAAATAAATGCGAATGTGTTTGGTGCATTCTTCCTGTGTGGGCCGCAGCCTTCTTGTGTCCGTGTGTGATTCTGTGCCTGGGTTTCTGGTGTCACCTGCTAAGCGTGTCACTCTGCTCAGTAAGGCGATGTTGATCTTAGGTCACCAGGAGATGCTTTCTAAAGTCTATGCACAGGGTATACGAAGCTTTTCCTGCGTGTGAGTAATTAAGCAATTTATTCAACATTTTAATTTGGTAATGTTTCCATGGGGTGGGACAAAAGAGCTATGTGATTTTTAGTTTTTCAAAGCATGTTTTAGTTTTCCAGGGTCTAAGACATAAGGTCACTTTAGAACAACATGTGTGGTAAAGTACCCGTGACTTAGGTGTGAGCAAAAAGAAAGGTATTCTCTCAACATGTAAGATCTTTGGAACTTAGACTTCCAGCTGTAAAGAGTGTTTGAAGTCAGTCCCGCTCCGCTGCCTGTTCCCCGATGCTGGAAGTGGGTATTCTGGAATGCTCGAGGGACCGAGGTCACCTGAAATGCAATGCCCTCTGACAGACGGTGTGCCTGTGAGACGGGGTGGGAGAGGGCACGCCTTCCCCCGGCACATCGTCCCTGTCCCCTTCTCATTCCTCCAGCCTGTTGGGATTCTGGCACGTTTCCCAAGCTCTGGGGCCAGGGCTCAGACCCCATGTGGGATCTGGTCCCACCATGGGGCCTCAGAGCCATCCAGAATGGTTTTGAGGTGCTTGCGGGAAAGAACAGTGAGAAGTGAGAAATCACCGGCAAGGGGATGGCCACTCCACAATCTCTTCCCCGTTTTTCTTGGATCTTGGGATCTGCGACATGCGCACACACTTACCCAGTGTGATTTTCACGCCACTTCGTCCGGCACTCGAAATGTGGCTGGCCATGTGGAAATCCCGGATGCAACCGTGGTGCCATCTGGCCCCTTGATGTATTTTTAGCGACGCAAACAGCAGTTATTTGTTTTTATTTTCAAAGATTTATTTTATTTAAAAACGTGGGGACCAGCAGTTGGAGTATTGGCTACAACTCTGGAGTCCCATGTAGTCAGCCACGGTTCAAGTCCCAAACCCAGTGGCTTAACCTCATGCTGGACACATGTGCATGCGTGCCCAAGATCCTGAGAGGAGAATGGAGGAGAAGGGGTTGCCTTGTGGTCATCTCCCCTGAGGGGGTGATTTCTCGCTTTCTGTCTCTGTCTTTCTGGCGAGTGCACGTGCCCTGTAGCAAAAACCTCTTTAAAAAAAAAAAAGGGACAGGTGGGGGCTTGGTGCAGAACGAGTGAGCAAGAAAGTGAGAAAGCAAGCCGCCAGGTCGTGGACTTGAACTGCCGTTGGCAGTGTGCGAGTCCAGCACCCTTAACCACCATGCCACCTGCAGGCCGTAGTAAACAGCATTTTAAGAAGTCTCACAGGAGCTTTGAGGAAAAAGGCATAGCAATAATTATTTGATGACATTTGACCTAAAGAACGCAGCAGTGAGGAGTGTGGTGTTGCCCTGTGTGGACAAGGTAGGTGTGCGGCCATCCTGCCTGGCGAGGTGCCTGAGATGCCGTCCAGCAGTGCACTCCCGCCCGCGCTGCTATGCTGGCGTTAGGCTGACCAGTGCTCTCGGCCCTGGCTTCTGTTGTGGCGTGAGAACTCAGGGAGGCTCATACCTGGACCTTTGATAAGCAGGGCTGAGATGTCACCTGGGGACAGCAGGCAGAACTCTGGTCTGTCCCAGTGTAGCGAGTGTGGCACGGTTTGGAGGCGCCTTGCCTTAGCCTCGGTGTATGGAATGGTGGTGACTGCTGGATGGCCTGACCACCCTCGTCACGTGGCTGCTGCAGCTGGCGGGCCGATGTCCTCAGCCCGGAGTGGCAGCAGGGGGGGGCTCCTGGGGCTCTTGCTGGTGGCCCATTCGGTCTGACCCTCCTGTCCGAGGGGCTCCCAGGACTGTGGTTTCATTCAGCCCTGTGCCTGCCTGCCCTGTTTTTTTGATGGTTGAATGTGATCAGGTTCGTTCCCAGAGTCGGGCCCAGAGAGCAGCCTTAAGTGGGTGGGTTGGAGTGAGGCCGATCGGGCTCAGTGAGGCCGACGGCAGTGGCGTTTCTTGCAGACCTGAGTCTGGGGGATGACAGTCCCTTTGGGTCCTTTTGCTTTGTGTACAGGCCACAAAGCAGGGTTGAAGGCCTAGTAGCCTGCCTCTTGGCACCACTGCCCGTGTCGGGGCGACTGCACATCTGCAGCCCAGCCCCCACTGCACGTGGTCCATCCTGGCTGGTCCTGGCTGGTCCTGGCACAGGGCTCTTCTTGGCCTGTCGGTTTTCTCCTAGGCCCTGCTGCTGGCTGGGTCATTGGTGGCTTCTTCATGTCTTTTATAGAAGGGACACCCAGGAGCCCAGGCTTGTCTCCGGGAAGCAGGAAAGAGGCCAGCGCCAGCTCTGATCAGAGATGGTAACCTTCAGTGGCCTCTTGGGGAAGAGCATAGGCACTTGCTGAGGTGACCCCCGCCGCGGCCATGTCTCAACATGGGGCGGAGGCTCTGGCTGTGGGCAGCATGCATCCTTCACCCCCGCCTTTGGAGGAGGAGGGAAGTGACGGCTGCTCCTGTGTCCCCGCTCCTGTGTACCGGTGCTCTGGACTTTGGAGTCAGGGCTCAGGGAAGGAGGCCCTCCCTGGGTAGTGTCGCTCGGGCCTGGGAACTGCTGTTCTGCCTGTGTGGCTGCTGTTCCCTGGAGCGCTCTGCTCTGCTCTGCGTTCGGTCCCTGGGGACCCCTGGCTGGACTCCCCTGTCCTTGTCCCCTCCCACCTCCCAGACCGGAAGTTCCTGTCTTCATCCTCCCGTGGCCAGTGCGGGGGCTGCACCCTTCCTGCTGGCTCTGAGGACACCAAGGCCAGCTGGAAGGCACACAGGCAGCTGTGGACCCAGGGGAACCAAGGTCCCACGCCCCGAGTGCTGAGCACCCAGTGGGTCCCCCACCCCAGCCCTCACCTGCTGTTGCCCGTCCTTGTCTCGGTCTGTCTCTGGAGCCTGGTGAGCTGTGGGTGCCCCTACCCTCGTATTTGAGGCATTTGTCTGTGACCTGTGTGGCCAGCAGGCAGGCCGGCTGCACCAGGGGCTTCCGGGCGTTCTGGGTGGAATCGGAGCCGACGGGCCAGGGTGGGTGCAAGTGGAGCCTCCTGAGGATGGGGGGGGGGGCTGGCCAGATGTGTCCCCATGGGATTTTACACATCGCCAGCGCTGTCACGCAGCTTCTTAGACGCGGTAGCTTCCCTGGACGGGCTTGGGACGCACACCCGCGCTCTGCCGGAACCCCAGCGCTGGGGGCCACGCCTGGCCAGTCTCCTCCTTACGGTCCTTCAACTTGGGCCTTTCCGAGCTGACCTGTTGGTTGTCAGTCTTGGAAATAAGTAGCTTTAAACATTTTACACCTGTCATTGTGGATGAATGTTTAATTTTTTAAAAAATTTACCAGGGGGTGTGTGCTTTTATTTTTTTTAAGAGCATTTTTGCTATAGGGTGTGCGTCCTTGTCGGAGAGAAAAGGAGGTATCACTTCCCCCCCGGGGAAGGATGGCCGTGCCGCAGTCCCTTCTCCATTCTCTTGGGATTTGGGCATGCACACGCAGGCCCTGCGTGAGGTTTAAGCCGCCGGGTCTGGGACGCGGACCACGGTCGACACGTGGGAGTCCAGGGACTTGGCCGTTACGCCAGCTGCTGTGTGGCTGTGGCTTTTAAGGGGAGAGGGTGAGAGGAAGCACTGCAGGGGGTGGCCACACTGCCATCCACTGCCCTCCAGCTACCCACCTCAGGTTGTGGGCACGCATGCACAGGTGCCTGGTGTGTTGTTCAAGCTGCCAGGTCAGCTTTGGAACTGCACAGTTGGCCCCAGGGGATCTTGCTGCCTCGACTGCACTCCGCCAGCTGGCCCTCGAGTGTGTGTGTGTATTTAAAGGATTTGTGTATTTATTTGTTTATTTTAACGTGACCAGATAAGGGATGGAGGGAGGGAGCGAGTGAAGCGAGCCGCGAAGTCCAGGACTCACCGCGGCCGGCCACGTGGGCGGCCAGGGCCTCAACCACCACAGCATGCGCTGGTCCCAAGTGTGTGGTTTTCATTTCAATTTTCTTTCTGTTCTTTCGTGAGCTGTTTGTTATTTCCAGTCTTCATTCATAAGTGGAACAGTTTTTAGAAATTGTTTTCCAGTTTGACTTGGAAAAATTCACTTTAAATTGACGTGAAGAAAAATTATTTGTATTTTTAAATTCTTTTTTTTAATTTTTAAAGCCTCTCCGCTCCCTGTAATGTTAAATCTTCACGTGGTCTGTAAAACATCTGTATTTGGAGGGAGAGGTTCAGAAGCAGCATGCTTTCCCTGCCACTGCTGTGTATTTCTGTCCTTCGGGCTTGTCCGCGCCGTGTGCAGCCTCTCTTAACTGTGAGCCGAGTGTCCATCCGTCCGTGGTGTCCCTTCTCTGTGGCTGGCTGTCCTGACCCCACTGTGAAGCGGTTTGGCCTCTGGCAGTTGGCGTGTACTGGCTTTGTCTGGGTGCACGCCTGGTCAGGACCAATGCAGCCCCTCTCTCTCCCTTTACTCATGACAGAGCACGTGTAGGTGTGAGGGAGGCGCCTGCTCGCCAGGGCTCCTTGATCTGGGGGTACCTGTGCCGACGGGAGACGGGGCCTGGGCTGGGGCACACACCAGGGCCGTGGCACTGCAGCACTGCACCGGTGCCTGGCCCTGTTGCACCTCTTAGAGGACAGAGAGCGGCCCGAGAACAGGGCCGTGTCCGTGGGGGCTCTGCGCACGAGCCCCAGGGCGGGCTGGAGAGCCAGCCGCCGCCTCAGCACCCTGCGAGGCGCACCCCGTGGCCGCACCTCGGGAAGGGCGATGGCGCGTTCAGGGTCTCCTCCGAGTGTGACTCTGAAGCGACTCGGCCCTTGTAGGGTGTGCGGTCTGAGCCGTGGCTTCTTGTCTTTCCTGTTTCTAATCGTTTTTGGTCTTGGCACACTCGCTGGAGAGAGAGACTGAGGGAGTTGAGAAACCCCCCTGTGGGCATGGCCACGCTGCAGTCCCTTCTGGGATCCTAGGCACATGTGCTCGCTGTGTCTTTAAGCCACTGTGGCCGGGATGTGAACCGCTTGGCTGGCCATGTGCGAGTGCAGGGATGTAACTGCCTTGCCACCTGCTGGTCCCAGCTTTGCTGATAGGTTGTCCTCGTTGTTGCAGGTGGGGTGTTTCCTACTCTGCTCACCTTCCTGTGTGAAAGAGAACCAGCGTTCGGACCATGTTTCAGTAGTTCATGCCCGTAGCGACGCTAGCAGAAATGACCCCACAGCGGTACATTGTCCCTGTGTTGTAGAAGTAGAAGTGACTTTTTCAAAAACAGTTATTTAATTTAATTTATTCACTCATGTACTTTAATTTGACCAGAGAGAGAGAAAATGAGAAGGCAAGCCACCAGGTCCGGGACTTGAACCATGATTGGCCATTTGGGAGTGCCCAGCGCGTTAACCCCCACATCACCCGCAGGCCCAGAAGTGACTTATTTTTCCACAAAGGACACGTATTGGCTTTATGGTGCGCGTCACTGAGCAGAAGCTGTCGGAGTGGTTAGTGGTGAATCCCCGAGGGGGGTGGCCTGCCATGAGTGACTCCGAGTGGGAGCGGGGAAGCCTGGAGGCCACAGTGGCTGGCTCTCAGGGCGATCGGAGTGGGCGTGAGGCCGTCGGGCAGGTGACGCTGCTTGGTGTTCTGGAGACGGCGCAGGCCCAGCGGGTCTGTGCTCTGCCAGCCCGTCTCTTCCTCAGGGCGTCTCTGAGTTCACTGGTGCGTTGGCTGGGGTGGCCTCCCCAGATCTTGCACAGCTGAGTGCTGGGAGAGCGTTCCTGAGGGGTCTGTGGGCACCTCTTCGGTCTGGAGTGAGAGGAGCTTCCAGACAACCAGCTGCCGGGTCCCTGGTCCGAAGTGCTCGCAGAGGGGTGGCCTCTGACACGGCCACCAGGCTCTGCAGTGCCGGTGTTCCTGGTGTACCTGGTAAGGAGGTGGCGCAGTCTCCTCGCGGCCTCCGAGGAGCTCAGAGGGTCCTGACCGCTGTCAGGCCTTTGCAGCTGGGGTTCCTTCCGGGGGAAATCACTGGGCACACGCGAGTTGGCCTGTGGGACACGGCTCCCAAGCGTAGCGCGAGCTCGTGTGCCCAGGCCGTCTACTGTGGGTGGGCCTGCCCAGCGACCAGGGCCATCCGGGGCCCAGGTGTCATGGCCTCTGCCCATGTACCTTCTGGAAGCACTGCCCTCGGGCCTGGTGTTCCCCTACTGCCGGCCAGCCAGGAGTGCCAGAGAGCTGAGGAGCGGCTGGTGCAGACTCTGGATTGGATCTGCGTTTGTGTCCTCTGGGGCCAGAGACGCCTCTCAGCACCTGCCTCCAGATCCGTGTGGTCTCCGTGTAGCTGCGAGGTGTGTCACCCTGGGCTCTGCTCTGGGGGCTGCGGTGCCTCGTGTGTCAAGCCTGGCATCTGGAATCCAGTCTGGGTGGGAAGCAGGGAGTGCCTGAGTCAGAGCCAGCGCTGGGAGGGTTCACACTCGGGGTCACTCAGATCTTTCTGGAATCAGGGTGATCGGGGCCGAGGGCCTGGTTTGTGGCCCCTCGGGGACGGAATCCCCACCCCGCCCAGCCCAGCCCAGCCCTGGGTGCTGCTGTGGCCCGTGGCCCTGGTCTTTTGGAGGCTGAGGATTGTCAGCTCGTGGTAGGTCTGGGCAGGGCGAGGCAGAGGGGTTTTCGGGACAGTGGGCTGCTGACTCCCTGCGGCCCTGCTGGTCAGATACCCTTCCCCTCACGGGCTGGCAGCCCGTGCTGGCCCCAGGCCCATGCCTTGGCACCTGCCCCGGGCTTCCTTTCCTGCAACCCTGTCTGGGCCTCTGTCCTGGGAACAGTCACCACATCGGCCTAGCCGAGGGAAGTGGCCCTGTCCTCCGGGGAGAGTGGCCGGGCTGCGCTGCTTCTGTCAGACCCCACTGGTCAGCCTGCGAGCTGGATTTCAGCTCCCTTTGAAACTGAGGAGTCCTCCGTGCTCCTGCATCCCTGTGGCTGACCGCATGTGCATGTGCGGGTCGTGCCCTTCTCCCTCCAACCACCCAGAAGTGGCGCTGCAGTGGTGATGGTGCCACCTGTGTTTGTCAATCCTGGCAGAGTGGAGGCGGGCTCCCGGCCCTGAGTGCTCTGTGCCTTCATGCCCCCACCTGCTTGCTCTGGCCCTCTGACTTCCAGACCCCGCCCTCCGCCTGTGCAGGGCTGGGTGTCATGCTGAGTGGACTGTCTGGGCGGTCCTCGCAGCGGGGCCCCCAGCTCAGAGCAGCCCTCTCATCGCCTGGCTTTATAAGGAGAGAGTGTGCCCGCACACCGTGGGGTGGGGCCTTGCCAGCTCTCAGCACAGAGCCCCTTCCCTGCCTCCCCCTCGGCCTCCCCACACCCCTGGCTGCTCAGAAGCCAGCCCCGGCCTCCTGTCGCATCCAGCATGCGACACGGGGCTGACCCAGCTGGCAGTCGGTGTTCCTCAGGGGCAGCCGCCTGCCTGCTTCTGCGGTCCTGGCAGCCTGAGGTGCACACACGGGTCCCGATGTTCAGAAAACGGGCGCCTCTGGCTCTTGGGGAGTTTGCGTGTCGTTGCTGTTTCTGCCATAGAGAGTACACCCCTGGAGAGAGCTGCTGAGAAAGAAGGGGCTCGCTCCCCCAGGGGAGTGGCCGTGCGCAGTCCCTTCTCGTCCTCCGCCAGGTTTGGGGCCTGCCCCTTTGCCCTGTTTTTAAAGCCTTCGGGTCTGGAGCTTGAACCGTGGAGGTGGCCAAGTAGGACCCACTCACCCTAACCACCACACACTGCTGGCTCTGGCTGCTGTTACAGGTGCGCTCCTTTCTGGCCGAGTGGTTTTCCACAGCAGGGCCAACGGGCGCGTCCTGCCAGGAGTCTGCTGCGGCCCCAGCCGTGAGCACGCACGCTGCTTCTCTTTCTTGAGTGGGGTTGTTGGGAGGGTTCTTTTGACAGGGACGGGGCACTCTGACTCCCTTCCCTCCTTGGCCTCCCAGTAGGCTAGGACACATGCACCAGCGTGCCAGGGCTGTCCCTGGGCCCCGAGGGGGAGCTCTTGCCTGTGCCTCCGCTGCTGGGCCTCCCCCGTACTTGACAGCCTTTTGGTACTGGCCGCTGCACTGCCCGGGTCAGCAGACTCGATTTTTTGTGCTAGTGCTGTAGGGCCTGTGACACTTCCGGGCCCAAGCTCAGCCAGCGCGTCCATGGCTCTGTCCCATCCCTGCTGGGTCCTTGCGGCTGGGCCAGCTGGGCAGGTGCGCGGGTCGGCCGTTCATGGCAGGCTCCAGCCAGGGGCTGTGCTGGTGCGGCAGGGAGGCTGCAGAGCCGGAGGGTGATCTGAGCCTGCTGCAGCCTCAGTGGGTTCTAGGCTCCTGAGACCCCTTTGCCTCGAGCAGCGGGAACAGTGCCATCCAGAAGGGTGGCTCATGGCTCCTCACGTGACTGTCAGAAGGCCAGCTCCCGCAATGTTTTGTGGCTCCGAGCCTCCCAGGGTGGGGTGGGCCCTGCTCGTGGAGCCAGGGGTGGTGCCTTGGCCTGCAAGGCGGGGGGATGTGGACCCCGAGTGGAAGCGGTGGTGGACTTAAAAAAACACAGGTAGAGAAAAGTGGGGTGGGGTGGGCCAGGCGACTGGAGACCACCATGCTGCGCTGTCCCCAGGGTTACTCTCCTAGGACAGCGGGGGAGGGAGAAGCGAAGGGTTGCTCCTGCGGGCTATGCAGCACTGGTCTGAGAGCGGGCCTGTGCCTTCGCCCGTCTCTATGGCTCACTGTTGTGTAGCTCGGATTGGGCTGCTCCAGGGGTGGGGCTCGACACCCCAGGCTGTGGCTCGGATCCCCCAGCACCGTGGCCCAGACCCCAGGAGGTGGCCCCAGGACGGGCCGGGCAGATGACATGCTGAGTCAGCAGTTTCCCGAGGCCTCCCCCGTGGGGCCCATGGGGCGTGTGCTCATTCACACCGCAGCGTCCCAGCCTATGCCTCTGTAGAGCCCTGGTCCAGCAGGGCTGAGTGAGCGGCCGGGGCACGGTCTGGCGGGGTTGCACTCTGCCCTCGTGGCAGCGAGGCCTGGGCCGTGACGCAGTGCTCCAGCTCAGGACACAGGTCACATCCGGCCGGCAGGCCTCTCTAGCATCTGGAGAGGTGCCTCACTGCGACCCGTGCTGCCAGAGGGGACGGCCAACGCAGGAGCCAGCTGCACGCCCCCACACCCTCCCGCCTGCTCCTCCCAGGCCCATCCGTCCAGGGCGCTCGGTCACTGCTGTGGCCCACCCTCGGCCGGAAGCTGTGGGGGGCGAGGGCCCAGACTTCAGTGACGGTGTGGCGAGCCAGGGTCCATACAGTCAGTGACGGGCTTATTCTAGCAGTCCGTACTTTCTTCCTCCTTAAAGAGTTATTTTATTTCACTTTATTTTAATTTGAGCAGAGAGGGACAGAGAGAGAGAGCGCGCAAATTGCTAGTTCCAGGACTCAAACCGCGGTTGGCCCTGTGGGAGTCCAGCACCCTTAGTCACCATGCCACCTGCTGGCTCCAGTTCTTATTTTCCTTCTGTGAGGTTGAGGGAGGCAGGCAGAAAAGGAGGGGGCACCCACAGCTGGCCTTCCCGCTACACGGTTCCCAGCCTGGCCACACCACCGGCTCGCGTGAGCCAAGCCCTCCAGGGACACTTGGGGTGCCATGGTGGCTGGCCACGTTCTCATTACACCATGTGGCTTCTCCAGGTCAGAGGGTGACACATGCCAGCGGTTGGCACTCCTGGTCCCCCAGGCAGCTCGTGGGCAGCAGCTCAGAGCAGGAGAGGGAGGTCCCCTCGTCCTCTCCCTTCCTTGCTCTGTCACGTCACGGCGTTTCAGACACAGGGCTAGGGCCCTCCGGGAATCCAGAGTTGGCATCTCGTCTCGGCAGTCTTGCTTGGAGGCGCTGCGCTCGCTCGGGCCTGGGCAGCCTGTTTTCAGGACTCAACCTCGGCAGCTCGTGGGCAGCAGCTCAGAGCAGGAGAGGGAGGTCCCCTCGTCCTCTCCCTTCCTTGCTCTGTCACGTCACGGCGTTTCAGACACAGGGCTAGGGCCCTCCGGGAATCCAGAGTTGGCATCTCGTCTCGGCAGTCTTGCTTGGAGGCGCTGCGCTCGCTCGGGCCTGGGCAGCCTGTTTTCAGGACTCAACCTCGCAGTGAGGGCTCGGGGCGAGCTATGCTCCTGGCCTCCTTGTGAGGCTGCGGGCCGGAGGGAGAAGAGGAAAGGGGAGGGGGGTGGGGGGAGAAACGCAGCTGCCAGGCCTCCTCCATGGCGGCCCCCACCGGCTCCCACGCACAGGCCTGCAGCTTTCTCCCTGGGCGGTGAGAAGTGGGCGCTGCCGCGCTGGGCGGTTCCGAGTCCTCTGCCAGGCCTCGCAGTAGCCTCTGAACAGTGGCTGGGTCCGAAGGCAGGGCGCCAGCGGCTGAAGAGAACAGGCGTAAACGTTGGGCCTGCCTCCTGTGCTTGTGTGCTTGGTTTTAAAATACCAAGCTTAACATCAGTGTTTTATTTATTGTCGTTTTGCCATATGGTGCGTACATTTGCCAAGGATCCCGTGGCAGGTGGAGGGAGGAGGAGCGCCCCCCCAGTGGGGCGTGGTCACACTGCACTCCCCTCCATTTCTGCATCTTGGGATTGGGGCACATGCTTAATAGAACCTCTCATGTTTTTCAAGCCTCGGGGGCTGGGACACGAGCTGCAGCCGGCCACGTGGGATCTGGCTCCCAGCTCTGCTTACCCACTGCACTGAGGGGCCGCTGGCGGTGCCTTTTCCAGGCAGCAACAGACGCAGGAAGCAGCCGGAAAGCCAGGGCGTGGGGAAGTGGTGTTCCGCGGGGAGAACGCACCCTCTGAGTGCAGCTCGGCTCGCCTGCTGGCCAGCAGGGTGTGAGTGCAGAGGCCTTGGGAATTTAGGCACAGGGAGTGTTAGTGTGGGAGCCAGCCTCCAAAGCTGGGGCACAGGGGCAGCTGAGGGCCTCCCGCCCCCCGCCACTGCGGGTGCTGCGCCTCCCCAGGTGGCAGGCCGGCCTCTGCTGTGTGCTGTGCTGTACCGGGGCACACAGGGGCCGGCTGGACCCTGAGCTCACCTGGCACTGCAGGCCCGCTGCTGGCAAGTGAGAGGCTGGGCGTGAAGACTGCAGCCCTGTCCTGCCTCACTGCCAAGGGCTCCAGGACCTGTCCTAGGAACTGGGACCAAAAGCTTTCTTCCCAAAGTCCACACGTGGCTGGTAGAGCAAGAGGTGGGCATGCAGCTCGCGGGGCTGTCAGGCACATGAGCGCCCTCAGCCACGGCAGTGCGTCCGCGGAGCCAGTGCCCTTCCTGTCCAGGGAGAACGGCTGGGCAGGAGGCTGGGTGATACCCATGCTGGCTCTGGCCTCAGCTGGGGACCACGTCTGCCAGCCTGCGTGTGCCGTGCTGACAGAGGGGACCTGGGCACGGAGAGCTGCTGACCCTTGGCCATGGCCCCTGACCCTCGCCCTGCTGGTTGTCGTGCTCCGTCTGCCGTAGGCCTCCTGCACTCTCTGCACACCCCTGTAAGGCCCTCGTGTGCGGGAAGTGGGTGCCCCATGCTGAGAACTGACAGGCTGGAGCTACGGGCCTCCCAGCCTGCCCTGGGCTTCTCTGGGCAGCCTCCGCTCTGCCCCTTCCCCTCCCTCCGC
>NW_006159574.1:2453967-2456069 GCF_000334495.1 Tupaia belangeri chinensis
CCCCGCCCCCCCGCCCGGCGGGTTGCCGGCCTCCCCCTGCCGTAGGCCTCCTGCACTCTCTGCACACCCCTGTAAGGCCCTCGTGTGCGGGAAGTGGGTGCCCCATGCTGAGAACTGACAGGCTGGAGCTACGGGCCTCCCAGCCTGCCCTGGGCTTCTCTGGGAAGCCTCCGCTCTGCCCCTTCCCCTCCCTCGGAACTGCCCCTGCCACCGGGCGCCCGCGTGTCCCCACAGTCAGCTGAGCCCACCGCGCTCTGGACTGCCCTATCTCTGGGTGCAGCACGGCAGACCGCAGCCCTCGGCTCCCCACCTGTTGCCACATTGGCCGTGAGCACAGGAGCGCGGAGCTGGCAGGTCCTGGTGCAGGGAGCTGCGGCGTTGGAGGTGGACTGCGGGGAGGGATGGTGGGCCGCGGCAGGTAAGACCTGGGCAGTCTGGTCACTGCCTCCAGCTGTTCCCACAGTGCCGGGAGGAGTGTGCTTCATCTGCCTCATGCTGGGAGGTGGGGCCAGTGGGCATGAGAGCGGGGCCTGCTGCCCGCCTCATCTCTCCAGCTCCAGGGTGCACCTGCGGGCTCAGGGCCTGGGCTGGGCTCAGGAGGAGGGCTGCTCTGCTGAGCATGGAGGTGCCGGGCCCTGGCCTGCCTGGAGACTGGTGGTCGTGATGTGCGGCCTGGGGGGTTTAGGACCCCTGAGGGCAGTGCCTGGTTTGGAGGGGCAGCTAGGCTGGCCTAACTGCACCGGGCCAGTTTTCTGGGTCCCTGATGCCTGTGAGCAAGTGCTGGACACGTCCCCGCCCGAGGACGGCACTGAGCTGCCACACGGTCACTGCTACTGCAGCCTCGTGGCTTGGTCTGTGGCCTCCCAGTGGTGTTTCAGTGGGTCCCTGGGTGGGGCCAGGGCTGGGATGGTGGATCTTGCCCTTGGCTTGGACTCGGGATTGAGCTTGAGTGAGAAGCGGTGGGGGCCCCTGCCTCAGTTTATTAGCCCCTTGCTTGGGCTCAGGGTGTGAGGCACCGAGTGTCGGGGTGACGGTGCCATGAGGAGAAGCCAAGAGGGAGGAGGGTTCTACCCCAGAGATGTCTTCCTGACACCTCAGAGCCCGGGGAGGTTCCAACCTGAGTGCTTTCCACAGGCTGGTCACGCGTGGCCCTTCCTGCCGAAGGGTCTGGGCCCATGTGCCTGCCGTCTCTTGGGCGGACTGGCTGAGGGTTCGAGCCACGGTTGCTGGTAGGACCGGCCTGGTGTCACTGCCCTGCTGTGGGGCCGGCCCTCCACCACAGCGGCTTCCCTGGTTTGGCTCTTAGAGTCCCAATAGTGTCTTCCCAGCTGCCCATGGAGCGGTGCCAGGAGGCAGACTCCTGGCCTCAGCCCTTGGGTGAACACTGCCGTCTTCCTCCGCTCTCAGCACCCAACCAGTGCAGCCTGTTTTGAAAAGATTAATGAGCAGAGATCGGGCTAGCTGCTGGCCTGGTGGTGAAGGCGCTGGGTCCCCACGTGGCCAGCTGTGGCTTGAACTGCAGACCTAGCAGCTTCACAGACACACTGCTTGTAGCGTGGCCACCCCCAGGAGTGCGCGCTCTTTCTGGGCAGCACACACACCCTCTAGTGGACACGAACGAAGAGCACGTCCGTCTTGGGTGCACCCATAGCATGCTGGGCCCCGTCCGGCTGGGCTGCCTCGGTGCCGAAAACGTCCCCAGCATGCGCACCGGTCCTAGGCACCGGCTGCCCAAGGCCGCTGCTGCTGGACTGTCCTTCCAGGCCGGCCCGGGGATCATGATGGCACGTCTGCCCAGGCCCGCCCTGGGCACTGTGTCCCGAGGTCGGCTGGGGCCGGAGCTGCTGCTGCAGAGGGGTCCCATAGCCGTTTCCGCCCCAAGGTCGTGCCATCGGCGAGGAGCCTGTTCCTGCTTCCGTGGCAGGGGCGGGGGCGCTGCCCTGCTGGGAGGGGGTGCAGCCGTGCTGGCATCTGTTCCGTTGTGGGGGAGCCTGTTCCTGCTTCCGTGGCAGGGGCGGGGGCGCTGCCCTGCTGGGAGGGGGTGCAGCCGTGCTGACAGCTCATGCTCTGTCTGTGGTTGTTTTCAGGTGTGGCCGACGGGG
>NW_006159574.1:2460768-2461149 GCF_000334495.1 Tupaia belangeri chinensis
CCTACCGGCCCAGCCCTCCAGCAGCCGGGCGCCGAGGCCCGCTGGCCTGCCCCGACCTGTACCTGTCAGCATTCAAGAGGAGGAGGAACCCGGTCGGCCGCGGGCCTCTGGTGGCTGGGAAGCCCCCCATGTGCTCTCAGCAGGTGTGCGGAGGGGACCTGAGGCTGAGCCTGCCCCCAGTGAGACACCCCTGAGCCGCGGAGCGCCGAGGGGACCACGGTCTCGCCTGTGCTGCTGTGTCCTCACTTGAGCGGCGGCGCAGGCGGGAGGAGGGCTGCTCCTGCTTGTCGTCGCGGTCCGGCAGCTCCACTCAGCCCGCATTAAAGCGGGTCCAGCCCCGAGGTGTGCGTGCAGTCAGGTTCTGAGGTCACTGTCACTTCA
>NW_006159574.1:2461167-2470144 GCF_000334495.1 Tupaia belangeri chinensis
CGCGGGCGCGCCCCCCCCTTGCCGCGCCCCCCCTGCCCCTGCCTTGTGCACCAGCCCTGTGCCTTCTCTGGGTGGGTTCAAAGCAGGAGGCCCCCCCGAGTGCTGCGCTCACAGGGGAGGGTAGAGCCGAGTCTCCGGCCCCCTCGCCGTTCCCTCAGGACTGCCCTGTCTACTCCCAGTTTCACGCGTAGCCCCACAGGAGCTCGGCATGGGAAGCCCAGGTTTGTGCTCGGGGTGTGGCGAACTGTGGCATGGCCCTGCAGGGTGGACCCCGGAGTCCCTCCTGTCTGAGCTGCCCATGCCCCGCTGTCCCCACCGCACTGCCAAGCCAGCCTGGCACTCGGGCAGGGGCCGTGTTGGTGTGGCCCTGCAGGGCGGACCCCGAAGTCCCTCCTGTCTGAGCTGCCCATGCCCCGCTGTCCCCACCGCACTGCCAAGCCAGCCTGGCGCGCTCGGGCCCTCGTGGACTGGGCAGGGTGCCCTCCCTTTCCCAGAGGCCAGTGCCACGAGGTCCTTGTGTGATGACACAGAGCTGCCCGTCAAGGTCTGGGCTGGTTGAGAATGGCACCATCCCCTCCAGAGCCCAGCGACGTCTGGGCCGGGCATGCTGCTGTGCTACGAAGTGGCCCCCAGCCCCCATGGCTGCCCCTGCTGTGGCAAAGGGCCCGCTCAGCAGCTGGCAGCCGGCACGGCGCCTTCCCGGGAAGCCCTGGCGCACAGGTGTGTGCTGGCTGTGCATGCTCGAGAACGTTGCTCTGTGTTGTGGGAGAGTCCGGGATCTGTCACCCCGAGTGGTCCCGAGTGGTGGCACGAGCTTTGGGCAGGGGTAGCATCGGGTCGAGGCGTACATACTGTGGCAAAGGGCCCGCTCAGCAGCTGGCAGCCGGCACGGCGCCTTCCCGGGAAGCCCTGGCGCACAGGTGTGTGCTGGCTGTGCATGCTCGAGAACGTTGCTCTGTGTTGTGGGAGAGTCCGGGATCTGTCACCCCGAGTGGTCCCGAGTGGTGGCACGAGCTTTGGGCAGGGGTAGCATCGGGTCGAGGTGTACATACTCATGTGGGGCAGGCAGGCTCGTAGCTCAGTCTCCCTGAATGGATGCTGTTGGCAGTCGGGGTGGAGGGCGCCGTGACCACGTAGGAGCCTTGTCATTGCCGTTCCCAAGAGCCCCTGTGTGCAGGTGCGGCAGCCTGGGGCCCCCACAGGAGCAGGTGCGGGCTGGCTGGGGTTGCCGTGACAGCCTTGCCCACTGTGAGCAGCCTCCTCCCTGGCCTGGCCTGTTCAGTGGGAGACGTGCGTGGCACTGCAGAGCCTCTGGGGACAGTGGCCCTAGCAGTAAGACACATAACACTCCCTTGCATCTCTGCCGTGTGCTGGCCTGAGGTTGGGTCCCTCCCAGAGTCTTTGTGAGTGGAGGAACGGTGACTGCGGGGTCCCAGCCAAAACCCTTTACTTAGACAATGCAGGAGGCCAACTCCTGGTCACCAGACCCTGCCGGCCGCAGGCAGCCCTGCCTGGGACACCGTGGCGAGGGTGACCCGCCGCTGTCCTGACTCCTCTCAGTCGAGAGGAGGTCTGGAAGCGCATACCGAAGTTCAGTTGCTGGGACCCAAGGATCTGGCTCCACCCATGTCCGAGCGTCCCGGAGACCTCCCCTCCCTGTCACCGAGAGGGCACAGCGGTCAGGGAGAGCCGCGACTGCCCGCACTGAGCCCCGTGGCGAGGTGCGGTCAGATGTGGCCTCCAGCCCACAGGCACAACCCCTGGGCTTCCATCTGGGTGCCTGTTGGGCATGAGCAGTGGCGGCCAGGCTCCTTCGAGCCCCCCACCCCCGTACACCGGCACTAGTCCCGTACACCGGCACTAGTCCCGTACACCGGCACTAGCAGGCTCCCCAGCTCTGCACCCAGTGTCTCGAGAGCCCCCTCGTCAGGAGAGCCCGGGCACTGGCTGGGCCTGCCACTCAGGGCCGCCTTCGCGGCAAGAAGCACACAGCAGAAAGCCCAGCCAGGCCCCTGCTTTCTGCGTGGCCTGCGTGACCGTCATTGGGTCGGAGCGTGCCCTGTGAGTGCCGTGGGCTGCCTCCTGGTTGCCACGTGGGTGTGCCGACAGCCTGGCTATGCCCCCGGCCATTCTAGGCTCGGCGAGCTTTGCAGCACCCACACTGCCCTGCTGCCGCGAGACCCGCCCCGCCGCGGGCACGGCCATTCCTGGTGGCGGTCAGGGCGCGGGAGCTACTGCCCAGTCAGGACCCCCCACGGCGGTCTGCAGCTGAGGGCCAGCGGCATCAGTGCTGAGAGGCACGCGTCTGTCTGGTCTGCTGCTGGAGCGAGACGGGGAAGGTGAGCCGCCCCGGGGACGGCCACGCCACAACCCCACCCCCACCTCTTTAGGTTGGGCATGCTGGCGCACACACCCAGGTGTCGTTCAGGCTGCTGGGTCGGGGACCCAAACCAGTCGGCCACATGCGACCCAGAGCCCTAACCACTGTGCCGCCTGCTGGCCTGCCGTCGCCTCTTGGCTGGTTTGCCACTTTAAACACAAGCCTCCTCTTCAGCCCGGCTTCATCGTTGGGGACAGTGGGGTGTGACGGGGACTGCAAAGCATGGGAGACTTGGGAGAAGGATGAGCTCGTTCGTGGTCATGGGCCCCACAGGGCAGGTCGGGAGGGGCACAGCCAGTGAGCGGGCCCCGCAGGGAGGCTGTGGGAGCTTGTGGAAGGAGGAACGAGGCTGCCCGACCTTTGCTCTCGGTCTGGGTGCAGCCCTGTCCCCAGAGGGCAGTGGCATGGTGCCGTTTGCGCTGAGCCCGGCGTGGAGCTCCTGAAGCTGAGGCCGGGGAGACCTGCTCGCTGTCCTCGCCCGCGGACACTCCTGACTGCGCGTGGAGCGAGCTGGGGCAGATGGGGCCGAGGTTTCCCGGGGGATGTGTGATGCCCACCCAGAGGAGTCGGCACTGGTGGAACAGCTTGTTGGCTCAGCCGCGCTTCTCCCTTTCCCGTGGGCGGCCTGGTTCACCATCAGGGCTCCACAGCCAGAGGCTGCGCCCGTGCGGAGCAGATGGCTTCCCATCCATCTCTGGTTGGAGTAGCGAGGGCTCCTAGGGCCTGCCGGTCACACAAGTGGCCTCCCTGCCTGTATGAAGTCCCCTGGGCCCTGCTGCCCTGGGGACCCTGCCCGAGAGCCGCTCCTGCAGGGACGGGACCTGGTCTGCGGTAAGATGGGCTTGCTTGTCTCTGCTTGAGAGTCCGGAAAGTTGTCCCTGGGGCCGGGGCCAGGACGCCTCCTGGGGGCCGCGAGCCATGGCGTGCTCAGCTGGCACAGGGCCCTCACATGGCGGCAGCTGCAGCCCCACTCAGCATGGCGTGTGCTGCTGTTGACGTCCACGTCCCCTCCACGCACCGTCTGGGCCGTGCGGGGCTCAGCCCTGGGCACCAGGAGGCCTGAGGCACATGCCCGAGTCCCGTGTCCGCTCCCTGCCTTCACCTCTGGGAGTCCCCCATCCACCCTGCAGCGGAATCAGCGAGCGCATGCACGGGCCGTGGCCCAGCTGGTGGAGGCAGGGCCTCTGACTCGAGGGGGTGGCGAGCTGGGAGCGAGCCCTGCAGTGCCTCCCGCTCCCTCAGGCTCCCCTGACTCGGTGTCCGGATGGGAGGACACAGGGTAACGCCCCGCGCCTCCTGCTGGTGGTGCCTGGCTGCTCTTGGCAGGCCGTCCTGCCCTGCTGGTCCCCCAGATTCAGGGCCGGACCGTCTCCTGTGCCCACGTCCCCACGGACGGCCCAGCAAAGCCTCTGCAGAACCGAAGGCAGAATCCTTTCTGGCTCTTTGGAGAAAACATCCAGAGGGTGGACACCCGTCTGTCCCTCTGGCGTCTTTCACCTCACGCACGTGGCGTGGAAGAGGCAAGGCAGGCCTTCCATGCTGAGTGCAACAGAACCCGTGAGACGGGCCTGGCCAGGGCCGGGGGTCAGGGGACATTCTAGGCCAGTCCCCAGAGGCAGGTGCAGCTTCACACAGGCTGTGTGCCCAGCGGCAGGCCGGGTCGGGCGTCGGGGTAGGGCAGTGCTCCATGGTGCCCGAGCCGTGCGTGGAGGGAGGGCAGTGGGGCTGCAGGAGCTCCGGCAGGAGTCGCTCGCTGCGCCCGGGCCGGGAAGCTGTGAGTACAGCAATTGCCTGGCGAGCTTAGGCTGGCGGTTTGCGGAGGGGCCGAGGCCTGGGACCAGCCGGAGGGCTTTTCCTTGTCCCGTGTGGAGAAGTGCTGAGCGACACGCCTGCTGCTTGTGGGGAGGCGGCTGTGCAGAGTTTCACCAGCGTGTCTCCGTAGGGCTCAAGGAAGGAAGCAAGCGGAAGAAGAAGCAGAGAGAGGAGGCGAAGAGGAAGAAGCAGCCGGCCAAGGGGCACCACTAGTTGCCGCAGCGCTGTCCGCATGCCCGCACGAGGCCCGCACGCCCGCAGTAGCGGCTTCACCTTCAGGACTGCCACCAGCTGCACGCGCCCAGCAGACCTCGAGCACTGATCACGGGCCAGTCAGGCTAGGGACCGCGGAGGCAGGCGGTGCGGTGGCGGTCATGGGTGGCGGCACTGCGGTTGGGGACGCAGCCTCGGGCGCTTACTCCATGTTCCCCGCCAGTAAAGCAGGTAGCACTTGCCGCTGGACTCGTGGAGGCCAATCTTATTAAACTTGGCGACACTCAGCGCATCTCTGAGCACGCACAGTGGGAGACGCACACCCGGGCCAGCCGGGTCCCACATTCGGGGGCTGCCTAGTGAGGACAGTGTCACCAGGGCGCGTGGCCCAGCGTACATCTCGATGGTCTGGCCGCACACGGTTGCTGGTGTGGACCGCCTCGGCTCTGGAACCACCCCTTCTAGTCCTGCCCGGCCCCCGACGTGGCCAACTCCTCACTGACGCCCACGTGGCCCCGTGGCCGCCCTGCCCAGCACAGCGCCCCTTCTCTGCAGCCCTGTCTCCCGCCGTCAGTCAGGGCGGCGTGGGTGAGCGGGCTGGCTGTGCAGCACGCGTGGGGAGCCGGGCCGGGTGGACTCACGCCGCAGTTTGCAGACACTGCCTTCGCCGAGGCCTCCCGTCCCGGCAGGGCCTGCCCTGGGACCCGTGTGCACCTGCTGTGCTGTGGCATCTCCGCGTCCTGTACCTGGCCCGAGCGGGCTCCGTGTCACCCCAACTTCTCCCGCATGTTCCTGCCGGCGACTTCCGTCCTGTCTGATGGGAGATGTCCCTTTTGCCTTTTGTTAGGCCCCTTGGATGAGGGCGCTGTGAAAAGCTTCCGTGTGGCTTTAACTCGGCCCTGGTGAGGTGGGGAGTTTGGGCGCCATTCGTGTCACAGGCTTGGAAGCCAGAAGCTGTGTCCCCTGTGGCGAGGTGACTGTTCAGGGGCGTGCCTGGTCCGGTCTGGGTGGCTGCGGGCGGTGGTGCGGGAGGTGGGGAGGCCTGGCTTTAACGCTTGTGTGGAGACTGACAAGATGCCCGCCGCGTCTCAGCACTGCCTGCGTGGGCGGACGTGGCGCCGGGGACTACAGCCCCTTGCTGTCTTCGTGTCAGGCGGCACTGTTGTCAGTAATTAAACATTAAAAGCAATTATTCCACAATTTCGTTTTTTGTCCTGCTTTTTCTCTTGTAGTTTCGCTAAGGGTGTGTGCACTTGCTTGAGAGAGTCTAAGAGGGAGCGAGAGGGTAAGTGGGTCGGCCACACGGCAATCCCTCCTCGTTCGCCTCTGGGGAGTTTGGGCACGCTCACACCAACCAGCGTCAAACATGCAGGGGCCACGTGGGATCCAGCACCTTCCACACCACGCCACCTGCTGGCCCCCAACATTTTTCATCATGAGAGATGAAGTGATGTTCTGAGGGTGAAAAGCTAGACTCCGAGGTCCGTTCCTGCAGGATGGACGCTGCTTTGAGACCCTGTTCCCCACGAGCTGACGCCTGCCAGCCCACAGCTGCAGGGGTGCCACGGGAAGAGCACCCTGCACCCCCTTTGCTCTTGGCCAGCTGTGTGGCAGGACCAAGTCTGGGCCTGACACCAGACACTGGCCCTCCTAGAAGGGGTCCTGAAGCTCGGCTTCCCTTGGTCCACTGCCCAGCGCGCTGCTGAGACTGTGCGGGCACGGCTGTGTCAGTATGGAGAGCTTCCGGCCCCTCGCCTGCTCGGGGGCATCACAGGAGAGTGACCGGGCTGTGGCTCTTGGCACACGGAGGCCGGGACAGCGCCAGAGCTGTGCACACCTGCTGGGTATGCCAGGTTACGTGTGATGAGCCGTCAGAGCGGCTGGTGTCTGTCCCCACTCGTCCCCGCTGTGTGGACCACTCCTGCTGGCTGTGACCTGCACACCAGGCCTGGAGCCACCTGGTTCAAGCTCCTCGGAAGGCCTCTGCAATGCAGACGCTGGCCCCAGGGGATGCTGGGCTGGCACTGGTGTGCTGCACACGGGCCCTCCAGGCTGCTGAGCGGGGGGCAAGGAAGAGGGTGCTGGTGCAGTGTCCCCAGGATCCTGGAGGCCAGGCGCTGCGTGGGAGGGCCTGAGGGCGGGCAGGCCAGGCCGGGTCCAGCTTCTGGTGCAGCAGCTTCACTGGGAGGTGGCCATGGGGACAGAGTGGTGGGGCGAGGGGCTGTCAGTACAAGGGCTTCCCTGCACACCCCCGTGGCCTCCTGGACACCTTTAGCCGTTGCTGAGGCTTACAAGGACTGAGATGGTCACCACCGATGGCGACGGCGCAGGCCCGGGCACTGCACAGCCCCACCGCTGTGTCTGTGCTGGAGGGGGGAGGCCGCACCCTGTCCCAGCCGTCAGGAGGCCTCGAGGAGGTGGCAGCAGGGGTGAGCAGGCACACCGCGGGCCTGCGCTGCGGAGCAGACCCAGTACTCGGCTCCAGCCCCCGGCAGCCTGCCCGGCCTAAGACACAAGGGCACACGCGGGCCCCTGGATCCGAGAGCGGGAGGACCACACGGGGTCACGGAGAACACGGCAGGGCCCAGCAGCCCGGGCCGTCAGCTTGGCCCCACACAGAGGTGGCCCGGGGCGGGTGGTGGGCCAGGCCCTGCCACACCTCTCGGTGACGGCCTGGTGGGAGTGGACCCTGCGTCGGGGGTCCCTGAGAGCTCGTCCTCAGTGTTCGCCTGTCCTCGGCCCTGTGGGGGTACGCTGGCCTGCAGGCTGGTCTCCGGGCGCCCTGCACCCCCAGTCTGTGGGTGGTTCCTGAGGCCCCGCACCCCGGGCCTGGCTCCTCACAGAGGAGCCCGAGGCCTGGGTGCAGCCGAGCCCTGTGCTCCCGCTCTCTACCGTCACGGCAGGTGGCGTCTCTGGTTTTCAAGGGTTTGAACACCTGACTTATAATAATGACTATTTCTTTTGAAATTCCTTTTTCTCTTAATATGGCCATATTCAATTTCTGTCTTTTCATAAACGTCCACCTCCCACGGGCCAGCAGGGGGCGTAGTGGTTAAGGCCGCCCACGGGCTGAGTCCTGGACTCTGGTGCGTGTGCACGTGCATGCGAGAGCGTTTCCCCGGGGGTGACTCCTCACCGTCCCTCTCACTGTCTCGCTCTCTCCAGTAAGCACGTCCACCCCATGGCAAAAACCTGAAAAGCAAAGCAGACCATGCACTTCCCTGCCGTTCTTCCCGCGGCTTTTCTATCCCCTTCTGTGAGCCCAGGGTGGCAGCAGGGAGCGTGGCTCTCTGTCCTCTGGCCACTCGCTGTCCATGGAGGTGCCCGGGCTCTCTAAGGGGTCTCACAGCAGGCTCAGGAAGCAGTGAGAGACGGGGGCTTAGTCCTCGGGGGGCCCCGGCCTGGGCACCGCCCCTGCCTGCCCGTGCTCTGCCTCAGCTGCCCTTCCGGCCCCCGCTGTTCTGGACGGCCTCGGCCTTGGCCATGCGAGGGGAGGACCCAGAGGGGCTGTGGGCCTTGTGTGCAGCGTGCCTGGGAGGTGGGCCGGGGCCAACCCGGGGCCAGACACCGTTGCCAGTGTGTGGGTCTTGGTGAGTCTCGGCGGTTCCCTGCTCTCCTCGGGTGCCCCCCCACGGGGACCACTCCTGCCCGACTCTGGGCCCTGTGAGCCCCTCTGCACTCTTGCACCGGGCAGGCGTCACAGGTGCCAGGTCCCTGCATGTGAGCCTGGGCCATGCACCCTGCAGGCCCTGGGTCTCCGTCATACGGAGCAGCCCAGGTGTGCAACCCCCTCGTGCCCACAAGTCCCCAGGAGGCAAGTCTGGTGAGGGACCTGCAGTGCAGAGGGGCTGGGCAGAGCACACACCCTAAGTGCCAGCCTGGGCCTAGACCCGGGCCCGGCCGCCATCAGATCCCTGCCACTCCCGAGGACAGGCCGTGGTCATGGGAGGTGGTCATGCACTGAGAACAGGGTCCTGGGCGCCGCCTTGCCGACCCAGACCCCAGGGGGTGAGGTGCCGGGTTGGTCTGGGGGACTCCGCGCGCACCTCCCTCCCTTAGGCCGACCTCCTGTCTTACACGGAGGCTGCCAAGGTCCAGCAGGACCTCCCTGCCCTTCCTGCTCCTGGGATGGCGCTCTGTCCTGCCGCCCGTGCTGCTCCGGAGCGTGCCTGGCCGTCGTCACAAAGGACGAGGCCGAATTCTGCGGCGAGGTACAGGAGGCTGGCGAGGGCCTTCTCACTGTGCCCAGGGCAGGAGGTGGCCGCGGGCACGAGCTTAGTCACTGCGCTGTCCTGGAGGCCCGAGCGCCCTCTGCAGTCGGGGCCCAGCGCTCCAGCCGGTGCTTCGTTTCCTGACGGCGTCACCTGCAGTGCAGTGGCCTCGTTCCGGCCCAGCCCACTCACCCGTGTCCTGTGCACGTGCCGGCCAGGTCCCGGCCCCTCCAGAGTGTGCGCTTGGAGGGACAGCGGCATGGCTGTGGCAGGCTGCAGAGCCCCGGGCCCACCTCCCTCCACAAGCCGGCCGTGGGCCGTGAGGCCTGGCTGTGTGGGGCGGGGGGCCCCGGAGCGCGGG
>NW_006159574.1:2470816-2483470 GCF_000334495.1 Tupaia belangeri chinensis
CCCCCCCCCCCCCACAAGCCGGCCGCGGGCCGTGAGGCCTGGCTGTGTGGGCCGCGCGGCACTGGACGCAGGTGGGTGGGTCTGGCAGCCGGGCTGGCAGGGGGCCTTCCAGAGGAGCTTTCCTGGGAGGAGCCTGGCACCCGCTGAGTGCTGAGCGCGGTTCGACAGAGCACCGCAGGTGGCAGCTTTGTGGGCATCTGCCCGCCCGGGTCCAGTGCCTCCTGCAGAGTGGAGGCAGCCACAGACCAGGGACCAAGGAGGTGCTTTGTGATGCACTATCTCGAGGGGCCACTGGAGGGCGCCTTGATAATGGAAAACAGGACTGCTCCACTCCGCCAGAGCGCGCGTGCACGTGTGTGTCCTTACCTGCACACACACGTGCACACACATGCACATCACTCACACGGTAGGATCAGTCTTGCTTCAGTTACGTCCCAGGGGATCAAGCTAAGCTTGCGCCCGGGCTCACGCGGCCCCTGTGGGGAGGGCCCTCCATCCTGCGGTTTCCACCAGCTCGGCCCCCATGTCGGGAGTGTCAGGAACACGCTCTTCAGTGGTGAGCTGAGGCCCTCAGTTCAGGCTCACCTGGCACTCTTCACACCCACGTGCCAAACCTCCCTGCGTCTCGCACACCTGCTGAGTGAGACCTGCATTGTCCTGGCCAGCAGAAAAGCCACCCCGTCAATATTCCCAGGACCGTTAGCCAGATAACCCCGGAGTGACTTAGCGCTGGCCTGGCCTGGCAGGGTGGACAGAAGCGGAAGTCAGGCCTCCCAAGAGCACCCGAGTGCCAGGGCTGGACTGGCCGCCACGAGAGCCCCTGCGATGGCCACCTCCGATCTGTCCTGCTCTTGGCGGGAACATGCACGCCCCGCTCCCGGCAGACTGCCCGGTGAGGGCGTCTCCCACCCTGACACAGAGGAAAGGGGCGGGAAGCCTGCCCGCTCCAGGATCCCACCGGGCACCAGTGTCCCTTGGCTGGGTGGCCCGGAGGCAGCGGTGGCCACACCAGCTGGCCTTACCTCCCACCAAAGTGGGGCTGAGACCAGGTGAGAGCCCCGAGTCACAGAGGGAAGGAAGCAGGGAAGTCCCCAGTATCCCTACCCTTGGGACCAGCAGGTGGCATAATGGCTATGTCGCTGGACTCCCACATAGCTGACCATGGTTCGAATCCTGGACCCGGTGGCTTAAACTCACGCCGGGCACGTGTACGTGTGTGCCCAAGATCCCGAGAGGAGAATGGAGGAGAAGGGATTGCGGCGTGGCCATCCCCCTAGGGGGGTGATTTCTCACTTTCCATCTCTCTATCTCTGTCTTTCTGGCGAGCGCATGTGCCCTCTCTAAAAAAAAAAAAAAAGCAGTATTCCCCACCCCCACAGCCTCACTCGAGAAGCCACTAGCCACCTCTCTGGGCCCATCGGTTCCCACTTACTGCCCCATGGCACCGGGACAAGGTTGTGCTTGGTGCCCCGATGCGCCTGGGGCCCAACCGCAAAGTTGAATGGCGACAACTCAGATGCCAAGCAACCCTGTGGTGCCGGAGACCTGGACGAGGCGGTCACTCTCGTGCAGAGGCAGCTCCCGTGTAGCTGCAGGCCGGCCGACGTGTTCGTTCACTTGGTCTCACACCTGCCGTCTGCCGGAAAGGTGCGTGGCAGTGACGGTAGGGCTCCGGTGTCCTTCTGCGCCTATCTGGGGTAGGGAGTCCCAGCCAGGTGGCCTCCACAGGTGCCCTGGGGACGTCATCCTCTCCGGAGGACAAGCCCGGGGCAGCCTGGCCGGCAGGGTGCCCCCCATCGCCCTGGAGGAACGAGAGAAGCGGCTGCCCCTCGTGGGGGCGGGAGCCTACGGTCCCTTCAGCTGCAGGGGCAGATGTGGTCGTAGTGCCAGCGTCCTGGGAGTGTCGGCATGACAGTCAGATGCGCCTGCTGATGGCACAGAGCCGGGCTGCCAGGTCAGGGGCTGCCCAGAGTTTTTCCTTCACAGTCCCGTGGCTGGCCAATTCCCCCCCAATGACCACATGGAGCCCCAGACGGGGGCTCACGGGGCCCTGCCGAGGGCTGTCACCCTCACTGCTGCAGAGTCACCGGCAGGACATTGTCGTGTCCTCGGAAGGAGGTCCACTCACCGCAGCCGGCCTGTCGGGATTCCTCGGAGACCGCGTCGAGTGTCGAATTGCTGGGCGAAGCTGCGATCGCGTTTTGGAGAATGAGAGCCCTGGAATAAGGGGCAGAGCCCAGCCCTGCACCTGTCCTTCAGGGTTTGCATCTTTGCTCCAGGGCACACGCTCAGCAGAGAGGAGGCCAGGGTGTCTGCACCCCAGGAAGGCGGCCACGCTGCAGCCCCTTCTCCGCTCTCCTCTGAGATCCCGGACACACACGCACATGCGCCGCTGTGACTTTCAGACCACTGGGTCTAGGCCTCTGGCCATGCCGTGGCCGTGGGAGCCAGCACCTTAACCTCCATGCCACCTGCCGGGTCCTGGTTGCCACTTTGAGGGACCTGATTAGCGATCGGAAAGTTTCAAGCTGGACCCGGGCAGCGAGGTGCCACAGCTGTCATGGACTTGGGGTCTGAAGTGCTACCAGGCCGATGGGCAGCCAGTTAGATGCGTGTGCAGGTGTGTCCTCGCGGTCATGTGTGTACACCCGTGTGTGCACATCCATGTAACACGAGTCTGTTCTTGGCTTTTAAAAGCCATTTACGAAGAGCGCAGCCTGATCGGTAATGAGGAGTGTGGAAGCTGGGTGACCCCACCCGCGACCTGGAGGCGGCCGGCCACAGCCGAGGGACGGTCCTGACTCCAGCCCAACACCCGCCATCTGTGACAACGAGGAAAACAGCGACCGTTTTGGGGACTCTCCAAGCCGAGGACCTGGTCTCCCGTCTGGTTCCGATGGCGCCGAGACAGCTCCAGCGTCACGATGGGACTGCCCACGGCCGACGGACAGGGCAGAGCCAGGAGGCCCGGAGAGTGTGTGTGGTTCCCTGTGTTTTTAGTTCCTTTGGCTGAAAACATGTTTTCCAGTGTGGAAGGGATTTCTACAGGAGTAAGGTACGCATGTCCAGAAAATCATCTAATTTTGAAGCGTCGAACAAATAGTTCTAATATGTTTGGTTCTGTTGGGCTTAGTGGTTAAGGGCGTCCAACCCTGCACGGCCAACCGCGGTTCAACCCTGGTCCTGGTGGCCTGAAACATACCACATGCGTGTGCGTGCCCCGCATCCCGACAGGGTGGAGGACGGGGAAGGGACCGCACTGTGACGTCCTGCCCTCTCTGTGGTATGCGTGCTCTCTGGCAAACGTGGGAGAGCGTGCAGTTGCCCAACGCTGGCCCCCACGGCGCCTGACTCACGGTGTGTGTCGTGGTAGGCCCACGGCACTGGGAGCTCATCCCTGCAACCAGGTGACCGCAGGTGGCCGCAAGCACCCCCAAACCGGCCCGAAAGCCCAACACTGCTCGGGGTGTCCAGGTGCGAGGGAAGAACGCAAGTCAACCCTCGCTGTGTCACAGTCGGTGCTTTCCTGGAGCCAGGCCCCTGCTCTGGCCTCACTCCTGGCTTCTTGTCTGCCCCGCAGTCAGCACCGGCCTAGGCCCTGCCCTGGTCAGGTGCTCACGCAGAGGCCTCCCTTCGTGTCCGAGTGGCTGCGGTCCACGCAGGCCTGTTTTGCCACGACGCAGAGCGGGGACGGCAAAGGCGCCACAGGGAAAAGGGCCTGCCGCTTTCTGCTGGAGAAGGTTCTGGAAGGTGTGTGGAGACCCTTGCTCCGGTGAGACAGGGAGATGGGGTTGATGGGAAGGTGCCAGCCTTCGGGGGTCCTCATGCCTCCCCTAGCCTCCCTAACAGTGCGTTTGTGTGTTCCACCCTGATGCCAGACCAAGCTGTGGATGCACACGCCTGCACACACACACACGTGCACGCACACACAGTGACGGTCAAGCCTTGGTCGTCTGCAGACTGAAACGATACGTCCGAATGAGCCAGCAAAGGAACGCTTCAAGCCAAAGAGAGCATTTCGGAGTGACCAGCTGTGTCGTGGCCTAGTGGCTAAGGGGCCGGGTGCCACATGGCCAACTGCGGTTTGAATCCTAGCTGGGGATTGTGGTGTGACCAGGCCCCAGTGGGGACGCTTTCTCCCTCACCTTCTCCCTCACCCTCCCTCCCTCACCTTCTCCCTCGCCCTCCCCCCTCTCTCCGTCTCTGCCTCTCTCTTTGGAGAGAGAACACACTCTCTGACAATTAAAAGAAGATTTTCAGAGTAACCATGACCTGCAGGTCCTGTGGTAGGCCCCTGTCCAAGGCCCAGGCCAGAGTCGACGCCCACCCCGGCAGGAGTCACACAGGGTGAATTCTGCCCTCCCAAAGACACCCCTGGCGCTCTGAGTGTGACCTTGTTTGGGACAGGGTCTTTGCAGGTGAGCTGGCGCAGCCCTGCAGGGTCAGTGAGGGCGGTGGCACAGCTGCAGGCTGAGGGACCCCCATGAGCCTCACTTCAGGCGTCTGCGGGGGGAGGCCAGGCTGGCGTGAGCCCCTTTCCTCCCCTCTGCGGTGCCCGCCTTCGTGTCTCAGCGGGGACAGGCCTCCTGCTCGGGAGCTGCCCCGCGGTCTCCGGTGCAGCCCATGCGCGGCAGGTGACCTGACCGCAGAGCCGGCCCCGCTCAGCTATGAGGCCGGCCCGGGTCTGGGTGGCGGGTGCCCGGGCCTCCCCCTTTCTGGCAGATGCTGCCCTTGCGGTGTCCTCGCCAGGTGCCCCTCTCGCAAGGACACTGGCCAGCTCGGAGCAGGCCCCATGTGGTGTCATTTCCCCTGGTCACCCTGTGAAGCCCCGTCTCCGGTGCGGCCACACCTGAGGTCTGGGGGTGGGCCCACACAGGAGCGGGCACGCCGTCAGGGCACTTCAGGGCCCCAGCCCGGCGTTGGGCCTGGACCCACTGGGCCATACGGAGGTCTTTGTCCTCCCCTGCCCTGGCCCCTCTTCCCATGGGGCAGCCCCCCCCCCGCCGCACCCCTGCAGCCCTCGTGCTTAGTGTTCCCCTAAATGTCGTAATTAACAACTGTGAACTGGGGCTGGCCTGCGGCATGGCAGCTAAGTCTCTGGGCCCCACGTGGCCAGCCCAGAGGCTCTGATCCCAAATCCGGTGTTTCAAACCACAGTGGACGTGTGCGCACGTGTGCACGTGTGTGTGCACGTGTGGGTCCAGAGAGAATGGAGCGGGCGATGGCGTGACCCTGCCTCAGGGTGTGATTTCTCACTTGCTCTCTCTGTCTCACCGGCGGGTACACATGTCCTATGGCAAAAATCTAAACCACCATGAAGAGTGTGTCCCGACTAGGCTGCTGGGACACTGGAGGGGACAGGGAGACCAGGAGCGTTTAGGAGCAGCGGCGGAGGGGGACGGTCAGGGCTGAGCTCCACCGAGCCTGGGCCCCAGGGCTTCTGGGAGCCTTTTGAGGTGGCACTTGGAGGGTGGCTGTGGTCGGCTCTGTCCTGTCTTCGGTGGGTGCCCGGCCACACGTACGGGCTGCAGTGGCCTCGCCTGGTGGGCACAGTCACATACCTGCAGGAGGACCCTGGGCTGGACGCAGGACCCGGGGGGGCGGCCGCCCCGGGGTGCCTCCACCCTCCGCCGGGACGCAGGGACCAGCTGGGCCAGCCCTCAGCTGGCCTCGCACCCCTGCCAGCCTCTCGGGGAGCTGGCTTTGCTTCCCCAGGAGTTCCACACACGTGCCCCCAACTCACGCCTGTGGGAACAGCACCAGGGCCACGCAGGGCAGTGGGGCTCGTGCTCGTCCCCGTGCGGCCCGCCCAGCTCTTCGCTCCATCCCGGCACAGCCCCAGGAGCTGTGGCCCTCAGAGGGGGGCGGCGTGCACCCCTCGGCCTGCGTGGAAGCACCCCATGCGATGCCGCCTGACTGCCACGTCCCCGTGGCACCGCGCTGCTGTCACGGAGTGGACTGATTTGCTGAGACCCCGATGTCCCACAGGGCACCGGCCCCTTAGTCTCTGGCCATTGCCACGGTAACTACCCCAGAGGGCGACTGTCTCCCAAGCTGCCAGGTCCAGGACTCGAACTACGGCCGGCCATGTGGGGGTCCAGTGCCCTCAAGCACCACGCCACCTGCCGGCCCCTCACCGTTCACTTCTTCATCTACTTGTTGGTCTCTCCTTTCTAAAGCCAGCCTCTGAGCTGACCTGGGCGGGCGTGTGGCTCAGAGGGCGCCCTGGGTGCCACTGGGGTGCTGAGCTCACCCCTCCTGGACAGAGACCACGTGCAGGCCTGAGCTGCCAGTGACACCCCTCTGTGCAGCTAGCAGGGGATGGGAGGCTGCCGCTCCCTCCAGGGCACTGGTGAGCGGGGCGGGGAGGCCGGCCAAGCGCTGCCGCCCGGCCCCTCCCTCTGCAGGCACGATGACACGGCCACCCTGCCCTGACCCTGCCCTCAGAGCCAGGCTGCTGTGTCTGAGGTGCTCAGGTAGCTGGAGAATCAGCCACTGCCTGCTGGGGTGGGGTGGGTCAGCGATGAGGCCTGCCCTCCCGGCTGCAGGGCCTCACGGAGGAGACAGCGGAGGGCCGGACGGGGCCAGGCTGGGTCTGCGTAGGAGGATGCACGTGGAATTCCTGCCTCGCCCATGGACGGATGTGACCTCCGGGGCCACGGAGGTGGCTGAACTGGCTGCGAAAGTTCCCAAGGGTTCCGTGAGCACGGTCCACTCTTGGCACGGCCCGCAGGTGTTGGTCCTGCCTCCCTCCGTCCCGGCTTGGAGGCCAGGGCACAGGGCTGAGCAGCAGGGCGTAGGCCAGAGGGCCAGGAGGCCTCGGAGCCAGTGGGCGGTGGCGTGGAGAGGGTGACAGAGGCTGTGTGGGGCAGCTATGTGGAGTATGTGGAGAGGCTGGCACCTGACTCCCCAGGAGCTGGGCCGAGGGCACGGAGATGGGGCGCCACACAGGACGGGGCAGCCGTGGTGTCCCGAGCAGGCCTGCTTGGCTGCCCGCGTCCGCCGGCTGGTACTGATGTGGCTGTCAGACGAGCAGGGCGTGCCAGTCTGTGGGCCACGGCGGGGCACCCAGAGGCAGATGGAGTGACTGCAGGGAAGGGGCCAAGGGTAGGGGACCCCCAGGACTCCAGGCTGCGGGGAGCAGTGTGGACGGGGCGGCCGGGGGGCTGGGAGAAGCGTTAAGATGGAGCACCCGTTTCCGGCTCAGCCTCGGGTCTACGTCTCTGGGGAGAGACAGCGCCCTCCAGAACCTCTGAGGGTAAGAGTGGGAGGCCTTGGTGTTGCCGAGTGCCTGGGGAGACGCTGCCAGCTGAGCTGTGTCACCCCAAACCCACTCATCGAAGCCCTGCCCAGAACAACTGCATGTGGAGATCAGGCTGACATGGGGGCGTCCTGGCAGCCATGTCAGAGCTGAGGGGAGGACGCAGGGATGCCAGGTGCTGACTCCGGCTTTGGGAGCCCTGGGAGACAGCGTGCTCTCTAGCCGCCCGTCTGCAGCTTGGCCACAGCATCTGAGCCCAAGGATGGTCTGAGGAGTGAGGGGCCCCCGGGCCCAGGGAGGTGGAGGCGGGTCCCCAGGCGGAGGTCCAGGGCAGATGAAGCAGTGGCCGCGGGGGCAATTCGCAGCTTTCTTTGGGCTTTTTCTTGCGTTCTAAGCTCTGAAACCCCAGGGGTGGATGGAAGAAGAGATCTGAGTATTTTTAATTATTTAAACATTTCTTTGTAAAAGCTGACACTGTTCAATAATTAACTTTCTCTAGATCCTGCTGTTTCTTAAGTGGAAAATTAACACTAAGCCTCACACCAGGTGTCACCAGAGTGAGGCTTCCTTGGTCCTGTCCTGACCTTCCTGAGGCAGTGGCCCGCCTGGGAGCGGGTGCTGGGAGGAGAAGTGAGAGGTCCCAGCAGACGTGGGCTGCTCTGGGACCCGAGTCTGTCTGCGTTGTGGATCAGTCTTTGTAAGATGAAGCACCAGGGCACGGCCCACCCCGTGAGGACGCAGTGGGGACACGGCCTTCCACAGGTCGGGAAGAGACCCCTGCCCAGCAGCCAGCTCTGCCAGCGCCTGGCCTGGGATGTCCAGCCCCCAGCAGCGTGAGGCGTGAACGCCTGCTACTTGAGCCTGGCCTGTGGTGTTTGGTGACGGCCGTTCACGCAGACTTGGCACGGGCGCACAGGCCTGTGGCCATAGGGGTCTGCAGGAAGTCTGTAGGAAGTGAGTATTGCTAAAACTATGCACGCATTTGACATATTTTTACCCCAAAATAAACTAGTACTTTAATTCCATTTTCCCAAGCTTTTTTTTTTTTTTTTTTTCAAAACAAATTTTTTTTTTTCAGGACTCCCACATGGCCAACCATGATTAAAGTCCTGGACCTGGTGGCTTTTTCGTTTTCTGTCTCCCTCTGGTTAAATGAAAAATAATGAAGTGATTCTTTAAAGAAAAGTACAAAGAATTGACTTCGAGTTGTGATGTAGTAAAAGTCATTTGGTAAGTTGAAGGAATAGATGAACACTAATAGAGGAGGCTGGCACTGAATCTTTTAAGTTATCTGCCTTTTATTTTTTTTTTATAGAGAGATTTTTTGCTATAGGGTGCATGTGCTCACCCACAGAGACAGACAAAGTAAGAAAAAGTTCCCTGAGTGGATTGCTACACGACAATCTCTAGTCTCTTGGGATTTTGGGCATGTATGTGCATGCTCCTACTGTGAGGTTTTGTTTTGTTTTGTTTTGTTTTGGAGAGGTTTTTGCTATAGGGTGTGTGTGCTCACCAGAAAGACAGAGACAGAGAGACAGAAATCACCCCACAGGGGGGATGGCCATGCCACAATCCCTTCTCCTCTGTTCTCCTCTCAGGATATTGGGCACGCATGCACACGCGCCCGGTGTGAGTTTTAAGCCACCGGGTCCAGGACGCGAACCACGGTCAACTACATGGGAGTCCAGTGACATAGCCATTATGCTAATTGCTGGTCCCCCAACTGTGAGTTTTAAGCTTCTAGGTCTAGGACTTGAGCTATGGTCAACTACTTGGGAGTCAAACGATATAACCATTATGCCACCTGCCAGCCCCCCAAAATTATCTGCCTTTAAGGAACTGGAAGCTTCAGTGAAGATACCTGGAGTGATCAGGAAAGAAGATGTCTTTGCCAGATAATTGGACAGAGCTTTTTTCATATTTGATATTGTATTGTTTGAAAGGTAGCACTTAAAGTGATAAAGTCCCTCATGTGTCAATCCGTTCTTCTAAATAAGTGCTATTTCAGAATCCAGGGCAGTTTTGACTCTATGTATAAAGTCCTTGTTTTCTGTTCTCATTATATTCTTTTTATTTTTAACTGCCAGATGGGGCATGGTCACACCCCAATCATTTTCCTTCCTTTTTTTTTTTGTTTTAGAATTATTTAACTTTTATTTATTTTAATTTGATCAGAGAGGAACAGAGCGAGAGAGAGGGAAAGTGAGAAAGCAAGCCACCAGGTCTGGGACTTGAACCGTTGTCAACCACGTGGGAGTCCAGCGTCCTTAACCACGATACCATCTGCTGGCTCTGCAGTTTTCACAAACTTCTCCAAGCCCCTGCGTGTAAAGGCAGCCTGGGGCACGGTGACCCCATCGGCTTCTGCGCTCTATGTGGCCACGCCCTGGTCCCCTCGTCTGGGGTCCAGCAGGGCCCACTCCACCTGGTGCTCCTCAGCTGGCCGCTCTCGCTCTGCTCGGAGGGCTGGCCGAGGGTGGGGCCGTTACTGACACGCATCTCACTTTTTCTAGGGGGGTTCGGAACCTCCGGTCTAATCTGACACTTGTGCTTTGGTGACGGCCCAGTCGGCACGGCGGTCAGTCCTGAGTCGCTTTGACCCCAGAGGCCGGCCACCTCGATTGCCCGCACCCCTGTACCTCCTGTCCCTGATGACCCAGCCCGGGGCGTCCCAGGAGCAGCTCGTGTTGGGCGGGCGACTGTCTGGTCTCTGCTGCTGGCTCCCCCCGCCACGCCATCTGTTACTGGGGCTTACTCTCATTCTTGTGATGAACATCTGTAATACAGGACCAGCAGGTGGCCTGGAGGTTAAGGCCGCTGGATCCCACAGGGCCAACTGCCCGCGTGAGTCCCAGACCTGGTGGCTTGGAAACATGCCGAGCACATGGGCACGTGCGACCAAAACCTGGAGAGGAGAGTGGGGGGATGGCCATCCCCTGGGGGTGACTTCTCGCCTTCTGTCTGGCTGACTGTCTCTCCGTGCTGAGCTCACATCTGGTAGCAATTTTGTTTTTTCCAAGAGAGTTTTTTGCTGCAGGGTGTGTGTTCAGAGAGAGAGAGACAGACAGAGACAGAGAGACAGAAGGCGAGAAATCACCCCCCAGGGGGGATGGCCATGCCACAATCCCTTCTCCTCCATTCTCCTCTCGTGATTTTCGGCACACATGCACATGCGCCCGGCCTGAGTTTTGTTTTTTCGTTTTTTGGTTTTTTTTTGGAGAAGTTTTTGCTACAGGGCGCGCGTGTGCTCACCAGACAAACAGAGAGAGACAGAGAGACAGAAAGCGAGAAATCACCCCCCAGGGGGGATGGCCATGCCACAATCCCTTCTCCTCCATTCTCCTCTCGGTACCTTGGGCACGCACGCACACGTGCCTAATGTGAGTTTAAGCCACCGGACCCGGGACTCAAACCGCAATTGACTACATGGGAGTCCAGCGACATAGCCATTACGCTAACTGCTGGTCCCGCGCCCGGCCTGAGTTTTAAGCCGCAGTGTCCAGGACTCACTGCAGTCAGCTAGGTGGTAGTCCGGCGACGTAACCACTGCGCCATCTTCTGGTCCCTCCGTAGCGAGTTTTAAAAGTGAACACACTCCTCACAACATTTAGCGCCACAAGCCTTCCTCAGCGCAGTCTGTGAGGCCGTCGGGTCTCAGCTCCCGGAGGGCACCGTCCGCCACACACTCCCACCCTCCTCCTGCCTGTCTCTGTCGCCCTGACCCCAGGGTCCTCACGTGAGGTCACGCAGCACTGGCCCCTTGCAGTCCACTGACCTGGCTTGGCACAGTGAGGGTCCCGCCCGTGGCCGCGACGGCAGACCCTTCCTTTGTGAGGCCGAAGGTGCTCCCTGCACGTGGGCGTGTCCCCACCTTCCGGGCAGTGTGCAGAGCGTGAGGGGACACGGCGAGCAGACACCTGCCGGGTCCCCTGCTTGCCACTGCTGGGTGCACGTTGAGGGGCTGCTGGTCGGCGAAGCTCTGGGTCCGATTCCGTGAGGAACCAGCCGTGCCACCCCGCACTCGGCCGCGCCGCCGTCTCACCCCCGTGGGGCCTGACTGCTCCACGAGCTGTCACTTCCTCGGCCACCTCAGTGGGCACGAGGCGGCGTTTCATGGTGGTGTGGGCTGAGGTCCCTCGTGGTTGGTGAGACCGAGCGTCTTTCTCGTGTTCCTCGGCCGTTTGTCTATGTTCGTGGGGAAGTCTCTATTCAGATATATTTTGAATTGGATTCTGCATTTCTGAGTTGTAAGAGTTCCTTTTATTGTAGAAGCGCGTCCCTCAGCAGACCGTGGGTTGCCGGTATCTCCCGTCCTGAAGATTCTCTTTCCGTTTCCCCGTGTTGTTTTTTGAAGCGTGAAGCTTTTAAATCTGGATGCAGTACACTTTTCCCTTTGTTCCTGTGGCTTGGGTGTCAAAACGAAGGGTCCCTAGTTACCCGTGACGCCACGGTGGCCCCAGTGGTGGAGTCAGCGCGGCCACTCGGTCTCCCAGCACGGATGTGGCTGTGGCAGAGGTGCCGTGGGTGGCTGCCCGAGGCCCCTGCGCACCCGAGAGGCGAACCTGTGCCATGGGGGCTCTGAGCCGGCGCGGGCTCTCGGGTCAGTTCTGCGCTCGTGCCGGGCGCTCGGCCTCGATTGTGCCCTCGCGGTCAGCCCTGCAGTGGGGGACAAGCCTCCTGCCATGCCCCCTCGGAACTGCGGCCCTCCCGGGCTCCTTGCCACGGCTTCCGGGGCCAGCCTTCCCCTCTGCAGAGGCAGCGGCTGGGCCCTGCCGCGGGGCGCCGAGCCACGGTGGCTCTGGGAAGCTCTGCCCGAGGCGTCCCTCCTGTTTCCGTCTTTAGCTTCCTCCGCGGGTGTCTCCTAGTGCTCAGAGTACTCACTCTACCTTCCTTTCGTGAAGCCTCTTCCTGACTATTTTATTCTTTCCAGGGTTATTTTAAGTGTGGCTGTTTTCTGTCTTCTTTTTTAAAAAGAACTGTTTTATTCAACCTTATTTAGGATCACTATTTTCCAGTTTGATCAGACACAGAGAGAGGGAAGTGAGGAAGCAAGCCACCAGGCCCAGGACTTGATCCCTGGTTGGCCACGGGGGAGTCCACCCCCTTTAACCACCACGCCACCTGCCGGCTCCATGGGGCTGCTTCCTTACTGTAGCCCACGGGTGTCTCATTGCTGGTGTGTAGGAGCTGTGTCACCTCCGCCCACGGTCACCTCCATCCATGGTCACCTCTACCCACAGTCACCTCTGCTCACGGTCACTTCCGCCCACGGTCACCTCTGCCCATGGTCACCTCTACCTCACAGTCACCTCCAGCCCACAGTCACCTCCACCCACAGTCATCTCCACCCACAGTCACCTCCAACCACAGTCATCTCCACCCACAGTCACTAT
>NW_006159574.1:2483632-2483927 GCF_000334495.1 Tupaia belangeri chinensis
CAGCCCCCTCCCCCCCCCAGTCCCCTCCACCCACAGTCACCTCCACCCCACAAGGACATCCCCCCCACAGTCACCTCCACCCACAGTCACCTCCGCTCACAGGGACCTCCACCCACAGGGACCTCCACCCCACAGTCACCTCCCCCCACAGTCACCTCCACCCACAGTCACCTCCACCCACAGTCATCTCCGCCCACAGTCACCTCCACCACAGTCACCTCCGCCCACAGTCACCTCCACCCACAGTCACCTCCACCCACAGTCATCTCCACCCACAGTCACCTCCACCACAGGG
>NW_006159574.1:2491395-2492242 GCF_000334495.1 Tupaia belangeri chinensis
CCACAGTCACCTCCACCCACAGTCACCTCCACCCACAGTCACCTCCACCACAGTCACCTCCACCCACAGGGACCTCCCCTCCGTAGTCACCTCCATTCCACACTCACCGCCACCCCAGGGTCACTTCTATCCCACAGTCACCTCCACCTGCCCCTTTCCTTCTGTCCCTAGGTCACCCCCTCCTCTGCCACCACCAGCTCCCGTGCACTTCCACTGTCTCCTCCCCTCTTGGAGTCCTGTCCCCGCCCCCCCACCTGGGTCCTAGAAGGGCATTTAACAGGGTGCATCTGGAGCAGGGGCTCCTTGGCCTCTGCGGCCTCTCCCCCAGCTGAGTGGAGGCGGGGCGGCCCGATTGGCTGCCCGGTTGCTAGGACTCCGTTGCTAGGATCAGGGCTGTCTCTAGGCCCTGCAGGAGACATGGAATGAATTATGGATGGCTGGTGTTCTCAGAGAGGCCTGATCTGTAATGCAGATGAGCTCCAGGCCCCCTTTTCTTCTGGTTTCTTAAGGAAAAAAATATCAGTTTTAAACCCAGAGCTGGCGTTTGCTGTCCGTTGCCAGGAGCAGTGGCTCCTGCCTGCAGATGTTAATTCTTATGCAAAGAGAGGCCGGGTCAGTGCCTGTTATTTGTTCTGGAAAAGCTTGTAGGGTTTTTGCTGAACCCTGTGACCCTTGGGGGGCATTCTCTTTTCTGTGATTAGAGACAGAATGGGCAGCAGCAGAAGTGGCATTTTCTAGCTAGGAGGCACTTTCCCTGGGGCCCCAGAGCCAGGAGTGGAGGGAGGGCTCTGTCTCGGCCTCACTGGCCCCACCCCTCTCCTCTAACCCTCACCTCTGAGTGCGGAGA
>NW_006159574.1:2492276-2494286 GCF_000334495.1 Tupaia belangeri chinensis
TGGCGGCGCGGGGCCCTGGCCAGTGCAGCCGGACTTGGAAGGAGAGCCTGCCCAGCGGCCTCCGTGCTGCCCCCTCCTGGCTGGAGGGGTCCAGGGGCGACTGCGGGGGCAGGGGACGGAGCTCCGCCCCCCGCCGTGCCTTTCTCCCCCTGGCTGGTGGCAATGCCAAGGACATGGGGGTCAGCGAGATCTGTGCGTGGTTCCTGGGCGGTTCCTGAGTGAGGGTCTTCCAGGGGCCCCTCCATGCGGGGCTTTCTGAGGGCCCCAGTGACCACGGCCTATTCAGTCCTCCAGGGAGACCTTGCGGAGGGTTCCAGGAGGGTGTGCGGGAGCCGGGCCGGCCTCTCCTGCTGCCCACCAGCCGTGGGGTGCATGGATGCCCACGCTCCGTTTTGCGAGGGCCTTGCCTCCCGGCCTCCCATGGCTCCTCGGAGAGGTGGGTGCTGGCGAGGACGCAGAGGCCTGGCCCCAGCGCCGAGCCCACGCACAGGCTCTATCCGGACAACGGACAACGCTCGGGCTGAGGGCCGGCTCTCGCCCAGCTCGCGGGGCGTGGACACCTGTTATTCCCTGTCTCCGCCGGCAGGTGGTCTCCCCCCACCACTGGGAGCCTGCAGTTAGAGAGGACGGAAGGGGAGACAGGGCTTATTTCAGAGGCATGGCCTTACTCCAGGGTGGCGAGAAAGCCGTTTGGGTGAAAATTGCATTTGTCACCCGCATCACAGTGTTTATTGAATGGTGGTCGTATTGGTCCCAGGGACTTGGAAGACAGAGGCGGCGCGGCAGTGGGTTCGTAGGGTGACCGGGGCCCCCGCCGCGCGCCGGCAGCCGTCCTGAGGCTGGGGCTTCCTGTTCCTTCATACAGAGGGGCGACTCAGAGCTTGGTTTTAGTCTCGGGGTGGTTTCAATGAGGACCTCAGGTCGCTGAGTCCGATCAGGTCACAGACAGACAATGCTGGTGACGGGGAGCGCCTTTGAATGTAGAAGACAGCAGGGCCAAGAGGGCAGGGCCCAGAGTCTACCCTGACAGTGACGGGAAAGAAGACAGCCACGCTGTGGGCCACGGCCTCTGTCCTGCGTGGACGTGCAGCCTTGCCCTGCCTGCTCCCTGGCCGAGCTCACAGGACAGAGGTGTGACAGTGACAGCGCCAAATGTCAGATTACTGCAAAGTGCCCTATTTCAGACCAGCTGCTGCAGACGCAGCTCCAGGGCACGATGCTGCGACCACCCCTGGGTTTCTCTTGCCGGCCACAGGCAGGGTGTGGACCAGCGAGCAGGTGCCGAGGCAGACACGGCCTGGACCCCACCAGGGAGGAGGGACAGAAGCCCACTTCTGGCCGTGTGCGTGGGCTGTGGACCTGCCGCTCGGCAAACTCCTGCTTGGACAGGTGCAGCCCGCTGCCAGTCCCGCCCGTCGAGTCCTGCATGAGCCCCTGGTCAGCCCCGTCAGAGGGTCCCGGCTCCATGTGGCCTTGCCTTGCCTCGATGGTGGCACCGGGAGCCGGGCGCCAATGCCTGTGGGCGTGAGGAAGCAGCCTCCCCTCTCGGAGGTACACCGACGGGTCCCAGCGGCAAGTCTGTCTCTGGCAGGGCTGAGACAGTGGAAGAGGTCTCCATGGGGAACATGGCTGGTGGCTGCGGGGCAGCTGTGGGGCCACTTCGGCAGAACTTTTGGGACTGACGCCCACAGAAAGGTGGAAGTTTCTGCGGCTGGCCGCGGCGCCTCGCAGTCTCGGCGGCTGCCGGCGGCTCTTCGGAGCCTCGTGCCCTCCTGAGACCCGGTGGTGAACACGAGGCAGAGCCTTAGTGTCAAGGAAGCGCGTTGACGTGGGTGGGGTGGCTGCTGCCCTGGAGCTCTGCCGCCCGCCTGGCTGACGCCCACCGTCTGCGTGGTCCGACTCGCCAGAGCCACTGGAATTTCCCACTGTTTTCTTTCTTTTTTAAGAGGTTTGTCTCAGGGCGTGTGCACTCTCTGGAGAGAGAGAGATTGAGTGGGCGGGCAAGAGGGG
>NW_006159574.1:2497840-2499941 GCF_000334495.1 Tupaia belangeri chinensis
GGGGGGGGGGTGGCTGCTGCCCGGGAGCTCTGCCGCCCGCCTGGCTGACGCCCACCGTCTGCGTGGTCCGACTCGCCAGAGCCACTGGAATTTCCCACTGTTTTCTTTCTTTTTTAAGAGGTTTGTCTCAGGGCGTGTGCACTCTCTGGAGAGAGAGAGATTGAGTGGGCGGGCAAGAGGGGAAAAATCACCCCGGGGCATGGCCAGGCCACAGTCCTTCGGTCTCCGGGGTCTGGAGCACACACGCACTTGAGCTTGGCATGCTGTTCTCGCCGCCGGGACCAGGACTCGTGCCACAGCCGGCCGGGAACCCAGCAATGAACCCGCTGCGCCATCTGCCGGCCCCGTACCGGTTTCGTAGTGGGCGGTGGAGTCGGCTTAGCGGCTCACAAGTAGCGCTTACCGGCGATGCGGAGCAGAGCCCGCGGAGGGCGTCACGGCGCAGGGCTGAGCCGGGCTGCCAGCTCTGGAGTCACGCCTCCACGCGCACACGTACCTGCCCAGGAGTGCGGGCGGCGGCCTGAACCCGCGGCCCGGGCTCGGCGAGGTTTAAGACGCGCCTCTGTACCCAGGCAGCTATGCAGTGCTGACGCTCGCACGCGTAAAAGTCAGGGCGCATCTTCGACAGGAAAACTTAGAAAATACGCCATACTTTGCCGACGACCCAAACGCGGCGTGATTTGTCAGCGACTCCCGTGGTGGGTTTGCGGCGAGGACTGCAGACGTGGGTGCGTGCCCTTCTCCTCCTGCGTCTCTCTCCGTACTTCAGCGGCGAGCAGCCGTGTGTGTCAAGGCGACGTCTGGAGACATGCAAGGCCTGGAGAGGCCAGTGCCCCTCTGGCCACCTTCCAGCCCAGACCGAGCTGCCGCCCCGGGGAGCTCCCGCCTGGAGGGGCTCTTGTGGCCAGCCCACAGAGGCTCGGGTCAGCTCCTCGTCAGCCAGGCTGCAGCCTCCTGCTCCGCTGTTTGCACAGACCCCTGGGCGCTGTCAAACCACCAGCCCCTGGGCTCCCCGCAAACACACGCCGGCCCCAACACACGTGCCGGCTTGTGAACACACATGTATGTGTATTTTATTTTAATTTAGGTCTCCACATGCTGGGTCCTCCTGGCTCAGCCTCCCAGCTGGGACACCACACAGGCCTGATCTACAGGGTCCCTCCATGTTACCTGGCCAGCCTTGTACTCACCGCCCTCCTGCCTCGGCCTCCCGAGTGGCTGGATTCCAGGTGCTGGCACGGCTATGCTTGACGGGGCTCCCGAGTGGTGGCACCTGTGGGCACACCGTTCTCAGTGGCGCCCCCTGCACGGACCTGAACTCCCGCTGCCACGGGTCTGTGTGCACATTGACCCAGACTTCTGGTCCCAGACCTGGAAACTGTCTTTGGACAATTCCGGTGGCTCTTAGCCATTACTCACGCCACGCTGCTGCCCCTGTCCCTCCCAGGCTCTGCCTGGGGGAGGCCAACTGAGGGAGCCGCACGGCCTGCCGGACAGGGACTGGCACAGGGGCAGCAGCGGCCCCAGGGGCCTCAGAGAGGGGATCTGGGAAAGAGGATCTGGTCACTACACTCCCTCCAGACCCCAGGGGACGCTCCGGGACGTGGAGGTCGCGGCTGCAGGAAGAAGCCACCTAGGGCCGCGGAGAGCGGTGAGACACAGGAGACGCCGGACACGGGGCCTGGTGTGGGGGCTCTCGGGGATGACCCGGTCCCCCGTGGGGCCTGGGGAGCTCGGAGGAGGGCCTGGTGTCCTGGAGCGACTCCAGGCTGGCTGGCTGCTGCTGTGTCTCCGAGGACAGATGAGCAGGTCCTGCGAGGGTGAGGACACAGAGCAGGTCCCCGGTGTCCCTGGAGCCCAGGCTGCCCTGGAGCAGTGTCGTGGGGGGAGCCATCGGGGAAGGAAGCCAGGAGTGTGTGTCCTCCTGACGGCGGACACGTGGCTCCCTCAGGGCCCCGTGACAGGCTGCAGCACGGGGCACAGCGGGGACCGAGTGGCTGGCACTCCCGGCGGAGGACCCACGGGAGCAGGGAAGCGGTGTTTGAGACCTCGGCCGGGCTGGTGGGTGTGGCTCCTGGGAGGGGGCGGCCGGGGGGGGGGG
>NW_006159574.1:2501334-2504415 GCF_000334495.1 Tupaia belangeri chinensis
CACCGCCCGCCTGCCTCGGCCTCCCGAGTGGCTGGATTCCAGGTGCTGGCACGGCTATGCTTGACGGGGCTCCCGAGTGGTGGCACCTGTGGGCACACCGTTCTCAGTGGCGCCCCCTGCACGGACCTGAACTCCCGCTGCCACGGGTCTGTGTGCACATTGACCCAGACTTCTGGTCCCAGACCTGGAAACTGTCTTTGGACAATTCCGGTGGCTCTTAGCCATTACTCACGCCACGCTGCTGCCCCTGTCCCTCCCAGGCTCTGCCTGGGGGAGGCCAACTGAGGGAGCCGCACGGCCTGCCAGACAGGGACTGGCACAGGGGCAGCAGCGGCCCCAGGGGCCTCAGAGAGGGGATCTGGGAAAGAGGATCTGGTCACTACACTCCCTCCAGACCCCAGGGGACGCTCCGGGACGTGGAGGTCGCGGCTGCAGGAAGAAGCCACCTAGGGCCGCGGAGAGCGGTGAGACACAGGAGACGCCGGACACGGGGCCTGGTGTGGGGGCTCTCGGGGATGACCCGGTCCCCCGTGGGGCCTGGGGAGCTCGGAGGAGGGCCTGGTGTCCTGGAGCGACTCCAGGCTGGCTGGCTGCTGCTGTGTCTCCGAGGACAGATGAGCAGGTCCTGCGAGGGTGAGGACACAGAGCAGGTCCCCGGTGTCCCTGGAGCCCAGGCTGCCCTGGAGCAGTGTCGTGGGGGGAGCCATCGGGGAAGGAAGCCAGGAGTGTGTGTCCTCCTGACGGCGGACACGTGGCTCCCTCAGTGGCTGCCACTCCCGGCGGAGGACCCACGGGAGCAGGGAAGCGGTGTTTGAGACCTCGGCCGGGCTGGTGGGTGCGGCTCCTGGCAGGGCCGTCCGGGATGCGGAGGTTAGCTGCCCTGGCCACCTTCATGGACGTGGGTCTGAGGGAAGCCCCCCGTCCGGCAGTTGCCCAGCTCAGTTCTCCCGAGGACGCCCTCCCGGGCTGACCGGCCTCCTGGTTTCCAGGGTGGTCGTCCGGAGTAACCGCTTGCTTAGCGTTTTCCTGAGTAAGTTTTGCGTCATCCTACTTTCAGTATTAAAAATCATTTTATTTTAGATGTTCTTGTTATTTAATTTTATTCATTATTGCTATTTTAAAATGTTCTATAGTGGGCATGTGCACTCACCAGAGAGAGACAGGGAGAGAGAGAGAGGGAGAAAGCCGCTGGGTGCAGGACCTGAACCCCGGTCGGCCCCATGGGAGTCTCACGCCAGCTGCGGGCCCCAGCAGCCGGCCACCACCTCGGTCCAAGTAGCGGAGGCGGCAGCTCCCCGTCGTCCCCGTGTAGCCGTCACTCGTTCTGCCTCCCGTCCTCCCCTGACCGCCGGCCGGCCTGGTCGCGTGTTCGCTGCTGTCCTGCCCTCCCCGCCCCCTCGCCCTCCTGCGGCTGCAGCGTCGGGCTCTGTCCTCTCCGAAGTCACCACGAGCCCTGGCAGGCCCAGGGTCAGTGCCCAGGTCTGCAGCGCACGCTCCTTCCCCGAGCCGCGGAGGTCGCGGGGCGGCGGAGAGCGTGGCTGCTGTGGTCACCCTCGCCCCTTGGCACGGTTCGGTTCTCTGACTCCACCTGCTCTGCCCAGCGCTCACCCTGGAAGCTGACCTGGCAGTCGCGCCCCCCGAGGCTCCCAGGGCTCGGCTCCCACCCACGGCCTTCTCCCCACTCCCCATCTCAGCCGTAGGCGAGGGTTTGTGCCGTCCTCTCCCAGCTTCTTGCAACATTGCGAGCCTCCAGGAGCGGAAGGCTGCAGGCCGCAGAGTGAGCGTCTCTGTAGCTCGCACGGACCCCCGTGTCCCGCGTAGCCTCTCCGCCCCGCGCGTGTGCGTGTGCGCGTGCACGGGTGGTGTGTACTGCCGTCCCAGAAGGTATGTCTCTGTGGGCTCAACCATGACAGCAGAGTTCGCAGGCGCTCGGCCCCTCATGCCTCAGCGCGTCACCTGCACCAAACCACCGAGTTCCACCGCGAGGAGGCGCCATGCCGCGCGGCTGCTGCACGGTGCAGGCGATCGCAGCTGGCCCCCTTTACCGCTACTGCTTTTCTTACAGGCACCTGCGCTTGCCGAGACGGGGGCGGGCAGTGAGAAACGACCCCCCAGGGGACGGCCATGCTGCAGTCCTCCGTTCTCCTCTTGGGATTTGGGACACGCGGGGACACACGCCTGGTGCGCTTTTCAAGCCTCCGGGTCTCGGACTCAAACTGCAGTCGGCCATGTGAGATGCAGCGTCTTAGCCTACACGCCACCCGCCACTCTCTTTCTCATTACTTTTATTGATTTATTTTTAGAATTATTTTATTTAACTTTACTTATTTATTTTAATGTGACCTCATGGGGAGGAGTGAGAGAGAGGACAGGGAAAGCGAGAAGCAAGCCGCCACACCCAGACCTGAGCCGGGTGGGCCATGCGGGAGTCCAGCGCCCGCAACCACCTGCCGGCCCCTCTTTTATGGCTTTGGTGGACAGACAAGCATCGCACGTGTTTGCGGGGCACTAGTGCAGAGTGTGGGGCTCAGGGCTAAGCCTGCTGGACCTCCACACCTTCACGAGGTGGGTGTGGGGAGCCCTGCCCTCTCTGTCCCGTGGACACGCTGAGGGGCTGTCATCTGCAGCGGCTCCTCCTGCTGGCCGTGTGCTGAGTCCCCTCTCCCCCAGCCAGGACTGATCCGGCGGCACCTGGCGGCTTTCTCTGCCATCACAGCCTTGCCCCTGAGCTCAGTGTGCTGTCCCCTGGCGTCCCCTGTTCTGGAATGGTGCCCAGACTGCTCCCCCAGGCCCTGCGAGTCTGTGTTCTGGAGCCTCGAAGCTGGGGTTGTCCAGGGTCCCCACCTGTGCCTGACTGTGGCTCTGAGTCTGGCCTCCTCTCTGCTCGGGCTCCTGCCAGCTCTCTGCACCCTGTGTCAGGGGGACCCACAGCCTGAGACAGTGACAGCAGGTGGCATCAGTGGCAGGTGGCCGCCCCTCACTTTTCTGCACCCCCTCTCCCCCTCTCTCCTTCCTCCCTCTCTCTCCCCTCCCTCTCTCCCTCCTCCCTCTCTCCCCCTCCTTCTCTCCCCCTCCCTCTCT
>NW_006159574.1:2504640-2505636 GCF_000334495.1 Tupaia belangeri chinensis
TCCCCCTTTCTCTCTCTGATTTCCTCCCTCTTTCTCTCCCTCTCTCCCCCTCCCTCTCTCCCTCTCCTTCTCTCCCCTCTCCCTCTCTCCCCCTCCCTCTCTCCCCTCTCCCTCTCTCCCCCTCCATCTCTCCCTCTCCCTCCACCTCTCTCTCTCCCCCTTTCTCTCTCTGATTTCCTCCCTCTTTCTCTCCCTCTCTCCCCCTCCCTCTCTCCCTCTCTCCCCCTCCCTCTCTCCCTCTCTCCCCCTCCCTCTCTCCCTCTCTCCCCCTCCCTCTCTCCCTCTCTCCCCCTCCCTCTCTCCCTCTCTCCCCCTCCCTCTCTCCCTCTCTCCCCCTCCCTCTCTCCCTCTCTCCCCCTCCCTCTCTCCCTCTCTCCCCCTCCCTCTCTCCCTCTCTCCCCCTCCCTCTCTCCCTCTCTCCCCCTCCCTCTCTCCCTCTCTCCCCCTCCCTCTCTCCCTCTCTCCCCCTCCCTCTCTCCCTCTCTCCCCCTCCCTCTCTCCCTCTCTCCCCCTCCCTCTCTCCCTCTCTCCCCCTCCCTCTCTCCCTCTCTCCCCCTCCCTCTCTCCCTCTCTCCCCCTCCCTCTCTCCCTCTCTCCCCCTCCCTCTCTCCCTCTCTCCCCCTCCCTCTCTCCCTCTCTCCCCCTCCCTCTCTCCCTCTCTCCCCCTCCCTCTCTCCCTCTCTCCCCCTCCCTCTCTCCCTCTCTCCCCCTCCCTCTCTCCCTCTCTCCCCCTCCCTCTCTCCCTCTCTCCCCCTCCCTCTCTCCCTCTCTCCCCCTCCCTCTCTCCCTCTCTCCCCCTCCCTCTCTCCCCCTCCCTCTCTCCCCCTTTCTCTCTCTCTGTTTTCCTCTCTCTCTCTCCACTCTGGGAGTTTCCCTCATTTTATTCATTCCTGAGCAGAGCAATGAAAGAGAAGTGCTTCGCTTTAAACACATTTCTACGCATTCCCTCATGGAACAAAACAGACTTCAGAGTCTCTTGAGGTTTTTTTTTTTTTA
>NW_006159574.1:2505667-2506412 GCF_000334495.1 Tupaia belangeri chinensis
ATGGAAATGGGTGTCGGACTGGAGGGCCTGCCGGGGTGGGGTTGCCACAAGACTGGGGCCTGTCCCGCTCTGCACAGGCCTCTCCACTGGGTGGGTGGTGGGCCGAGGGCCACTGTGGCTAACCCTGCCTGTGGCTCTCATGGGTGCGACTTCCAGGCTGCTGAGGCTGGGGCGCAGGGAGGGCCCCACTGCACATCTAAGCCGCAGCTCCTCCGGGTCATGTGCACACGCATGTCCACCGGCATGTTTCGGTCCACCTGACCAGGGACTCAGACCCCTGGTCGGCCTGTGGTCTCCAGCGCTGTAGTCCCGGTCCGAGGGCACCAGGCTGGGCCATGACTTGACCCAGAGAGCACCCGGCCCCGGGTCAGCCCTGGGGAGGCCTTGCACGGTGTGCTCGGGCTTTAATTACGACGGGGTTGGTTCCCCGCACTCTGGCCTGCCCTCTCCTCCCCGTGGTGGACACTGCACCCTGAGTTGGCCAGAGTGGCCACTGGCAGTCCTGGTCAGCACAGAGCGTGTGCGGTGGCCACAGACCACATGTGTTCTCACGTGACAGAGGAGGGGTGAGCAGCAGCAGGGTGGAGAGGGCCCGTGGGCCACGTCAGGACACGCCTGAGTCCCGAGAGGCCGCAGACCTCCCACCACCCGCGGCCAGAGGAAAGCGCCTGGCGGCTGCCCTCGAACACCAGGAAGAGCCCGGCTCTCCTGTCCTGCACGTGCTCCTCTGGGCCCCGGAGCGCGG
>NW_006159574.1:2506975-2509457 GCF_000334495.1 Tupaia belangeri chinensis
CCTCGGTGTGGGGAGCCCGCCGTGGCGTCGAGCAGGTGCCCGTGCGCGCTCCTCGGCGTCAGAGGAGCAGCCTCAGTAAGTTCAGTACCCGCCGGGCCGTGCCCCGGACCGACTGCAGAGCGCTCACAGGGTCTGTGGTGTGTACGCGCGAGAGGCGCCTCTAAGGCCAGGAGGCTGTCCCGGTGGAGGGAGGCCCAGCGTGCAGTCCCCTCCACACCGGCCGCCCGTGAGGCGGGCAACTGGCCCTCTCCGTTACTCACGATGCAAAGTTGGCTTTTTCTGAAGCGTGAAGAAGGAAGCGATCTCGTGTGCAGAGTTAAACCCTCAGGGTACCTTGACTACTTGTGCTGACTCCTTCGCTTATGAGCCGCAGCGTGGGCCTGGTCCAGATCAGACGCTCCATGGAAGGCACTGACGGCAACGGCAGGCTGAATGCAGACGCCTGGCACACCTCGGGCCGGGACGCCCAGGGCCAGGGTCCTGCCGTCCTGCCACAGCCAAACGTGCCGCTGCGTCATGGGCAGGAGCTCCCGGGGTGAGGGCTTCTGATCATCCAGATGCCGCTTCCAGAGGCTCACACTGCCCTCGTACGGACGCGTGGCACCCTCCAACCTTCCTCCAGCTGCTGAGCCCCCCGTGGTCCCCGGTGGCCGAGTCCAGCTGGAGGCCCCCGTGCTGTATTGGGCCGAGTCTGTCCAGTACCCTAAGTCTCGCTCTCCCACCGTCCTGCAGGGCGAGGAGGCACGGGGTGGTCACTTCCTCACTGGCTGAGTTCTCATTCTGGGGTCAGTTTGGCCTCGGTCCAGGCACGGGAGACCCAGGCTTTCAGGAGTGGGAGGCTCGCAGCTGCCCTCAGGTGTGACCCAGGGTCAGGTGCTCCCAGCACCCTGAGGGAGGGAAGGCTGGGCGCCCCATCCTCAGGCCCTGGCCCCCAAGAACGAGACTTTCTGAGCCCAAGGCAAGGCTCGTTTCCAGTCTAAGGGAAGCCAGAGCCACAAACGTGGGATGACGACCAAGGGACGGGGCTGTCCCTGGGCTCTGGAGAAGCGTGGACCGCACCTTCGATGCCCGCGGGGCCCAGCAGCAGCTTAGTCGGAGGGTCTGCATGCCCAGGAGGGAAGCGCTGGTACCATGTGCTCGCCCCACGTTGTGAGGCCTTTCCCTCAGGGCCCTCCCAGTCTTCAGCCCATGTGGGGAGTGACTGGGCACGGCCCAGCACATAGCTGCAGACATGTGAGCAGGCGGCCTGGTGGGGGACTGAGCTCACGGAAGGAGACGCTCAGCCACGGCAGACTGGACACCCTCGTCCTCAATTGCAGATTCCTCTTAGAGAGTATGTGTGCACACAGGTCACGCACGTGAGACAGAGCGGCACTGCCACGGGCCTGGTCGCGCTGAGGTTTTCCCTCCCAGTCCTCCCGCCTGGAGGGTCCTGGGCACACAGGTGCCTGGCCTGCCCCAGCTGTGGGTCCTGGGGACTCAGCAGAGCTCGCCTGGGGAGCCCAGCCCCACCACCCACACGCTACTGACTGCGACAGGGCCTGGGCCGTGGCCTCCCATGTCCTGATGCGCGAGTCTGGGCGGGTTGGGACCGGAAAGTGGCCCTGTACCCACCCTGGGCCCTCTGATGCACGTGCGCCTCGGAATGGAATCTGGAATGGATGGAGGGACTTTTCCAGGCAAATCCCTGAGTCTCAGGTCTGGTAATGACGGTGACGTGTGGTCTGTCACCATCACTCTGAGAGCGCGCAGGTGACGCCCCGGGACACCTATCCGACAGCGTGCAGGTGACACCCCGGGACACCCCCCGAGAGCGCGCAGGTGACGCCCCGGGACACCCCCCGAGAGCGCGCATGTGATGCCCCGGGACACCCCCCGAGAGCGTGCAGGTGACGCCCCGGGACACCCCCCGAGAGCGCACAGGTGACGCCCTGTGCTTGCATGGCTGCAACCTGCACATGGCAACACGTGGCAAGCCAGCTGGCTGACCACCTGACCGAGGGGAAACTGAGGGGCTAGCAAGGACATTGGGGGCCACGCCGGGAGCAGCAGGACAGCGAGCTGGCATGAGCTGCGCTCCAGGGCACAGCCTGGTCCACTGTTCCCTGTGCCAGCTCTGGCCATCGAAGCCCAGGGGCCGTCCTCTGGCAGAAAGGCCTCTCCAGCCGAAGAGATGCATCTTGTGACTCTCCTGTGGCCTGCCACTTCGAGTTGTGTGCCCTTAAAGACATGTCCAAGTCTGGGACCAGCAGCTGGTGTAACGGCTACGTCGCTGGACTCCCATGTAGTTGACTGTGGTTCAAGTCCTGAACCCAGTGGCTTAAACTCACGTCAGGCATGTGTGCGTGCATGCCAGGATCCCGAAAGGAGAATGGGGAAGGAGTTGCGGCTTAGCCATGCCCCCTGAGGATGATTTCTTGCTTTTTGTCTCTCTGTCTCTCTGTCTTTCTGGCGAGCGTATGCGCCCTATAACAACAACAAT
>NW_006159574.1:2509501-2509755 GCF_000334495.1 Tupaia belangeri chinensis
AAAAAAAAAAAAAAAAATATGCGCTCCAGTCTCACCCTGCGGCGCTGACTCTGGGAGCGGCCTCTGCAGCTGGCTCTCGTGTCGTCCCTTTACCCTGTTTCCTCACTGACTGGGACTTCCGGGCTTCCAGTCTCATCCTCTTGTGCCAGGGCCACACTGTCTTCATCACATTTGCTTTGGATTCAACAGTAGGTTTGTTTTTTTTTTTTTTTTTTTAAGAGAGATTTTTGCTATAGGGGGCGTGTACTGGCCAG
>NW_006159574.1:2511570-2520147 GCF_000334495.1 Tupaia belangeri chinensis
AAAAAAAAAAAAAAAAATATGCGCTCCAGTCTCACCCTGCGGCGCTGACTCTGGGAGCGGCCTCTGCAGCTGGCTCTCGTGTCGTCCCTTTACCCTGTTTCCTCACTGACTGGGACTTCCGGGCTTCCAGTCTCATCCTCTTGTGCCAGGGCCACACTGTCTTCATCACATTTGCTTTGGATTCAACAGTAGGTTTGTTTTTTTTTTTTTTTTTTTAAGAGAGATTTTTGCTATAGGGTGCGTGTACTGGCCAGAGAGACAGAAAGTGAGAAGTTACCCCCTGGGGAGATGGCCACGCCGCAATCCTTTCTCCTCCAGTCTCGGGATTTTGAGCACGCACAAACGTCTGCTGTTTTAAGCACCGCGTGTGCGACTTGAATCGTGGCCGACTACGTGGAGTCCAGTGATGCAACCGCCACTCCATCTGCTGGTCCTCAGGAGCAGGCGTAAGCAGGAGGCATGAGGGCCCTCCTGTATGCCCCTCAGAATCGTCCTGGGGATTTGGGTTCCTGCCGACTGCAGGTGACATTTAGAATCGGCTTCTCAGTTTCTCCGGAGATACCGGCTGGGACTCTCAGCTGGGATTCCCAGGGGCTGTACTGGACCTGGAGCTAAGTCCCACCACTGCGGCCGTGTCTGACTTTTTGATCTGTGAACTTGATGTCTTTCCATTTGTTCAGCCCATCTTTAATTTTTTTCAGGAATGGCTGTAGCATTCAGACTATGTTTTCTATTTCTTTTCTGACATTTCTTTCTTCTTTTTAAAAACATTTATTTATTTATTTGTTGTGATTTTCTAGCTGCTGGGTTCAGGACTCAAACCATGGTCAGCCATGTGGGAGCCCAGCCCCTTAACCCCATGCCACCTGCTGACCTGTGACATTTATTTTTAAGTATTTTACTCTTTTCGATGCTCTTGTGAATGACGTTATTTTCATTTTCAGATTGCTTATGGTGCGCGTGTACGATAGGCATACAGCTTGTTTTCGGGTATTGCTTTTATATCCTGCCAACTTGCTCAACCTGTGACTTCTGAGAGTTTTTAGTGCATTTCTTAAAATGTTTTACGCATGAGACACGCCGTCTGCAGGTGAAGGTGGCGTCGCGTCTCCCCCCGCTCGCCCAGTGCCCTCCAGCTCGCCGGCACAGGGTGGGAGCAGACGCTGCCTTTCCTGACCTGGGGAAGTGCCCAGTCTTTCAGCACGCTGAGCCTTACCCCGCTAAGGGCGACGCAGGCTGAGGGGCCCCCGCAGGTGTCCTTCGTCAGATCGAGGACGACCTTTTCCGTCGAGTTCGTGGGGTGCTTCCAGCATGACAAAGTTCGGCACGTGTCGGGACAATCTTGTGATTTCTGTTTTTGTTTTACGGAGAAGACACATTTCCTTCATTTCTGGATGTTCAATAAACCGTGTGTCCCTGGGGTGAGCCCCACCTGGTCACGGTGTACAATTCTCGTCACACCCACTGCACTTGCCTGCTGGTATTTTGGAGGATTTTTGCATGCACGCATGTCAGTGATATTGCTCGGTAAGTTTTCCTTTTTTTGGGTGATGTCTTTGCCTGGTTTTGTTTTGGACAATGCTGGTTTCATAAAATGCTACATTTAAAAAACACAGCAAAACACAAGCTCCCTACCTATCACTCAGTGTGGTGCTCTAGAATCCCGCTGAAGATGGAGTGGGGTTTGCTACAACTGCACCTCCATCCGGGGCCCGAGCCGCAGGTGGGCTGGGAGGGCCCTGAGGTGTCGCGAGGGCATCAGTGCCCGCAGTGCCGGCCTGGCATGTGTCTCGGCCGACCCGGCCAGCTCGCTCCGGAGGAGGAGGGCGTTCTCTGCCTGGAGCTACGGCCTGGGCTTCTCAGCACACGCTCCTGGACATGGTGACATCTCTTCAGGGATGGGCATGACAGAGCCTGAAGCCTGGTGCTACTGGTGACAGAGGAAGGAAGCAGGACTCAGAAGTCACAGCGCGCATCGAGGACAACAGGAAGGGAAGCCACCTGCGCCACAGCCTCGTGGCTAAGGGAGCCCTGTCCCATGCAGCCAGCCATAGTTCGAGTCCGGGCACCAGTGGCTTGAAAAACGTGCTGGGCCCCTGTGCATGCCTCCAATCCAACAAGTCAGACTGCAGGGTGGCCATGCCCCACTGGGGAGTGCCTCCTCCCTCTCCCTCTGTCTCTGACTCTCTGTCTCCCTCTGGCAGGAGTCCACTTCCTCTGGCAATAAACCAGGTGAAGGGGAAGGCCAGTGCGGCTGGGCCTGCCCTGGGGTCTCCGTGCTCACGTTCCGGAGGGCTCTCACTGCGCAGGGCAGTCCCTCCTGCGGGGGCGCCTGCTCGGCTCTTCCCCAGGGCACGCCCAGCGGCCGGATGTCTTGCTAGAACGAGCCTGTCCAGCCGACACACCGACCTGCCAGCCCAAGGCCAGGCCCACAGAGCTGGGTGGATACGCGTTCTGTGGTTTAAACAGGATAAGAGAAGATGGAAAACCCAGAGGAAGAGACAGAGCCACGCTGAGGTCCGAAGTTTCCTCTGGAACAGGGGGTGTCACCTCCTTTGTTCTCGACTCAGGGAGTGTGGGCATTTGGGGGGAGGGCGAGCAGGGCCAGTCTGGCCAGGCGGCCACCCCGTCCGCCTGGGCTTGCCTTCCCACACTCGCTCACACACGTTGCCAGGCATCCGCCACCAGGCACAGTGCCAGGCCTGGGCCGGGCACGAGGGCCGCGCTCGCCACCCCTAGGCCTGGCATTCTGTGAATGGAGCGGGCGTCTGTCCGGCTGGAGCCCCCACGGAGGTATTAAGAGCAGCAGTCATGGTGTCCCTTCCTGCCTGCGCCCTCTTCTTTTGCTGAGCGCCATTCTTGTCAGCCCAGAAGCTCAGTGGAGACGGGGAGCTAATGAGCCTTGGCTGGGCTGGGGGGGCTCCCTCTGCTCTCTGTACCTGCCCCTCCCTCCTTTCGCCAGGACCTCTCCTGCCACCGGGGTAGCTGGGGTGTCCCGAGGGAGACAGGAGGTGGAGAGGATCGGAAGGGAGGGGTCAGCCCGTGCTGCGGAGCTCGGGCGCTGGACTCCCACGTGGCCCACCACGGCTCCTGGCGGCTTGGCGGCCATGCTGCGTGCACCTTTAGATGCAGTAGCGGCTGTGTCGTTGGACTCCCACACGGCCAGCTGCAGTTTGAGTCCCAGACCAGCGGCTTAAAACTCAGACTGGACACGTGTGTGTACATGTCCAAGATCCCAGGAGGAGAATGGAGAAGGAACTGTGGCATGTCCATCCACCCTGGGGGCTGATTTTGCTCTGTCTCTGTCTCTCTCTGTCTCACCAGTGAATGCACGTGCCCTATAGCAAAAAAAACTCTCTCTCAAAAAAAAAAACAAAAACCCAAAACAACAAAAAAACAACAGAAAAGCCAAGCTGTGCATGCCCCAAAGCCCACGAGAACGGCAGAGAAGGGACTGCCGTGCTGCCATCCCTCCGAGGGTGTCTCACTTTCCCTCTCACTGTCTGTCTCTGGTGAGTACACATGCCCTAGAGCAAAAAGCTTTAAAAAAACTGGAAGATAAGCGGCCCTGGGAGCTACTGGTTCCCGTCCTGGTGCAGAGCCCGGGCTGAAAGACCCAATGGTGGCACTTTGGCCGTTACCTCTGCCCGCTCGGCCTCTGGCTCCGGCTGCCGGAGATCAGACACGGGCCGCGGCAGTAAGAAAAGCCGGATGGAAGTGGGGGCCTCAGTGGGACCCGGGGCAGGTAGGGAGGGGCGTCCCCGTGGGCCTCTGACCCAGCAGAGGCAGCGGCCCCTGTGTGCATGCAGCCCTGCAGGGTGGGAGGAGGGCGTGCCACGCCCCGGACGTGCAGGGGAGCAGAGGTGCCGTCGCTCCCAGTCTCTTAGCAGCAGGGCAGAGGTCTGCATCGGGCTGGAAGCGAGGTCTCCCTTGTCCAGCATGGGAGAGCGGCCCCTCTGAGCTTTGCTCCTGCAGGAAACTGGAATCCTGTTTTGCAAGGGCATCATGAAGGAAGTGTTTGGCACTCCGGATGGGAGGGGAACACCGAGACTGCCTCTCTGGTGGTTCAGGTGGTACCCACACAGTACCTGGGGGGCACAGGGGTTTGGATGCCCCTTTCCCAGGCTGGGGCACAGAGGCAGCCTGAGTCTTCCTCGGTGTCAGCCCCAGGAGGGGAGTGACTGGGAGGGGCGGGCACGCACCCTGATGCTGTCTCTGCAGAGAAGGGGCTCCTGGTGAACAGGGCCACGCAGTGCCGGCCACGGCTTTGTGCTTCTCTACCCACAAACCCAGGCCATTGTGCACCTGTCCAAGCCTCAGTTTCCCACCTACAAGGCGGCCCGGTAGCCGCCCCCGGATGTGACAGCAGTTGGAATGCAGCGGAGGCTGGCCTGCCAAGCACAGTGCAGGTGGAAGAGGGCGCCTTCTGCACAGCTGGGCTTGTGGCTCCTGGGCTCTGATGGCCCGGGTGCTGAGCCGCAGTGGGAGGAGGGCCCTCCTGGCAGGTGCAGGTGGCTCCAGTTCTGGTGGCTGAGTGACATGGCAGTGGCTGGCCAGCCCTTTTTGTTTTAGGTTTTTGCCATGGGGTGCCAGAGAGAGAGAAAAGGAAAGTGAGAAATCCTCCCCCAGGGGGCATGGCTATCTATAATCCCTTCTCCTCCATCCTCCCCCGGGATTTTGGACACACATGCACATGTACTCAGCATGATTTTCAAGCCCCTGGGTCAGGGATTCAAATCGTGCTCAGTCACGTGGGAGTCCAGCACCGCATACAGCATGCCACCTGTACCCCCTAGCCCTGCAAGCATTTTAAAACTTCTGTCCCAATGGGCTCTGGTCAGGTATAGCCTAGGGGAGCTGCGGCCTCTGTGGGCCATCCTTTGTGTGTGTGTGCATGTGCATATACATGCATATGTGAACATGCCACCGACACACATGTCCATACAACAGCACATGACATGTATATATGCACACACCCATGACACACGTGCATTATGTATGCATGCACACATTTTAATGAGTGCACAAACACATGCATGTGGTAGGAGGGAGACTGGAGGAGGCAGAGGTGGATGACCTATGAGCCCCCAGACCTGCAGCTTTCTTACTTATCGGTGTTTAAAAGTGCCTCATCTGGGGCCTGCAGGTGGCATGGTGGTTAAGGTGCTGGACTCCCACAGGGCCCACCGTGGTTCGAGTCCCAGACTTGGAGACTTGAAACTCATGCCAAGTTTATGTGCGTGAGTGCCCAGGGTCCTGGAAGGAGAATGGAGAAGGGATTGTGGTGTGGCCGTGCCTGCTGGGGGTGGGTTCTCACGCTCTCTGGTGAGTGCACATCCCTATAGCAAAAAGCTCTGAGAAGAGTGCCTCGTGAGCACCAGCAGGCCGGCTGAGCCGTGCGGGGGCAGCAGGTCCACACCCCTCCCCAGCCCGCCCAGGCGTCTGAAGTACTCAGTGTCCTAGGCCTCTTCCTCAGGCCTCCTGCCAGCTGGGCCTTACCACCCTGTCCATTCTGCACACCCTCGAATGGAGGTGACAGGAGCTGGCCTCAGCAAGGTGTACCCGTGGCCACACACGTCCTTATCCAGGTGCCTTGCAGGGTCCAGGAGGGGCAGGTGGGGAGCGAGGAGTGAGGAGCACGTAGCTCCCAGGGAAACCAGTGTTCAAGGTCGGCCCCTCAGGGTTCCGTTTCCACGGGAAGTGTCAATGTCGGCCAGAGACTGGACGCCAGGCGGTTGCTGGACCCTCGGGGCCCGTGTGACGGTGCAGCTCTGCTGAGCCTGGGGAGCACCGTGGGGACTGCAACCCGCTACTGCTGTTACAGCCTGGGTGGCACGGGGGCTGCGGCCTCACGGTTCCGGGGCTGGCGCAATTCCGGCTCCTGCCAACCTTGTCTTTTGGTGTCGGTGGGCCACTTCAGAACGTGCCCTGCTGTCTGAGACCCAGCAGGGTCACCCTGCAGTCCTTGGGGACCAGAGGTGGCACTTGAAAGCCCCCTCCTGTTGCCGGAAGGAGTGCGGCTCCTGCCCCCTTCCTGGCGACGGCCAGGGAACAGTGGCTCTGGTAAGTCCGCACTTCAGTTCTGAAGGGGACGCTTACCTTGAACAGAGACTGCTATGGAAACAGGCTGAGAGCTAGGAGCAAGCGTGTGGTTGCGGCCCGCGGGCCCTGCTGACCACACGGCTGATGGACAGGACACTTCCTCCGGGTCCTCCCGGCCCGCATGGCCCTCCGGTGACCGTGTGCCCTAGGTGGATGCCATCGCTGGAGAGAGCTGCTCTGACGGCCTGGCACCCACGTTCACGACAGCCACTGGACACGCCTCCACGCCCTTGGCAGCGTGGAGCTTGGAGCAGCCCGCGGGCAGCCAGGCGTCCAGGGCTGCAGGCCGCAGGTCCCCTTCTCCCTGAGTGGACGCCCGCCTGCTGTCCAGGCCACTGCTGGAGCTCTGCCGTGCCCACGTCACCACACGTCGGCTATGTCATGTGAAATCCCCTCTTTTAAGTAATCACTCCCACTGGGTCTCATCTCTGGAAGGTGTTGCGTCGGATGTGTGTGCTTCAAATCCAGTTTTATCCTGTTACTCTTACAACTGTAAAACGACCGCCTGCCTTCCCACGCTGCTGTACCGCCTGTCGCCTGCACCAGGCAGCTCTCCGTAAGTGTAGCCGTTGTGTTTTGCCTTTTTTCCCCAGAGATTTTTGTTATAGCGCGTGGTCACCAGGGAGACAGAAACAGAGAGAAAGCGAGAAATCACCCCCCAGAGGGGATGGCCATGGTGCAATTCCTTCTCCTTTATTCTCTTGGGATTGGGGGCATGCACGCACATGTGCCTGGTGCATTTCAACCTGCTGGGTCTGGGACTCGAACCGTGGTTGGCCACATGGCAATCCAGTGCCTTAACCGCCACACCACCTACTGGCCCCTTTTTTTGTTTTTCCTTTGGATTTGCCAGAGTGTATGTGCATTTGCAGAGAGGAGAGGGGGAAGTGGAGAAAGCACCACCCATGCGTGTGGCCATGGGGCACCTTTGTCGGGACTGGGGCATGTCGGGACTCGGCACACACACGCCTGGCGTTTCCAAGCCACCATGACTGGGACTGGAGCCATGTGGTTGGCCATGAGCTATTTGGCTCCCTTACTCGGCGGGCCACCCCTGGGCTGGCCTATTCTCTGCAACTTTCATTTTTTAAGATTTTTGTCATAGGGCACGTATGTTCACTCAACACAGACAGGCAGAGAATAGAGAAGGAAAGTGAGAAATCACCCCCAGGGTGGGGTGGGGACAGGCCACACTGCGGCCCTGCCGCCTTCACTCTTCTCTTGGGATCTCAGGCATGCACATGCCAGTCCCTGATGTTCTTTTCAAGACCTGAACAGTGGAGGCGGCTCTGTGGGCTCCAGCACCTGGCCCACCACGTCACTGCTGGCCTGTGTGGCTCCTGCCAAGAGCTGAGCTCGCGGGCGCCATCTCCTCTCAGGGCAGGGTCCATGCCGGGGCTGGGCGTCCGGGGATCCCACGGGCGGGCTCTGCTGTGCCCTGCCCTCCGGCTCTTCCTCGAACCCGTGTGCTTCTGGGGGGGTCGGGACAGATGGAGGCCGGCCCTTAAACCCAAGCACTGTTGAAATGGGCTACATTGGGCCAGCAGGTGGCGTGGGGGTTAAGACGCTGAACCCCTGCATAAGCAGCCGCGGTCTGAGTCCTGGGCACAGTGGCTCGAAAATCACGCTGGTAGTGTGTACACGTGCCCAAAATTTCGAGAGGAGAACGGAGAAAGGATCATAGCGTGGCCGTCCCCCTGGGCCTTCTCACTTCCCCGCTGTTTCTCCTTTCCTATCGGTGAGTGCGCTCCACGGCAAACCCGAAACACTTGCTACATTAGCTGACGGCCTTGCAAGGAGCATGCGTAAGACCGGCCGGGTCGCCCAGTTCGGCCCACTGCGCTGGGTCTCTTCCCGCCGGGCGTGGCTACGTCCTGTCACTCGGACCCCACCCAGCAGGTGTGCTGACGTCACACACAGCAGCAGACAGGTCACGGGGTCATTCTCAGTCCTGAGGACACTGCCATCCTGCTCAGACTCTCATGACTGTGGCCGTCCGCGGGACGGTGAGGACTCGGCCTTCTCTGCCGGATCTGAACTCCCCGTCAGGCAGAGAAGCTGCCCCCACCGTGAGGGGGGCCAGCACCAGCGTCTCTCGGCCTGCTCGGGGGCGGATATATGGGTTGGGTCGGTCTGTGGCGCCGCCTGGCGGTTGTGGCGGGCTGGAGCGGCCCCCGCTCTGAGCTGGCTGGCTGCACCGCTGACCTGAACAGGGCAGGCCAGAGGGCAGGAGGTCGCATGCACCCGTGCCGGGTCGCTGTCCCCAGGTGCCGTGGCCAGAGCTGGAGGTCCAGCTGTTGGCAGAGTCACGTGGACACACCAAGGGCTCCAGCCCAGCCACAGCCCCGCCACAGTCAGCCCCGCCATGGTCAGCCCCGACCACGGTCAGCCCTGACCACGGTCAGCCCCGCCTTGGTCAGCTCAGACCACGGTCAGTCCCGCCTCGTTCAGCCCCGACATCGTAAGCACCGCCTC
>NW_006159574.1:2528920-2531262 GCF_000334495.1 Tupaia belangeri chinensis
CCTGCACCCGTGCCGGGTCGCTGTCCCCAGGTGCCGTGGCCAGAGCTGGAGGTCCAGCTGTTGGCAGAGTCACGTGGACACACCAAGGGCTCCTGCCCAGCCACAGCCCCGCCACAGTCAGCCCCGCCATGGTCAGCCCCGACCACGGTCAGCCCTGACCACGGTCAGCCCCGCCTTGGTCAGCTCAGACCACGGTCAGTCCCGCCTCGTTCAGCCCCGACATGGTCAGTCCCGCCTCGGTCAGCCCAGGCCATGGTCAGCCCAGACCACGGTCAGCCCTGACATGGTCAGTCCCACCTTGGCCAGCCCAGACCACGGTCAGCCCAGACCACGGTGAGCCCCGCCACGGTGAGCCCCGCCTCGGTCAGCCCAGACCATGGTCAGCCCAGGCCACGGTCAGCCCAGACCACAGTCAGTCCCACCTCGGTCAGCCCCGCCACAGTCAGCCCCGACCATGGTCAGCCCCGACATGGTCAGTCCTGCCTCGGTCAGCCGCGCCACAGTCAGCGCCACCTCGGTCAGCCCCAACCACGGTCAGCCCAGACCACGGTCAGCCCTGACATGGTCAGTCCCACCTCGGTCAGCCCAGACCACGGTCAGCCCAGACCACGGTGAGCCCCGCCACGGTGAGCCCCGCCCCCTGCCTCCGTCAGCCCGCACCACGGTGAGCCCCGCCTCGGTCAGCCCAGACCACGGTGAGCCCCGCTTCGGTCAGCCCAGACCACGGTCAGCCCCGACATGGTCAGTCCCACCACGGTCAGCCCCGCCTCGGTCAGCCCCGACCACGGTCTGCCCAGACCACCTCACGAGAAGCCCTGAGGAACCCTCGCTTTCCCTGGAGTTTGGTGCTGTTTATTTTAGGTTTTGCCATAGCACATATGTTTCCTGGTGAGAGACAGAGACAGAGAGAGAGTGAGAAGGCACCCCTGGGGAGATGCCACCCGCAGTCCCTCCTCCGTCCTCAGGATTACGGGCACGCACCTCGGCGTGATTTTCACGCTGCCAGGTCTGACGCTACAACCGCGTGGACCACAGGGGAGCGTGGCGCCTTAGTCACCACGCCACCTGCTGCCCCACGGGCCTCTGCGCAGCTGCGGCTGAGCCGTGAAATGTCGTCACGGAAGTGTCACGTGTGATTATGAGACCCTGTGACCCAGCCATCATGGGTGACATGTCACGGTGCCCGGAACGCGTACGCAGGTCTCACACGGGGCACGGAGTCCTGCAGTCGGGTGCCGAGGGAGGCCCTCCCTCGAGGAGGGCGGTTCTGACAAAGCGTGGGAAACGGACCCCAGGTCTGGTGGTCCCGGACTGCGACCCTGCTCCGGGAGTGCCTGCCTCGTGACGAGCCGACCGCACCGGCTGCGTGTCGCCAGTTGGGCGTGAGGTGAGCCTGTCTCCGACAGCGCCCTCCCCTGGCTACACGCTCGAAGCACGCCCCTCCGCAGGGCCGCCACGGCGGCGAGCACAGAGGCAAGGCTGGCTTTGGGCCGGCCACCTCTGAGGCCCGAGCACGGGAGGACGAGGCCCTCTGGGCCCTGCCGTGGCACTCATGCACCGGCCGCAGCCGGCCCCTTGAGAGCCTGCGTAGCCGCGCTCCGGGGAGCGGCCGAGTGCACACGGAGCACGGCAGTGCAGACTGTGGCCAGGCCTGGGACACGCCCGTGCCGTGGTAGCCATGTAAACACGTGACACCGCCAAGAACAGGAGAGGACGCAGAACTGTCTCCTCCCCAAAGAGCTTTTGCGTGTGACTCCGAGGTTTACTGCGACACAATGAGATGTATTGTACAGCTCACGCTGGAGGCTTTCACTTGAAACACACGAGGTTAGCAATGACAATGCAGCACGCAGGCCCGTCTTCAGATGGGCTCATTCCCACTGATCATTTACGAGGGGGCAGTCTGGGAGGCAGGGACAGCGGTGTTACAGGGGTGTGCGCTACCTTTACAGACAGGCGGGGATTTGGCACCTCCCTGTTCGCAGGCCACTCTCCCTGCTACACTGCTTCTAGGAACACAGCCCTCCTTAACCGCGAGAGTGGCCTGGGGCTGGACGCAGTGTCCTTCCTACACCAGGCCCCGCGTGGGCCACAGCCCACGGAGCCTTCAGGTCACCGGGGTCAGCCTGAGTTCTACGAAGCTGCGTGTCTGGGGGGCTCTGGCTCTCACGGCCACTCTGTAGCCCCAGCCCGTCTGTGTGCTGCGTCCACGCAGGGCCAGGGCTGCCTCTCACTGCTTGTGGGTGTCCCTGCGCTTTCTTCCCAGGAATGCGAGGGTGTCTGGGTCCTCAGGGTGCCTGGAGGGGCCAGGCTGCCTGGCAGGGCGAGCGTGCCAGCCCCGC
>NW_006159574.1:2531274-2532837 GCF_000334495.1 Tupaia belangeri chinensis
GCATCGGTGCTCGCTAGGGGCCTGACTTTGCAAGGTGGAAACCAGCACTTTGAAATGAAAAGCGTCTCGAGGTTGGGGCTCCTCCATAACCTCACGAAGCAGGTGGGGACCAGCTGCTGCCCCAGGGAGTGCAGAGCCTGCCTGGGACGGGGTGACCTGTGGTGACCTGTGGTGACCTGGGCGGTCCGCAGTGCTGAAAGCCTGTCGCAGGGAGGGCAGACATGGAAAGGCCCTCTCCCCTCGAAGGTCGTCCTAAGGTGAGGTCACACGTGGCTTCTGCACTGGGGCCTCTGCTGGCACCTGGCCGGCTGTCCCCGGGCCACCCTGAACGGCTGGCATCTCAGGCAGTGAGAGACCAGCCGGGCCGTGCTGACTGCTGTCACGCCCGCGGCACTGTCCACAGGAAGGGGTGTGAGGTGTGCTTTAAGAAAAGTCATTTGTGTCCAAGAAAGAAGAGATGAGCCGGCTCGCCCCTGTCCAAGAAAGAAGAGATGAGCCGGTTCCCCCAACACCTCCCAAAAAAAGAGACTAAACTGCACAGGAACAAAGTTTTGTCTTATTATAGAGTTAATTAGGTGATTTCTCAGAGTTACACTCCAAAGAACAAATGAAGTCTGGGCATAATGTCTTTTAGTTGCTCTTCTCTACTGGACAATTTTTCCTGATTATTTGATGAGATTCCTAGGTAAAGGGGTTAAGAGAGTTGCATTTCTATTGGTAAGTTTCTTCAGTCAGATAAGTATATTCTATAGGAAGCTCCTCCTTATACTTGGGATAGGAGAACAAGGTTACAAGTACCTTGATACTTAGGCAATTTTAAGACTGCTTAGCATGTCAGCACTCCAGTCTTTGGGTATTGTCTTCTCAACTCCAAGGAAGTTCTTGCATTATGAATAAAGTTAATAAATTAGAGCAACAAAAGCCTTTTTTTTTTTTTTTTTTTACTTCTAATCATTAAATGCTTGGTGGAAGAAAATGTTAAAACATTTAGTAAAATTTTTTTGTGTGTGTGCTTATCTGAATTTTGTTAGTGACAATTCTTTCTACAACAAAAGAATTAAATTTAAATATTAGAGCAAAGTAATAGAAAAAATGATTAAGTGATGGAAAAAGCACAAACAATTTAAGGGCATAATTTCATCTACTTATTTTTAAAAATCTTTTTATACACTACAGTGAAAGTGTTCTGAGTTCACCAAATTTGTGTCTCACAATCAAGAAGAATGAGAATTGGGGACAAAGGAGGGGGTAGTAAAGCAGAGTTTTAGTAAAAGACAAAGCTTTGAACAGGGAGGGATCTTGAAAGGGGGTTGCTGACTTGGGGCTCTCATCAAAGATTCTTATCTAGAAGTCTAAGCAATAGTTCTCTGATAAGGAAATGGGCTTCAAAAAATAACTATAACTGCCCATTGAGTAGCAGTTTTTGGTTCCCAGTTCTTCCCTGATGAAAATATTGCCCAAGTCTTTGGTGCCTATGGTTCATAAAGGTCATATTCTTGGTTCTGGAATTGAATAGAAAGAGCTATAGTGGCTATAATTGCTTTAGGTCATGTTGCATATTGT
>NW_006159574.1:2533725-2536357 GCF_000334495.1 Tupaia belangeri chinensis
TTCCTTTCTTTCTTTCTTTCTTTCTTTCTTTTTTTTTTTTGGAGAGGTTTTTGGTATAGGGTGCATGCACTCGCCAGAAAGATGGAGAGAGACAGAGGGACAGAAAGTAAGAAATCACCCCCCTCCCCGGGTGGGGGGATGGCCACACTGCAATCCCTTCTCCTCCATCTTCCTCTTGAGATCTTGGCCATGCATACACACACGCCCAGCATGAGTTTAAGCCACGGTGTCCAGGACTTTAACCACAGTTGACTACGTGGAAATCCAGTGACGTAGTCATTAGAACATCTGCTTTTCCTATTTTTTTCTAATGAACTCTTGTTATGTATAATTTGATCTATTTCTAACTGGTCAATGATTGATACCCACAGAGTTTTTCAGATTATAAACATTTTTCTCTCACAGTCTTTTACAGGAAGGGGTGTGAGGTGTGCTTTAAGAAAAGTCATTTGTGTCCAAGAAAGAAGAGATGAGCCGGCTCGCCCCTGCCCACGACCGCCCCCCCCGCCGGTCTCCCTCCTGGGGATCTGGTTAAATGAAAATACACGAGTGGCTATGCAGTGCTGGCCACAGGAGTGAGACCCTCCCACCGCGCGTCACGACAGGACACGAGTGAGTCGAATCAGGACCCCGCGGCCTGGGGGCTGGGCTCCACGGGCCTCAGACCAGCCTCACTGCGGGAGGGCCTTCAGGACTGCGTTCACCTCCTCCGCCACCGCCGTCAGCGCGAACTCGAACTGCTCCTGTGAGGGACGGGAAAGGACGGGCTGTGACAGTGCTTCTGCTCCGCGTCCGCGTGGCATGCAGAGAAACTGTTGAAGGCGGCGGAGGGCTGAGAACTCAGTGGAGAGGAGGCTGCGTGGCTGGCCGGGCTGGCGCCTCTCCTGCCCAGGTTGGCCCCCAGATTGCTGCAGCCCTCTGGCTGGCCCTGGACGTCACGGCTGACCTGCGCCCCTGGGCCTGACAGCCCCCCTCCCTGACTGCCTGGTGGTCAGTCCAGCAGAAGGACCCTTCCAGGGACAGAGAGCCCGTGGGTTACTTGTCACCCGCATCACCTCGCACGGGCTCAGCATTTAGACTGCTGTGGGAACAGCTCAACAGGGAGCAGGTGCGGGCCGTGCGGCGGCCCAGTGGTGACACGCGGTTCTGAGAGGCTGAGCCACAGGGGACGTTGCAGGTTTGAGTCCAGAGGCCTCCCTGGGTATGCCAGGCATGCACGTGTCCGGGCTGGCTGAGGCTGGCGGGCAGGGCGCGGCCCCTGCCGGGCACTGTCTCTGCCTCTCCTGTTCTGTACGCAGTAACTAGACGGGGTCTGAGAACGAGTGCACCTGCATGCGGCCTCGGCTGCTCGGTAACTGCGGAGGGGCAGAGCCAGCGTGCTTGGGGCCGGGCATGCCCTGGCTGACGGGAGGCCCCGGGGCTGTCGCCCCACGCGGTCACCGAGGCGGCATGGCCTCGCATGGGTCCCTGCCTCCATGCTGACCTACAGGGATCACAGGGCCGTCAAACACCGGGAGCTGCTCTGCACACTCGGCCTCTCTGCAGGATGACGGAAGCGCTGGGGGCCCCGCCCGCCCCGGGGTGTCTGACCAGGGCTGTGGCCTGGTGGGTGGCTCCTGTCAGTGCGACTGCGGGCTGGTAACTGCTATAGATACGCCAGGCGTCTACACAGGGGCCACTGGAGGCACACGGGGTGATCCGTACCAGCTCTTTGACTTCTTTTGGGCAGGTCCGAAATAAGCTGAAATTTTGAATTAAGCACAACTAGGAAAGCACAGAGCGCTCTGTCTGACGAGGCCCCCCGACGGTCACACGGGAGTCACGACCCCTGGGGGTTGGAGTGCAGGTGAGGCGGGGCAGGGGGGCTGAGGACATGCACGGCGCTCTGACCACCTGTGGCCTGCGTGGCCTCACGCCGTCTGCCCTGTGCCCGGATGCTGTAGGTGGAGTCTGCGTCGGAACAGGGAGGCTGGTGCCATCTCCACCTGGAGGCCGAGCTGGACTAGAGTTCTCGACTCATGAGTTTCTCCATGTTCTACGTAGAATGGCTCTGTGATTCTGTAAGCAATGCCAGGTACTCTCGCCTCAGCACTCAGGGCTGACTGGCAATCTGAGACAGGGCTCCGTAAGGGTGTTTAGGCACGGCCTCGGTGTTTAGGCACGGCCTCGGTGTTTAGGCACGGCCTCGGTGTTTAGGCACGGCCTCGGTGTTTAGGTATGGCCTCGGTGTTTAGGCACGGCCTCGGAGTTTACGGATGACCTCTGTGTTAGATGTTTAGGGACGGCCTCCCAGGCCCTGAGCTGCTTGACTCCTGGGCCGTTTGCTGCTTCTGTGGTCCAGCTTCTGCTGGAGCACGGAGCTGACCCTGTTCAACCTCCTACGTGCCGCCTGGACAGGAGGCACTCAGGAGTAACGTGTGAGGGGCGCATGGGCTCTGGGAGCTGGGATCCCTGACACTCGGCAGCACCGGGGTTGGCCCAGCGCAGCCTCCAGGAACCCCTCTGCAGTGTGCGCAGTGGAAGGGAGCGCCACCCCCGCCCCCGTAAAAAGAATGAGAGAGGCAGGGAGAGGCACAGGGCAGGGAAGGACAGGGGGAGGCAGGGGGAGGCAGAGAGGGGCAGGGAGGGGCAG
>NW_006159574.1:2545834-2547348 GCF_000334495.1 Tupaia belangeri chinensis
GGGCAGGGAGGGGCAGGGGGAGGCAGCACCCACAGTGTGTTCACTGTACCGCAGCCCACCCACCTCAGTCAGCCTGGATGTGGGCATACATGCCCCCAGCACAGGGGGGTCTGGGGTGTGAACGTCTCTCTGTGGCCTGGTGCGGCAGAACACTGCAGTCTGCAGCGCCGCGTGGCTGCCCCGAATGGACGGTCAGCTCATCCCCACCGTGGCCGGCCCATGCTAGCCAGGGACCTTTGGGACTTACTGGTGGTGGGGAACTGGGCCTTTGACAGGTATAAGCTTCTTGGGCACTCAGGGTCCAGTACACCCTGGGCCACTGTCCTGTGACCAGCACGCGGCACAGCTGTGGCCATGATGACCCGGGGAGGCAGCAGTGGTGGTGAGCTCGGAACACGTCCGGAAGAACTGGGCGTACCGCCGGCCACGCTCGACAGCTCAGCCCAGCCCCAGCCCCAGCCCGGTGAGTGCTGAGGCCGGTCCATTCTCAACCGGAGCCTGGCTGCACCCTTGATGCTGAAAGGTTCCGGTGCTGTAGGAGCCCCAGCCAGCCCGAGGGAGGGCCCAGATGTGCCGTCGCCCTCTGGCATTGTCCTGGACAGGGCCAGCCCGGGCAGAGCGCGAAGCACGCACACCAGCCACGCTCACACTGAACCGTGGGCCACAGCCCGAGGGGGATGGACAGTACCTTGGTCTGGACCATGCCGGGTCTCTGGTCCCGCAGGTGCTCCAGGGTGGCTGCGATGTCGATCTCCTTAGCACCTGCAACAGAGCACAGGCCGGGGAGTCAGAGCACAGGCCGGGGAGTCAGAGCACAGGCCGGGGAGTCAGAGCACAGGCAGCCACGCGGCACTGGCCGTCTCTGCCGCGGGGTCGCCCTCTGGGCTCAGAGGCCAGTTGAGGTGGAGACACTCGGCCCGGCAGGCGCGGTGGGCAGCTGCGATTTCAGCGCTCGCGTAGAAAAGTCAGGGGAGGGCAGCTGGCGTGAGCACTCGTTCAAGAAAGCGGGGCTGGGATTGTGGCGAGATGCTTATCCAGACACCAAAGGCAGCTGTCGCCGTGGGAAACCGAAGCGCATTGCTTTCTGGGGGGAGGAGGCAGGAGGGCTCGTTTAAACTGTTGAAATCACAGGAAGCAGTATACAAGCTTAATTTGAACTGCACTTAAGTTTTTTTTTTAAAAGAAATGAAAGTTTGACTAATCTTTCACACCTTAATAGCCTTTAATTTTTTTTTAACTGGCTGTCCACATTTTCCAAGAAGGCACAGATGCGCGCATTGCTTTCTGGGGGGAGGAGGCAGGAGGGCTCGTTTAAACTGTTGAAATCACAGGAAGCAGTATACAAGCTTAATTTGAACTGCACTTAAGTTTTTTTTTTAAAAGAAATGAAAGTTTGACTAATCTTTCACACCTTAATAGCCTTTAATTTTTTTTTAACTGGCTGTCCACATTTTCCAAGAAGGCACAGATGCCCTGCCTCTGGCTGTGGCTGGGGGGGCCCCCGGGAGCGCCCC
>NW_006159574.1:2548103-2549587 GCF_000334495.1 Tupaia belangeri chinensis
CCGGGGCCGCCCCAGCCTCCGTAGAGGCCCCTGCCGGACAGGCGACGCTGGTGGCACTTGGACAGTGGGGCTCAGGCAACTTAACCTTGTCACGGACCCGCCACGTGCTCACTTCCCATTCTCCCACGTCCTCTGGCGGGTAGGCACCGAGCAAGACCGGCTTCCGACCCTCAGGCTTGCTGTCGTGTGTGGGGGGACAGGACGGGCCCTGCCTGAGGAGTGCCACAGAGTTCAGAGCGGGAACCCACTGGGCCCAAGCGAAGCAGGAGTAGCCCCGGAGTGCACCCTCCCAGCTGCCAGGAGGGAATGGGCTCTGACCACCCGGCTGTAGGTAAGGAGATCCCCAGAGAGCAGGGGGCTGCCCTCCTGAGGACCCGCCCTCGCCCTCTGAACTCCAGGTGGCCCCCTTCTGTCATACCTGCGTGCATGCCGAGTCCCTCGGCCATCCAATCAGAGAAGTGGGTCTGAAACGCGTTACTGCAACCGCTTACCCTAGGGGTCTGTGACCTCTAAGCGTGCAGGCCGAGACTGGCACTCCTCTGGGAAGGCTGTTGGCTGGCCGACAGGGGCGGGCAGGTTACCTCGGACAGGGAAAGGGTCTGGAGCCCGTGCTGCTGGCAGCTGGGAGCAGGGGCGGGGGCCCAGGAGGAGAGGCATCAGAACCAGGGATCATATTCCCATGGGGGAGCAGAGCAGGGGCGCTGAGGCTTCCAGGTGGCAGTGGGCGGATGGGGAGGGTCCAGAGCAGGGGACGGGGCTCCCACCCCAGCTCTGGACTGCATGATCTGGAGAAGATGTAGCGCATCTCTCCGACTGAGGTGTGAGGGCCGGGAGCATCGCCACTCCTCAGGTGACCAGGACGGCGCTGGCACCCAGGGCTGCCCGCCTTCCGGGCTGTGCCCTCTCAGGAAGGGGGGCGGTGGCCAGTGGGGTGGCCGGGAGCTGGCTGTGAGCCCAGGCTGCGTGACTGCTCCCCGAGGGGCTGGGGTCTCCAAAGCTGACAGGCCTCAGCAGGTACGGTGGCCGGAGGAGATGCACACGCTTACGATCCATGACACAGGGCCAGCAGGTGGTGTGGGGGTTAAGGCACTGGATTCCCACACGGCTGGCTGCGCGGTTCAAGTCTCGGACCTGGTGTCCCGAAAGTCACGCTAGGAGCATGTGTGTGTGCCCCCGTCCTGAGAGGGTGGAGAAGCAACCGCACCTTGGCCAGCCCTCTGAGGGGCGATTTCGCACTTCTCCTCTGGCGAGTGCATGTGCCAAAGAAAAGAAACCCTCCAAACCGCAGACCAACGAAACCTGTGAGAGGAAGGGTATAGCTGTGAACTGGGTGACCAGGGAGACGGGGCCAGTGCCGTGGTCCTGGGGACCCCTCGCGCAGCGCCACCCTGGAGGCTGCGCAGAGGAACCAGCCTCGGAAGCTTCCTGGTGATGCGGGGCTCGGGGTCAACCAGACACCACGGCACGGGGCGGGGCCGAACGCC
>NW_006159574.1:2549608-2552291 GCF_000334495.1 Tupaia belangeri chinensis
TGTGCCGCCCCGCGGACCGTGCCCCCTGCCGCTGCTGGACCGGCCTTTGTAGGAGGTGCTGCGGCAGCAGGACACGCCGTCTGAGAAGGTGCTAGACTTTCCTTTTAAGTGTGCAAATGCACAGCCGTGCACAGACAGAACGTTAGGAAGCAGTTACTCACGGCACCTATCTGCCCAGCTGCTCCAGGGGGGCGCAGAGCTGGGGGCCCACCCCGGAAGGCTGGGCAGCCATGGGCTCCGCCTGGTCCCTTGGCCTCACCTAGCACAGCACAAGATGAGAGCTGTTTGGTTATGATGCATCTCAGCAGCTCGATAGCTGAGGGGCTTCCTGCAGGCCCCGCTAGCAGCCAGCGCACTGCACGTTCGAGCCGTGGGGAGGGCTGCCATGTTAGTCTCAGCCTGCTGCTAGTCCACCGCGAAGGGGGAGATGCTGAAATGCCACAGGGCCTCGTGGCTTCTTACAAGCCTCAGGTCACTGATGCCAGGAAGTCACCCTGCCCTGCATGGGGAGACACAGAGGCTTTGCCCGGAGGAAGCAGGTGGCCAGGGTCTGGTCCTGCAGCGCTCTGGGCTTAGCGGGCTTGAATTCAGCCAGACTCGACCGTCATCGGGAACTGGGTTCTCAGAACAAAATCTGGCAGACCTGGTCTCGAGTAATTACAAATAGAAGCTGTTAGCATTTTAGAAATATTTCCGAATTTGCATGGGGAGACACAGAGGCTTTGCCCGGAGGAAGCAGGTGGCCAGGGTCTGGTCCTGCAGCGCTCTGGGCTTAGCGGGCTTGAATTCAGCCAGACTCGACCGTCATCGGGAACTGGGTTCTCAGAACAAAATCTGGCAGACCTGGTCTCGAGTAATTACAAATAGAAGCTGTTAGCATTTTAGAAATATTTCCAAATCCAAACAAGGCCAGCGGCGATGCTGAGTGGCTCCAGGCCGTGGAGAAGGGAGCCCTGAGCCCACGTCGAGGTTGACTCCTGTTTGCTCGGCCTGCGCTGGCCGGGGCGTGGGCAGAGTGGCAGCCCTGCCTCTGCAGGGGGCTTCGTCTTCTCTGTTTCAAAGGGTCCTTGTACGGTCCGATGGGACGGTGTGTGATGAAGACATGCTGTACACGGGGGCACTTGGACATTTCGAGGCAAAACAACTCAGGTGTGCGTTTATTTTGATGCAAAACCTTTCAAATCCATCCTGACTTCGGAACATCCATCTCACTTAATTTACACCGGGCGCTCGACGCGCCCTCACAGACCCCGCGAATAAACCTCGCCGCTGGAAGAGCCAGCACCCATGTCTCCCAAACCGCCTTCCAGGTCGGGCAGCCGCGTCCTGCCCGTGGTGCTGCTTGGCTTCCCGGCCCGGAGACGGGCCTCGGGAGGAGCGGGGTGGTGGGTGGTCCCAAGCAGCCGACGTCTCAGTCCACGTCCGAGGAGCCTGGAGGGGCTCATCCCGGACAGACTTAAGAGCCCCGCGGCTTCTTCAGGTTGTCAGGGCGCTTTCTTCTGGTTCTTAAAGCTGGTTTAAAACACACGCTCTCCGGTTCTCGGGTGAAGGGTGATGGCGTCGGAGAAGCAGAGGGCGTCCCCATCACCTGGCAGGAGGTAGCTGGCTGTCACTCTCGTTCCCAGCTGGGCCCATGCTCTCTGGGGCCACCATTGGGGTGGGCCAGGAGGGGTGGCTTCCTCCTGGAGCCACGTGGGAGCCTTTGACCAAACGCCGTGAACGAAATCTCTTCTCATCTCATTCCGTCGCGACAGCTGTTCGGGTTATCGTGAGGGGAAGTGAGGGAAGGAGGGAGGACGCCTCATTAGGGTACCCCGACACGGCTTTTAGACACGCACCGATACCGGCAGACGCCTCGGAGTTCTATCGGCCTGCAGCCCCGACTGAACACGGATGGAAATCCTTAACGCGTGAGAGGAGCGTCGAGCTCTGGACCAGGCAGGTTTAAGTAGGTGAACTGCCCGACGGCGGGGCGGGGGCTCTTGTACAGAGACGGCCGGGCTCCGGGTTGAAGCTCACACACCGGCTAAACGCACACCACATACTGCAGGCTGTCCCGCAGCAGAGGCCTGTAAGCTTCAGATGGACGCGCTAGTCACCGAACCATGCCGTCACGAGGGCCTCCGTGCGCAGGGGTCGGGACCACTTCTACAAGGAGAGAGTCAGCGGGAGTTAAGGGAAGCAGCAGCTGCGCCCTAGTGTCTCCTTACAGGGCTGGCTTTGATTTCTCCTGGAGTCTGTCACCGGCCAGGGACAGTGTGACCCCGCTGTCATCAGACACACACCCCTCCCAGCAGACGTTGCCCGGGCATGGGGTGGCTGCTGGGGAACGCCACTGCTCGCCGCTTTCCAGGGCGCGGGTTGTAACGTACCTTCTTCGTGGCTTTTCTGCCCAGGTTTGGGGGACTGCAGGGGTACGATGCGTTTTCCTTGACACGGAAGACACAGCTGAATCCACTGTAGGAGAGTGGCCTGTCTTCTGCCTGAGTAAACCTCGGTCCTACCCTCAGGAAGAACCGAAGAAAACGCTCTCTCTGGGAACCAGCAGTTGGCGTAATGGCTATGTCGCTGGACTCCCACGTAGTAGACCATGGTTCGTGTCCCGGACCCGGTGACTTAAAACTCACGCCGGGCGCGTGTGCGTGCGTGCCCAAGATCCCGAGAGGAGAATGGAGGAGAAGGG
>NW_006159574.1:2552367-2554671 GCF_000334495.1 Tupaia belangeri chinensis
GGGCCCGGTTGAAAAAACAACCCCTCCAAAAAAAAAAAAAAAAAAAAAAACCCGCTCGCTCTCAGCTTAATGTGTACGTATTGTTTTAACTTCACAACTTGATCTTTTATGACGAGATTTCACATTGTCGAAGGGACTGTGAGGGAGCGTGTCCCGGGGGGGGTGCGGTCATGCTGCAGTCTTTCTCCTGCTTCTCCTTCCTGGTGGGATTGGGCACGCACGCACAGGTACCCCACGTGTTCTCGAACCCTGGGTCAGGGCTCCAGCTGTGGCCGGCCACGTGGGATGCGCTCCCAGCGCGTGGAGCATTCGGCCTAAAGGAGCAGACGGGGTCTTCAGGGGCCCCACAGGGTAGTCCTGTGTGCCAGGGCCGCCCAGCTCGCCGTCCCGAGTCTGGGGAGGCTCCCTGTCGTGAGCTCCATGTGGAAGGGCTCGACGGACAGGGCCCTCCGTGGTGGCAGCAGGGTCCTCCATGGCTTCGCACTGGGCAACAGGTGACACGGCCGCAGCCCTTCATGCTCAATGCCAACCTCAGGTCATGACAGGAGTCAGCATGCTCTGGGCACCTCCACCACGGCCAGCTCTTGCACGCATGCATGCACACGCACTCACGGGTACACGCACAGGCACGCACACGCAGGCATGTACATGCACAGGTACACACACAGGCATGCACACGCACAGGCACACACACAGGCACACACACACACAGGCACGCACACACACTCACAGGTACACACAGCCATACACACAGGCACGCACACACACAGGTACACGCACAGGCACACACACATAGGCATGTACATGCACAGGCACACACACACACAGGCACGCACACACACTCACAGGTACACACAGTCATGCACACAGGCATGCACACACACTCGCAGGTACATGCACAGGCACACACACAGGCATGCACACACACTCACAGGTACACACAGCCACACACACAGGCATGTACATGCACAGGCACACACACACACAGGTACACACAGTCATGCACACACACTCACAGGTACACACACAGGCACACACACAGGCATGTACACGCACAGGCACACACACATAGGCACGCACACACACTCACAGGTACACACACAGACACGCACACACACTCACAGGTACACACAGCCACACACACAGGCATGTACATGCACAGGCACACACACACAGAGGCACACACAGGCACTCACAGGTACATGCACAGGCACACAGGCACGCACACACACTTACAGGTACACACAGCCACACACACAGGCATGTACATGCACAGGCACACACACACAGGCACGCACACACACTCACAGGTACACACAGCCACACACACAGGCATGTACATGCACAGGCACACACACACACAGGCACACACAGGCACTCACAGGTACATGCACAGGTACACAGGCACGCACACACACAGGTACACGCACAGGCACGCACACACAGGCATGCATGCACATAGGCACGCACAGGCATGCATCACAGGGATGCTCTCACACGCATACACACACATGCACACATACTCACACGTACACACACAGACATGCATGGGCACATATGCACAGGCACGTACACAAGGCACTCACAGGCACACATGCACGCTCATGCACTCACATGCCCACATCACACATACATGAACACATAAGCACAGACACACCTAATACCCCGCATCCCTGTGTCACACATGTGCACGCCGTCCTGAGCCTTCCTACTTGACACCCTTTGGGGATCTGTTTTTTAGCGAGGCCTGGAAGTCCCCAGGACCAGCCCGACGTGCTACGGTCCCTTGTCCTGCCCTCTCTCCTCTGGACCCTGGGCGCCCTCGTGGGTGCTTGGCCTTCTTCATGCTGACCCTGGGTCTAGACCCGCCATCGGCCACGTGGCCTCATGCCTTGCAGGGTGGTGTGCTGCCGAACCCAGCGCCCGGCCTCTGGCATCTGTCACAGGGAGGATGCACAGGCACGCATACGTGGGTTCCCGGTGTAATCAGAGCACGTGACGTGACAACCAGGTGCATGTCCTGGCCACACCAGAGCCTGCAGCAGGACATGCAGTCCAAGGGGAGGGTCCTTGGGGTGTCGACGGTGTCTGGCTTGAGAATGTAGTGACACGCTCTGCCCTGCCCTGTGTCTGGGACAAGCTTGGTGTGGTCGGCCGTGCAGATCTGCTGCCCCCATGCCCGTCAGCCTGCACCGAAGGCTCTGCGTAGGAGCAGCCACCGGCCACAGCACCCCAGCGCTCCTTGCCAGCGGGACATGCCGCAGGCCCAGGGAACGGGGCAGGGGGGGGCCCCCTCGCACCCCC
>NW_006159574.1:2555097-2559592 GCF_000334495.1 Tupaia belangeri chinensis
CCGACAGCCTCACGCACCCCACCTCGGGGCACCTCTTCTGGCAGAAGCCTCGGAACCCCACTGCACCCTGCACGAGCCGCTGTAGCCAAAGACCAGGGCGCCCGGGGCAGCACTGCCTCCGTGAGGGTGCAGCAGGAGGTCCCCTCGGAGAAACTCCTCAGCCTAGCAGCCAGGCCCGTGGCCCCAGGACACCCAGGACAGGGCAGAGCCACCAGGGAGGAGGCGGGGTGAGGGAGCAGGGCCTGCGTGGGGCGGGCCTGGGCAGGATGTGTGCGGGCAGCAGGGGGGCTCAGCCCTAAGGACCAGAGCGCTCAGGGAGCGGAGGGCGGCACGGGAAGGCTGAGGCGGGCGATGTCACTGGGCGTGGGCTGACTGTGGGTGGGGCTGTGGCAGGGCCGCCGTCGCTGGGTACTCTGGCTTCAGCGTGGTCCCAGCGTGGGCTCCCGTACTAAGGTGCGAGTCCCCAGAGCACAGCCCGATGCCACAGGTGCTGCCTCCTCGCTGTCCTCAGGCACCTTCTGCCTGGCTCCTGCTGGCCCGGCCAGCAGAGGGGCAGCGGGCACGTCCCCGGCCCCCCAGCTCTGTCCTCTCAGTGGGTTTCGAGGGTTCTTGGCCCCAGAGAAAGGTCGTTAGGGTGCAGGCATGACAGACGAGGGTCCCCTGGCTACGGGTGAAGGCTGCTCTGCTGGACACCCCGGTTCTGCACTGGCAGCAGGGCCCCCAGATGTGCAGGGGTCAGTGGCAGAGCTGTGCTTGTTGCTCTGAAGGACACAGATCTGGATTCAGATGGGGGAGGGAAACCCCAGGAAGACCGGTTCTCGGCCCGGGAGGAGGGAGGTCCCTCCAGGGACCGAGGGCGACTGGGAAGGGCTTCCTGTCTCTGCTGTGCCCAAAGTCCGGCCACCATTAGGCTAGGGAAGGACAGGCCAGCCCGTGGGGCGATGTGCCCATGTCGAGGGGTGCCGGGACTACACGAACCCCACTGCAGGGTGAGACCGCGGCTGGGCGCTCGGGCGGCTAGCCATGGTCACTGCCCCCCAGGGATGGAGGATCAACCCTCAGGGCTCACCTAGGGCCAGCCTCGGGGGCAGCTGCCACAGGCTGAAAAGATGTGGGCTTGTGTCCACAGGCTGGGTGCTGGCAGGCTGCAGGCAGGACAGCTCTGAGCTAGGCACGAGGCCGGCCTGGCCAGCCCTTGGGGGGTGCTTCTCTCCCTCCCTCTGTCTCTCCTGTGCAAGTCTCTCATGAGTGAGGGAGGAGAGACTTGCAGGTCAGGCCTCAGCACCATTCAGACCCCCAGAGCATTCTGCTCAGGGCTCTCCCAACACGGCCGGCCACTCGCCTGCCCTGAGCCAGCCTCAGGGTCCTCATGCTGGCCTCCCTGCCTGCTGGTCCTGCTCCTTCTGCACGCAGTCCTCTGTCCCTGCGTGAGTGCATCGGCTGCAGCTGGTCCGGGACCTAGTGCTCTCCTGGCTCTGTAGGGCCTCCCAACATCCCGTGGTGACACTGTTGCACTGCCGTCCCTAATGCCCCGAGAGCTCAGGGGAGGGGAGACTCGGCCTGCTTCCCTGCTGGACATGCCCCCAGCCAGGAGAGCGCCTGCCTGGGCACAGCCAGCCTGGGCGCCTGCGGCTGACCCTGAGTCCCAGAGCTGGCCCGGCGCCCGACAGACTGCTCTTCAGCTGGCATCCGCGGAGGAGCAAGCCGGCGTGTGCCGACACAGCTCCGACACCAGCTCTGCTTGGTCTTCCATCCCCGCGCCCTCTCCCGGCAGCTCACTCCTCAGGGGCACGAGCTCTGACCTGTCCGCGGTCACTGCAGGCCAAACCCTCCCAACCTGCCCGTCCCCTGGACTGAGCTGCCAGCGGCCCCTCGGTCTCACTGCCGCCACCGCCTCCCCTCCTGGGCCTGACCCCACTTGCAGGGACACCCGCGTGACCTGGTCCAGCTGAGGCCTCCAGGCACTCTCTGAACCTTGGGATCTGCTTTCTCGGGAGTGACTTAGCGGCCGGAATAAATGACCCTCAGGATGTTTTGTTCTGTGGACGGACAGAGCCTGGCCACGTGCTATGGGAATTCCGCTATGAAAACTTAAAAAAGAAAGTGGATTCCATCAGAATATATATTTTGTGCAACAAGGACACCATTAAGACAGTAAAAAGGCAACACAAGGCCAGCGGGTGGTGTGGTGGTTAAGGCGCAGGACTTCCTCATGGCCAACCACAGTTCGAGTCCCGGACCAGGTGGTTTGCTTTCTCTCTCTCTTTCTCTCTGGTGAGCACACATGCCCTATAGCAAATTTAAAATAACGATAAATAAAATGAAATAATCCTTAAAAAAAAGACAACATAGAAAGGGAGAAAATTCTTGCAAAACCCCCTCTGGTAAGGGATCGCTATTCCGAACACACGAACTCCGATCACTCAACAACAAAAACGAAGAGCCCAGCCCAAAACAGACAAAGGGTCTCAACAGACGTTTCAACAGAGAATTTGTCCACTAGGCCAATAAGCACCTGAGAAGTCGCTCGGCATCACTAGTTGCTAGGGAAACGCAGGTCAAGGCACGAGACCCTTCACACCCACAGGACAGCCGTTATTGGGAACCGGAAAATACCAAGTGTCGGCGAAGGCGTGGAGACCCTTGTATGTAGTCGATGGGATACCCGAGGGAACAGCTACCAGCAGCAACGTAGCGGCTCCTCCAACGAGCACGCTAGAATTAGGGTTCGCTGCAGCAACCCACAGCTAGGTGTCTACCCCAGAATGGAAAGCGGGGATTTGAACCACTGTCTGCACCGCCGGAGGTGGGCACAGTCGGTAGGCGGGTAAGCACAGGTCGACTTCAGAGAGGAGGGACAGCCTGACACACGTCACGACACGGACGGGCCCAGAGGACGCGCTCAGAGCAGCGAGCTCCACCAGGAGGTGTCTGCTGAGGCTCTCGCAGGAGCGCGGGCAGGGGCCCCGTCCCAGGAAGTGGGCAGACAGGAGGGGGCACCTCTCGGGTGGAGGGTGACACCTCCACATGCACCTGTGCAGACCCACACCGGTCCGAGCACGGGCACCTGGGGCCAGGCACTCCGGGTGGGCAGCAGCCCCGCTAACAGCCACGCCGGCAGTTGTGCGGAAGATGCCCACTAGTGTGGGCCTGCCACGGCCCCTGCCATGTGGTGACAGGCCTCCCAACGCACCCCGGGGTCAGCTGCCACACCGCAGGCTCTGGACCATATGGACATAGCGTGGCCCCGGCCCCTTGTGCTGGCTTTTCCTCTCCCTCCCACACGGACGCTGGGCCATTGCTGCTGTGGGGTGCAGCCCTGCAAGCATGCTGCAAACCCCAGCTGGGTGGGGCCCAGTTGTCAGTGTGCCCCAGCACACTGACCCAAATGGTGACAGCATAGCATCCCCACCCCGCACCGGGAGAGAGGCCACTGACAAAGGTTTAGAAAGCACAACGCTGGGAAACACCTCAGCTGAGCAAGAACGTGTGTTTGCGAGTCGAGCCTGCACCAGGAGGGACGGACTCCCCGAAGTGAGCTGTGGTGAGCTGTGTGCGGCTGTGGCAGGTGCCCCGCGGCAGAGACCGGGGCTGGGCTGCTTGCCAGCTCTGCTTCCCCATCACACCCGGGAGCAGGCCTGCCTGGTTGGACTTCCGCACTCACTGTCTGCCTGCGACCGAGCTGGGCGTGGGGGAAGCCCAAGCTCGGGTGGATTCTTCGCGGCCCCTCCACTGGCCCTGATCCCCACGACTGTGAGAATGAGGGCCGGCTGGCCCCAAGCGGTGCAGCTGATGCATGCAGAGGCTAGAGCTCGCAGCCCGCGTGCAGGGCCGGAGCCCTCGGGGGCACGCCTGCGCACGGAAGCTTTGCAAAACATTCTTAGGGCCTCGCGCAATTCATCCCTTTAAAGAAAAGGGAGTGGAAAGAAAGCTTCCGTGTCCAGGGCTCCAGGGCTTTGATCATTTGATGGACGCTGCATCTGCGGCGTGGGCCTCCGGCTTCTCAGGCCAGACAAAGGCCGCGCAGGCCGCCCAGGCAGGGCCGAGCCCGCGCCAGAACAAAACCCCGCGGCCTCGCAGTGTGGAGGCCTGGGAAAGGCCCACTTCGCAGGCGGCCACTCTGCCCTTTGATCTTTCCTGAGACCACAGCTGGGCCCCAGGTCGGGGGATTTCACACCGCAGGCCCCGGGGCAAGGGGGCCAGGTCGGGAACTGGGGGGTGACTAGTCCCAGGAGAGCCAGCCCTGCCCTCCGTGGCCAGTTCCACATGGCTGAGCCCACACCGATGGGCACTGGCCACACGGGGTGGGGTCTGCCCCAACAGTACGGCAGAGCCTGTGAGTAGCCAGGGAGGCCGCCCTTCCCCCAGTGTGGCCAGAAGTGGTCCCCCCAGGGGCCACTGCGGTGAGCACGGCACACACTAGGCGGGCTCCAAGCCAGGCTCAGTTCCTGCCAGTGGCTGGGGCCGGCCCGGGGGCGGGGCCAGGGGGGGGGCG
>NW_006159574.1:2560622-2566115 GCF_000334495.1 Tupaia belangeri chinensis
CGCGGTCCCACCTGAGCCGGGCTCCAAGCCAGGCTCAGTTCCTGCCAGTGGCTGGGCCTGCCCTGGGGCCGAGCACGTGGTGGGGACACACAGCCACACAGACTGCGGTGTCGCTGCTCCAAACGCAGGCTGGCTGGGACACGTCGGGAACGTGATCTGAAGGTGTTTAATAGAGAAACATACGAGAAACATACAGAGAGACGGAGAGACAGAGGGGGAAGAGGGAGGGCCTGAGGTCACCACGCACCTGCACAGCAGACACCGTAGCTGAGGGCAGCGGTGAGCCAGGACGGGGACCTTCCCACCGCGGGGACCGACCCGCCCCAAACCGCGGACACGCAGCGTGTGCTCGCCGGTCCCGGTGGTGTCTGCCTTTCACACGTTCCCCCCTGAGCTCACTTAAACGTGCCTGTGGGGAGAAGCGGCAGTGCCCTGTCTGCAGCTGTAGGGACGCTTGAGCCAGCGGCTGCGAGAGCGCAGGACTCCGAGACGTGGCCCTCACGCGCACCCTGACGCTGGGGCCGTGGGCCGCTGCCTCATCTCCACGTATCTCTGTCCTCGTGCTGGAGGAGAATGGAGTAAGGACATGGCTTTCGGGAACGCTGGCATTCACGCGACGTGTATGAAAACTCGTTTCATAACCAGCATCTGCTCTGAAGCTAGGCAGGAGAAGAGCAGCGTGTTCCGGAAGGCGGAACCTCACACAGTGTGAGTGTGTGATGCGACAGGGGGACTCATTCACAGGCGAGAGACAGACCGAGAAGTGGCACCACCCCAGTTCTGAGGTGTCGAGGCTGGGACACAGGTGTCAGGAGAAAAGCAGTCACCGATCAGCCTCGGCCGGGCCACTGTTCCCTGTGACGCCTGCGGCCTCTGCTGCTGGGCGCTTCTCCGGGAGGGACGGGACTCAGCTCCCGCCGCCAGCTCCCACCCTCTCGGCCTCTGCTCTCCTGTCCCTCAGGCCACTCCCCAGAGCCACCGGACTCCCTCCCCCTCCTGCTGGGAGGGAAGTCTCAGAGAGGCTGAGGGTGTTGCCCTCCGTGGCCTCCCGGGACGCCCTGGGCTGCGCACCCTCTGATGCCACGACCCCGCGTGGAGGGAGACGCTCGCTGGGACAAGGCGACGGAGGAGTGTGGGCAGAGTGAGCGGAGGCGACTTAGGCTGGCGAGGCACTGCCAGGCCCAGGCCAGACCCCGCAGGGCAGTGGCAGTGACCGGGCAGAGGGCCCCGGCGGGGGGCTATCCCGAGCGCCACACCCCGAACCGGTGCAGCGTGGGGGGTGCGGCAGACACGGAGAGCCACTCTGCCTGGCTCGCAGGCCAGCAACAAAGGGCCTCGGCAACACGCTCCCTGCGCAGCCGCTGGGCTGGGAGGGGCACAACCGCGGGGTTTTTCCAAGGCCTCCTGTGAATGCGACACCCGCGTTGCCACGGCAACGCCATCCGGCTCTGAGCCGCAACAAAGCCGCAGCTTCGAGTCTCACCTTTGGCCATCTTATTGAGAACCATGTCAATCAGGATGTAGGTGCCGCTCCTGCCCGCGCCGTCACTGTCAACAGAAGGAGAGAGTGAGACGCCTCTGCCGGTCTATGGGGCACACAGCTGCCTCCGCCCCTTTACGCTCCAGGGGGCCAGGGCGGGCGGGGACAGGCTGCGGGGACAGGGACGGAGCGGCTGTGCTCTCTTCTTTCCTTCCTTCTCTCTGGCCAAAGATGGGTGAGTTTTGTTAAAACACGAGCAAAGACGTTGGACTAGGCTCAGAGGCGGCCTTGTATTGAGCCCCCGAGACCCTTTCTCTAGGTGACTGGGAGCCTCCGGGGTGACAGAGGGCCTAGGCCCGGGCCGGCTCGAGTGCAGGCGCGCTTCTTGTCCACGGGAGCAGGGCAGCCCCGGGACCCCTCTGGAACCGCCCCGGGACACCCCGGGACCCCTCTGGAACTGCCCAGGACCCCTCTGGAACCGCCCCGGGACCCCTCTGAAATCACCCCAGGACCCCTCTGGAACCGCCCCGGGACGCCCTGGGGCCGCAGAGCCTCCCTCTCAGAAGCAAAGGTGCGACGTGCCTTTGAGCCACACCCTGAAGAGACCCGTCTCAGCCTCGCCCGTCCCTCCAGTTGTCCCCGGAGAAGCTGCTGTCCGGACTAGGCCACGTCTCCACACCAAGAGAAAACAAATTTCTTCTCAGGGGAGAAAGGCAGCCCGGCATCGTCCTCTTCGCCACAGGAGCATGTGCAACCCTGTCTTGCCCGTGTAGACGCTGTCGCCAACTCACGAGCGGGAAGGGAGGAAGCGAGCTCTCAGCCACGGCCAGCTTCCCAGGGCAGGGTCTCGCACTCACCCCGCGAACCCGCTGTGACTTTGAGGGGAAGGCCAGGGTGTTCCCCACACGGGTCGAGGCCCTGCCGACCGACTCCCGGGCTGAGCTCAGGCCCTGTGTGCTGGCTGAGGCCCCGGCTGACCTCCCTGCAGCTCCGTGGTCGCCTCTGGCTTTAACTCGTTTCCTCAAACCAAAGCTGGAACAAAGCTGCCCTGGGGAGGCCGCATCACAGGACCCACGTCCCCACGGCCTCATGGAGGAGACGCCGCCAGCCCTGCTCGGCTCTGACCTCACGCCACTACCAGAGACGTGGGAGCATCCTTGTCGTGCCTACCCTGGGCCTAAACCGACACGAGTATCTCAGGAGCTGCCCGGCCCCCAGCTGGTCTTGGTGCGCTGGGCTGACCGGCTTCCCAGTACCGGAGGGGCCCAGGCCACACTCTGTGCCCGCCTCGCTCACCCACGGAGACGCCCACACACCACTGCTCCTCGGTGGAGCGTGTGGGATCTCGGACACACAGGGCTCCCTCTGTCCGAGGTTCATGCCCAGGGCATGTGCACTCACTGGAGAGACAGAGACAGGCCACCCCCGGGAGACGGCACCACAGCCCCTTCTTTCTCCTCCTGGGACTTTGGGCACACACGCACATGCACCGCATGATCTGCAAGCCACCCAGGACTCGAACCAGACGGCCATGTGGGACTCCAGCGCCTTAACTACCCTGCCACCGCGGGCCCCAGATTTCCTTTTCATTCCAGGACGGGTGGTGGAATTTTTACTGAAAGCCCCCATGATGAAGCGAGGTGGCCAGGCCTTGGTGTCTCTCAGCGTCTACACATGGCTCCAGACGCCGCTACGCATCCCGCTGGCTGAGACGACGCAGGCGCTCAGCACAGGTGCTGGCGAAGTGGCGAAGGGGTCTGGAGGGGACAGCACGCAGCCCAGTGCCCCGGGCAGGAGGGCAGCACCTGCCGCTGTGCAGGTCTGAGGAGACGGAGTTCGTCTGCAGCTTAGCTAACCAAGTGGCACAGAAAACGACGCTTCTGCCTTCGGGATCGTTAGGAGTATGGCGAGATGCATTTCCTAAGCAACCGGGAAACCCGGTGTCTGCACCGATGTCTAAGTGGCTTCCGTTTTGAGGAAGGGCGTACTTGCCTGCAGTGGACGGTCACTGGGCAGGAGCGGCCCCGGTAGCACTTGTTCACTTTTCTGAAACAGAGAGAGAGGGGGGTTACTGCTCGTGCCAAGGCTTCCGGCGCCAGTCACTACGAAGCCAAAGCTGCCCCTGGGAGGCCGCGCTGCAGGGCCACGTCCCCACGGCACGTCTTTGACATCATCCTCACACACTTTGTTTAGACAGAGGAAATAGGAAGCACATGCGCGGTTCAAAGACCAGTCTTCTTCTCGGTACTGATTACTAAACGGAGCTTTAAAGCAGCCTCACCCTTGCATGTTCCTTTTCCCAGCTCTGAACTGGCTTCCAGGTGATGGGTCAGCCCCCTGCACCACACCCCTCCCCGCCGTCTCCTCCCCTCTTTCTCTTCCTCTTTCTGCTTCTGTTGATGTAACCCTTTGTTGAGGTGCGTGTTTGGATTCTTCAATGACGTTTGGAGTTTTTCCAGCTCAAAGTGTCTTACAGTCTGAACGCTGGATACGACCTTACGGCACAGGCTAAACACGCATGTAAGGGGCTTTTGCTCTGTTGGCTTTTGCTCGGATTCTGAATTGCAGGGAAACCTCAATTAAATCCAAGAAAACTCGGGCCCGTTTTTATGAATTTGAGCATGTTTTAGATCAACTCCACTGTGCAGACTTCGATCCAGAAGCCATAAAAATGAACATGTTTAGGGTTCTTACCGACCCCTCACTGAAAACAAGGGCCGATTTCAAATGCACTGTTTCTAAGGAATGGAAATTAAAGACAGGACCTTGCTTTATTGAAAGGGAAAACACACATGAAGGGAACGCGCCCTAAACATGCTGCGTGAGTACCCACGGTACCTGGGCGCGGCCGGGCCCTCCTGTGGGCCAGGGCAGGGGTGGGACAGTCATGCAGGAGGAAATCCAATCGGGTCTCCAGCCCCGGGGCTGAGAAGGTACCTGTCTGCCATGGCCCGGAAGGCAGGCCTCGCCTTCCTTGTCTCCCTACGTCTCCAGGGGCTTCCGTGAGGACGCCCTTCCCATGGCCGCGAGCCCAGACACGGGCCACTCCACACGCTGGGATTGCAGCCCCGGCGGCGGCGCTCTGAGGCCACTGTCCCCTCTGCAGGGCAGCGTCTGAGGCCCTGGGCAGCACCCCGACAGCGTGGCCCGGGGGAGGCTCCTGGCGGACGTGGAGGTTGTCTCACGCCTTCGCTACCTTGGTGGCAGGCAGGGAGTGAGAGTGGCCTGTTAGATCGACAGTGCTCCCACGCAGGCTGCCCGACAAGGTCCTGTCCTCAGGGACGGGGCAGAGCGAGAACGGTCCCTCACTCCTACTGCACGTCCGGCCGCAAAGGGGCCACGGCACCGACTCTGACAAAGTCCCTCCTGGGACGTGGCTCAGGTGAGGGATGCGATGCTCCTGCTCCCAGAACTGCATGCTTGCACGTGCACGCTCGTGTGTGCACACGTGTCTGTGCGTATGTCAAGTGAGCTCTGTCAGGCCGAGCCGCGGGCGCTTTCCTCTCGGAGGCCTCTCACCCTCGGACGCAGGCCGTGCTGCCCTGTGCCGCCCGAGCTGACCACGTCAGCTGTCACTCGGCGCCAGCACGTCCGTCCTGAGAAACGAGTCATCAGCCCGTCGCTGCCGCACGCATCGAGGCACACACTCACACTGCTCTGTGTCCGCCCGTCCACCCGGGACTGCCCGGGCGACCCTCTGAGCCTCCACCCTGCACGGGCTGTCCTCGACCACACCGTCACCGTGGAGCATGGGACCACACTGTCACCCTGCCCGTGCACCGTGGGCTGGCCTGTGTGTGTGAAGGCGCCTCTCCACGGCTGCACGTTCACACGTGGCCGGTCACCAGGATGTGTCCACTTTTTCCTAATGGGACTGAGCACCAAGAGGGCACCGTGAAGACCGGACGGCCAGGTGCCCCGTCACAAACGCACCGCCTAGCCGAGCGCCGCGCCCTTCCCAGCGGACCGGCTCCCCCGCCCAGGCCCGGCGGGGCCGAGAACACCACCCGCCG
>NW_006159574.1:2566687-2568266 GCF_000334495.1 Tupaia belangeri chinensis
GACCCCCCCCCGCCGCAATCCCCTGCCTCCTGCCTGCGAGTCCTGTCTTTAGTTTCCGGTGCGTTTGGCATGGTCTAAACGTGGGACAGGCTGCCCTGGCTGGCCCGAGTGAGGTTTCGCTGTAATTGTCACATCCACACCGCCTGCACTTTCCCTGGTCACAGCCAGCCACACCGTGGGCCATGCCGTGGGGCCGTGAGGAGTGGGGAGGGTTAGACCCACACGCTCGCAGTATCACAACAGGAAACATCACGGACAACGAGCGGACCGCGACGTCTGGGCAGACGTGTCCACCTGCTGCCCCGAGCTATAGACCTCAGATGTTCCCGGATATCTGGACGCCCATCTCAGCACCCTCGGTCAGAACGTGTCACCAGGAAGTGCAGGGCCCAGCACTGAGAAAAACTGGTGTGCACCCACGTGGACACAGGAAGCCGCTGAGAAAGAACGGTTAGTGCAAGGCGCCCTCGCTCAGCGCGGCCGCGGGACCCAGCGCGGTCGGAGCGGGGCTGCCCGGGCCCCTGCGGCGCAGTCACAGTCTCCAATGATCACTTTTGTGACTATGCAACTGGGCTTCATATCACTAGCTGCAACGTCACAAAAATGACACTGGCCACCGCTAAGCCGCTGGCAAGCCAGGGTCCACTCCCACGGGGCAGCGAGGGCGCTGCTGCGGGCAGAGCTGGGGCGCAGACGTCTTGGAGCTCAGCCCCGCACGGAGCCGGCCACCCCCGCCACTCCCGCGGCGTCTCTTCGCGGCGCAGTGCGCCCCCGGGCTCCAGCCCGTTTAGCTGCTTGTCGGGGCCGGCACCCCAGGTCGGGGGGGTGCCCGGTCCAGCTGGAGGTGGGAGCCCGCCTGGCACTGGAAGATGCTGCGGGGTTTGGGTGGCTGTCCTACCGCGGGCCATCTGCCCGTTACTTGTGACTAAGCCTGAAGCATTTTCTTTCTTTTTAATTTTTTTTTCCTTTTTTGCCATAGGGTGCGTGCAGAGAGAGAAAATGAGAAATCACCCCTTGGGGGGTGGCCGCTCTGCAATCCTTCTCCTTGAATCTCCTCTTGGGATTTTGGGCACGCATGTACACGTGCCAGGTGTGATTTTTAGACCTTTGGTCCAGGGGTAAAACCACAGCGGGCCACGTGGGAGTCTGGCGCCTTGGCCGCTGTGTGGCCTGCTGGCCCTCGTTCATTCGCAGCCCTCCTGGGCCCAGCTCTCCAGGCTGTAGCAGGGGGCCTCCATTTCTCCTCGTGACTCTGCAATCGCACAGGGCCGGCCGAGTGAGCTTCAGCTCCACGCAGGGATCTGGACGAGGACGCGTGCCTGGAGGCTCGTGTGCACACACTGCCAGAGGAGTGCCAGGGCCCGGCGAGCGTGGGAATGACCACCTTTGCAGATTGGTCCACCCTGACGACGCGGTTTGCAGAGTCCGTGTCAGGGGACTGTGGGACTCCAGGTGGCACATCTGAAAATGCATCTATCGAGCAAATGTTTGCAATGGCCAAGAGACTGGAAGGGCCCTGGGAAGGGCTGAGCAGTAGCTGCTACTCGAGATGCACTCCGCAAGCCCGCCCCCCTTCCCA
>NW_006159574.1:2569136-2570670 GCF_000334495.1 Tupaia belangeri chinensis
CCCGGGGAAAACAGAAAGCCGCTGAGAAAGAACGGTTAGTGCAAGGCGCCCTCGCTCAGCGCGGCCGCGGGACCCAGCGCGGTCGGAGCGGGGCTGCCCGGGCCCCTGCGGCGCAGTCACAGTCTCCAATGATCACTTTTGTGACTATGCAACTGGGCTTCATATCACTAGCTGCAACGTCACAAAAATGACACTGGCCACCGCTAAGCCGCTGGCATGGGTGGCTGTCCTACCGCGGGCCATCTGCCCGTTACTTGTGACTAAGCCTGAAGCATTTTCTTTCTTTTTAATTTTTTTTTCCTTTTTTGCCATAGGGTGCGTGCAGAGAGAGAAAATGAGAAATCACCCCTTGGGGGGTGGCCGCTCTGCAATCCTTCTCCTTGAATCTCCTCTTGGGATTTTGGGCACGCATGTACACGTGCCAGGTGTGATTTTTAGACCTTTGGTCCAGGGGTAAAACCACAGCGGGCCACGTGGGAGTCTGGCGCCTTGGCCGCTGTGTGGCCTGCTGGCCCTCGTTCATTCGCAGCCCTCCTGGGCCCAGCTCTCCAGGCTGTAGCAGGGGGCCTCCATTTCTCCTCGTGACTCTGCAATCGCACAGGGCCGGCCGAGTGAGCTTCAGCTCCACGCAGGGATCTGGACGAGGACGCGTGCCTGGAGGCTCGTGTGCACACACTGCCAGAGGAGTGCCAGGGCCCGGCGAGCGTGGGAATGACCACCTTTGCAGATCGGTCCACCCTGACGACGCGGTTTGCAGAGTCCGTGTCAGGGGACTGTGGGACTCCAGGTGGCACATCTGAAAATGCATCTATCGAGCAAATGTTTGCAATGGCCAAGAGACTGGAAGGGCCCTGGGAAGGGCTGAGCAGTAGCTGCTACTCGAGATGCACTCGGCAGCCTGGCCCCTCTGCATCCCAGGGAGGGGACAGCAGGACAGCCACCGAGCATGGCTTCAAGTCCACGTCTCTCCAGGACTGTCTGCATGTCCTCCCCGGTCCAGGCTGATTCATATCAAAAAGCTTGCTTTGTTTCTCGAAGTAGACTAAAAGGTGGCGTGAGCAGTCAGACAGCTTTGGATCTGCGCCTGGAACTCGGACCCCAAGGGAAGCCTGAGCTGCAGGCTGACACAGCTTTCCAGCTCCCTCCACCTGCCCCAGCGGGACTTGGCCTCGGGTGAGAAGCCGTCGGGACACCGATCCCTTCGCGACGCCGTCTGGCACTGCATGGAGACGGGCCTGGTCCTGTATCGCCTCTCTGCACGTTGGCTGTGCTCCTGAGCAAGTGGATTTCCAGTCCGCTTACGGCGGGGAGGTGCCCTGGCACGGAGCATCTGGTTACCGATGCTGCTTGATCTCTGCCTGTTCTTTGTGGCCGTTTTCGTGTGACGGTGGTCACAACGGGCATGCCCAGTCACGCATAAGTCAAGCTTTGGTCTCATGTTTTTTAGAACTGACGTTGCCTTCCAGTAAGAGCCCAGCAGACACTCCAGCAGGTGGGTAAACGCACTCTGACACGCGACACCTGACGGAGCGGC
>NW_006159574.1:2570885-2575215 GCF_000334495.1 Tupaia belangeri chinensis
CCCTGCCGGAGGGCCTGCCCGACTACAGCAGGCAGACCCCGGTCGTAGAACACCATCCGTCAGGACCACACTACATACACGCGTGTGCGCGCCCCCCGCCCAGTGCCCCGTTTCCGGTCTGGGCCATACCTGACGCGCACCGTGGCATGCAGCCAGACACGGAGTCAGCTAAGCCCTGGCGCATTGCTGCATCCGGCCCAGCGCGGATGTGGGGCCCATCTGCTGAAGATGTAGCCATGGTGACAGCCGCGTTCCCGGTCTAAGGTGCCTCGTCCCACCTCTGGTAACCCCGTGGCGCACTGCACTGACGTTTCCGGTCTGGGCCATACCTGACGCGCACCGTGGCATGCAGCCAGACACGGAGTCAGCTAAGCCCTGGCGCATTGCTGCATCCGGCCCAGCGCGGATGTGGGGCCCATCTGCTGAAGATGTAGCCATGGTGACAGCCGCGTTCCCGGTCTAAGGTGCCTCGTCCCACCTCTGGTAACCCCGTGGCGCACTGCACTGAGAGCGTCCCCACCCCTGCCTCCCTGTCCCAGCCAGGACAGCACGGCCTCGTACAGCCAGTGCACGCCCCTGCCCCCGCCACCCCTGCACCGACGCCCGGAGCACGCACTGGCCGCCGGCCGGCTCTTCGTGGTACCTGCGGAAGTCCAGGAGTGGCCTCGTGGAGGGAGGGACTCCCTGGTCATACCAAGTCAGGAAGTGGAACTGGGTCACCGTGCGTGTCTCGTTGGTCTGCAGGTTCTTCAGGTAGAAGCTCCTCACCAGGAAGTCCTCGCACCAGGTGTGCTCAGAGACCAGGTGCACCTGGCGGGCAGAGCGGGCAGGGCGGCCTCTGAGCAAGACGGTGAGCACTACAGCCGTGGCCTGCTTGTCGGGTGGGTCTGCGTGGCTAGGCGGCCCTCCCACTCCCACGGGCACTGGATCCTGCACGTGGCTGTCTGGGGTAGTCTCTGTGTGGAGCCGCTCAGGGGCTGGTGCTCACAGGAGGGAAAAGGCTACAATCGAGACGGCCCGGTTTCCCCTCTGTATCTCTAGGTCATGTAAACATTCACAGAAAGTCCAGAACAGTCTAGAAGTTACGCTCTCGGGCAGCCACAGACACAGCCGTGCGTCCTGCCGATGGTGCCACCATGGTGGGGCTCATGATGGCGTGCTCCTGGGCATGAAAAGCCATGGTGCCCGTGGCGGCCATGCGGGCCTGAGCACTGCCAAGGCCTTCCCATGCGGGCACCTGTCTGCAGTGGGCAAGGCCTCTGTGGGTGGCGGAGGGTCCCTGCTTAGGCTCTAGGGCTGCCTGTCATGGGCGCTGGTGGTCTGAGTAAGGTCAATGCCAAACAGAACCATGGGTGCCCTGTGCCCTCGACTGTGTGCCACGTTCTCGCAGCGTCTCCTCGATCGGGCGGAACACCCAGCCAGAGCGAGGTGTATCAGCAGACAGCCCCACATAGGTCAAACGGGGTTAGCGCATGCCACCAACCAGCCACGGGAGGCCACGGCCCAGGTGGGCAAGTCGGGAAGTGCTTAGGACAGTGGCTGGTTCCTTTAAAGGGGGCCCCACAGAAAGGCTGTGGGCCCGGCTCAGAGGGCCACGGTGCATGGTCAGGTCTTTTACCTTTCCTCTTGCTGGTCAGATTTATCAAATTTAAAAGCTAGAAAACAAAACACGGGCCAGCCAGTGGCCTGGTGCTTCCGCCGGCTGGACCCTGAGTGACCAGGTGCATGGCTGAGTCCTAGGGCTGGTGGCTTGGGACCATACCAGGCACACGTGCGTGGGGCCACAATCCTGAGAAGGAGCGGAGGAGGGGCTGCAGCGTGGCCACCCCCGGGGGTACCTCTCACTCTCTCTCCCCCTGTCTCCAGTGAGCGCACATGCCCTAGGGCAAGTGAAAGAAGTGAAAATGAGAAATGCAGTTTACCTCGGGGTCCACTCACAGCCACACGTGACAGTGGGAAGTGCCCGAGTCCCACGTGGTGGTGAGACACCAGGGGACACGCCGCCACCTGTCCTCTGAGGACCAAAGGCGCCGACCTTCCCTCCCCGGCCCGCCAAGAGGGGCAGGCCCAGCTGCTAGTGACAGGGCTGCGGGCCCAGCCGCATGCAGCCAGCCACGGGCAGGCGCCCTCCCCAGTACCTCGTAGATGTGGTAGAGGTTGGAGCCTTCGCCGGGCCAGTAGTGGTAGCACTGCCGGACGCCATTCTCCGTGAGGGGGGTCAGCATGACGATGACCACGCAGCCGCTCTCCCACACCATCTGCAGACAGAGACCGTGGCCAGTGTGACTACCGTGGGACCTGGCGCTCAGCCACGCTGCCAGCACCGGCACTGGCTTCATTTCTGTCTGACACTCGGACTCCGCAATTGCCAGGTGTCTTGAGCACACGGGCCTGGGTCCGCACGACCCGGGAAAGGTTAGAAACCCAGCATGGTCACCCACACCCCCACCGCCCCCTGGCTCGCGGATCGGCTGCATGACTCCCTCACTGTGGACGCCACGCGGTTCAGGCAGACAGCGTGCAACTGACGCCGTGTGAGCGTCCATGCCCGGCGCGCTGCTGCCGCCAGTGTGCTCGGGGGGCGGCCGGCCCTACCTTCACAGCCACCGAGGGGCCACCGAGCTACCAGGAGCTGCTCAGGTCTCACTCCGTCACAGAGCAGGGCTTACCCCGGAGTCCGTCTACTCACGCCGGGCTGCACATCGGGACTGCACCCGGCTGCACCGAACCTCACCACCGGAATCCAACCCGCCTGCACCAAACCTCACCACCGGAATTCTATACACTTGTACTGAATCTTACCACTGGAACTGCATCCACTTATACCAAAGTTACCACCAGAATCCCACCCACTCATACCGAAGCCACCACCAGAATCCCACCCACTCATACCGAAGCCACCACCACAATCCCACCCACTCATACCGAACCACCCGACCCACTCATACCGAAGCCACCACCAGAATCCCACCCACTCATACCGAAGCCACCACCAGAATCCCACCCACTCATACCGAAGCCACCACCAGAATCCCACCCACTCATACCGAAGCCACCACCAGAATCCCACCCACTCATACCGAAGCCACCACCAGAATCCCACCCACTCATACCGAAGCCACCACCAGAATCCCACCCACTCATACCGAAGCCACCACCAGAATCCCACCCACTCATACCGAAGCCACCACCAGAATCCCACCCACTCATACCGAAGCCACCACCAGAATCCCACCCACTCATACCGAAGCCACCACCAGAATCCCACCCACTCATACCGAAGCCACCACCAGAATCCCACCCACTCATACCGAAGCCACCACCAGAATCCCACCCACTCATACCGAAGCCACCACCAGAATCCCACGCACTCATACCGAAGCCACCACCAGAATCCCACCCACTTATACCGAAGCCACTGGAACTGCACTGACTTAGGCCGACATGCCACAAGGCCTCCTGAGTGAGTCAGCCCCGCTGACTGCAAACTCCTAAGAACTCCGTTGAGGACGGCCCCAAGACCCGAGAATCAGGGACACACGTCTAAATGAGGAGGCATGACGGCTGTGCGAGCCCTTCACCGCCAGCTGGCAGAGCTTGGGGTGCCGTGGCTCCCTTGCGGGATCCCTGTAGTAGAGCTCAAGCCAGTTGTGCACATGCCACGGCGCAGGCCACGGCACAGAGGCCTGCAACATGGGCCCCAGGGGCGGCCCAGAGGAACCGAGGAGCAGCTGCATTTAATGTGGGTCAGGTGCCCAGGGACTGTGTACAGGAAACACAGAAACGCAGCTAGCCTGGGTATCTCACAGACCCACCCTCAGGTACTAGACGCTCTCATTGTTCCTGAGACTAAATCCCTCGTGCTGTATTTTAGGAGTCGGACGTGAGCACCAGGTTTCCCTCGGTATCAACCTCGGCTGCAGATGGAGAGCCTCCTCCCTGAGACACCGGCAGCCGGGCCCTTCTGTGGGGCCCAGAGGTATTCGCAAGTGTCTGGGGAGAGCCCACGGGCCGGGCTGGCGTGCACCACTCCAGACGTGCTTGCCCTGCGAGCGGTCGCAGCGGGCTTCTTACTGGGAGCTCGTCAGGCCCCTGAAGCTGGTGCTCCCACCACGTGACTGTGTAATGTGCCTTTAGAAGGCAGAGGGCCTCACAGAAGCCATTACGAAAAGGAGGAGAAACAGACTTTATGAGTGTACTAGCAGCCCAGTGTGCTAGACCATAAGCTAACCACCCCGCGCTCTGCCGTGCCGCCCGCGTGTGGCATTAGCCCTTGTTGGGAGCAGGCCGTCCACGGCAGCAGCCCCTCTCCTCGGCCTCCCCACCGCCC
>NW_006159574.1:2576496-2587182 GCF_000334495.1 Tupaia belangeri chinensis
GCTAGCCCACACCCTACCCCCCCCGCGCTCTGCCGTCCCGCCCGCGTGTGGCATTAGCCCTTGTTGGGAGCAGGCCGTCCACGGCAGCAGCCTCTCTCATCGGCCTCCACACGGCACTTCATCGCCGGAGCCTGCCCGGCTCTCTGAGGTTAGGATTAAATCCAAACGAAACTTAATTTAAACAAACAATCCCAAAGGCGCTCTAGGGAGTGACATTTCCTTCTAGGTCACTGTGTGTAAAAGCTGAGAAGGGGATTCACTCCAAACAACAGGAGCGCAACTGGCCACCAGCCCGCCGAGCTGCCCCGGGATGCTGGCCTCCGCGAGGGGTCTCAGAGTCCGTGCACAGAAACCTGGGAGGGACATGGCGCTCACCAGGGCTGCCCTCGGCCGCTGCGACCAGCCTGACTTCGGAACATACCAAAAAATGCAGCCTGGATTTGGGAAGAAAGACAGAAGATTACTAAAAGCCTCAGTCAGCGGAGTTAAATCTGAGACCACTGAGCTCCAGCAGTGCAGGCAGGGTACAGCTGGGGACCTGGCCTGTGTCCACAGGGGCAAGGACCTTCCTGGGCTCAGCCAGCCCAGAGGGCATGGTTCGGCTTCTCCCTGGGGGCCAGGGCGCCCTGTCTGTGCCACATACCCCAACTTGCGTGCACACCCGCAGACAGTCACGGTGAAACTGACCCCGGCAGATGCTAGGGCCTCAATCCCTCTTTAGAAGTGCCCGCCCAAGAGCTCGAGGACACAGAGGAGCTGCCACTGGCTGAAAAGCACATACTTCTGCCAGCCAGAGTTGACAGGACGGCCGCGAAGAGCTGGCTCCTGAGCGATGTGGGCACTTGGGGCAGGCTGAGGCCGAGCAAGGACAGCTGGGGGAGGTTGTGGGTGTCTGTGACGCCGTAAGGAGGATGGGGTGCACCAGATCGCTCCACGGTCGGCCCTGCCACGTCCTAGAGAGCGCCCCCTCTGTAGCAGCTGGCATGGCTCCCGGGGAGAGCCCTTCCCTACTGTAACTGGGTCAGCCTCCCACACAGAGGGCCAGGGGCCCTGCGCCCTGGGCACACGGTGGTGACAGTGGCATCCTCGTGGGGAGCAATGTGCCCTGGGACAGAGAGCTCCGCCCACTCCCAGCACCGTCCTGCCCTGGCCTCGTTTCCTGGGGGGCAGTGCAGGAAAAGCCCTCGGCTACACATGCTGCTCCGACGTGGCTTCCAACGCTCTGTGGGCCTGGCGGGTCCCTCGGGCTCCCTGCCCTCAGCTTCCCCTGGAGAACCAGCTGCCACTTGCAGGCCTCCGTGAGTGGGCGGAGCCACCCCAGATGCTTGGCTTCCAGCCTGCCCACAGCCCTGCGGTGGGATGGGCATTGGCACCACCACACAGCCGTCCCCACTGCCCACCTCCGGAACCTTCCGACCCCCTTCTGCCCCCATTACCCAGGAGTCCCACCCCTGGTCCTGCCCCTGCTGTCCACCCCAATGACCTGACCACCCCACGGACCCCAGAACCTTGGGACCCCGAGGCTCATGAGCGTCACCGCTGGGCTTCCGGGCGCCTGTTCCTGCCGCCCTGCTTGCTCGCTCGGACCACACCCCCTTCACACAGGGCCTTGTCTCAGAGCAGCCGGAGCAGGTGAAGTCTTTGATTACGGAGCTCTCTGGGGCAAGGTCAAAGGAGGCTGGCGTACCGTGGGCCGCGGGGATGAGGGGTGACAGCACACTGCGGCGTGGCCGTCCCCCACCACATGGTCCCCTCTGCCCACCGTGGGCTGCAGGGCTGAGGGGTGACATTGCACCGCGGCATGGCCGTCCCCCACCACATGGTCCCCTCTGCCCACCGTGGGCTGCAGGGATGAGGGGTGACATTGCACCGCAGCATGGCTGTCCCCCCCACATGGTCCCCTCTGCCCACTGTGGGCCGTGGGGATGAGGGGTGACAGCACACTGCAGCATGGCCGTCCCCTCCCTCCCACACACATGGTCCCCTCTGCCCATGCCAGAGGATGCCAGGCTCTCTGGGACTTCCCTTAAAAGGTGCGCTGACACGACGGGGACCCGTCATGACATGACGGAGGCGCACCGCAGAAGCCTGCATCGTGAGCCCACACACCCGGTCTGTGCTTTCAGCCAGCAGTGGGGGCAACTGGGGTCCCCACAGAACCGGGGGCCTGGCGGGTGCCCTGGAGCTCGTAGTGCCCACGATTCCTGAAAAAAAAAGCTTGGGGGGTGCCCGGGGGCTCGTAGTGCCCACGATTCCGGCTGACCAGCACGCCCAGGACAGTGCACCCGGGGCAGCCCCACGGAGTCACCCCGGCCCCTCCTGGCTGAAGACCTTGGGGCTCGCAGGGCCTCCCCAGCCACACCACCCGGAACCTGGGAATATGGCCTTATTTGGAACGTTGCCGAGAGGGGGCGCGTCAGCGAGGACGCATGCCACATCATGACCGTGTTCCTAAGAGGAGGGACGTGTGGACAGACGGGCATGGTGGGGCTGGAGGCGACACCCGAGTCCCTGTCGGCCAAGACGAAGACCCCACAGCGCAAGCAGAGCCTGGAGCGAGGCTGGGAGGTTCTTCCTCGAGTCTGTGAGGGACAGACTCTGCACCGCCTCCTGGACCAACAGAATAAGCTCCTGCTGCCGTGGCTGCTGCCGTGGCCCCATCACAGCTACCACCAGAAGGAGGGTAGCCCTGCACACCGGCCTTCCTGGCTGGGCCCTGCTCACACTCCTTTCACACGGAATGTGGCCCCACTGACAGACGCCTAGAACCGTCCCACGGAGGAGCTCAGAAGAGTGTGACGAGCTGCGCGTGACAGGAGCTGCGTCCGCATCCCCTGAGCCCTGGGCTCCTCGGCCAGAGCCTGAGAGGCCATGAGCCCAGACGGGGAGGGCAACTCTCAGTCTCTGCTGCTTCCATGTCTCCAATCGCGTTTTATCCTTAAAAACCACACCCTTTTCCATGGGTTTCAGAATTCCTGCCCTCCGGGGGACGTTCTGGGCAGCCGTGGTCCCCCGTAAGCACGGGGCTAGCAGAGGCAGCAGAGATGTGTCAGAGCCTCGGTCCTGGGCCTGTGGCGGCCACTAGGAAGAGCTGTGTCCGACGGGCCCGATTAGGATGTGGTCTGCAGGACGGCCCCCTCCACGGCTGTCCTGTGGTTCTGCGGCACCATGTGGCCGTCTCCGACTGTCCTGCAGAAAGGGGTGTCCACGGAAAGCTGAGATGTGAGCAGCTGTAGTGGCCGGAGGGACTGGGTGAGACCAGGCCACACGCGCTCTCCACACAGTACTTCTCAGGCCTCGCCGTGGGGCTACCAAGGAGCCCAGGGAGGTGGGCGACAGGGGCCCCTTTTGTCTTGGTGCTGTTACCATTTCGGGACCACTCGTTTCCCGGAGCCGGTGACACACACAATGGCGTTTGTCGTCTCACGTCCAACTGTCCTCCAGGCGTCTCCGCTGGGATGCCAACCCCACTGGGGAGCACACGCGCCTTGACAGCCACGACCAGATGTCCATGTCCTGAAAGCTGAGGGACACGAGCCCGAGCCCCCCAGTCTGTGGGGACAAGTGCTGTGGCCCTGCTCACTCATCGGTGACCCGGGGTGACCCGGGGACTATGAGACCCCAAGGATGCGAGCGACCACTGCTAGGTATCCCCTGCCCTCGAGGGTCGTGATTTTGTCATGGGAAGGCCGCACAGGTGAGGCGAAGGCTGGAGGTGGGGCTGACGCCCGGGAAGCAGAGGGACCTCGGGGCTGACGTCCGGGAAGCAGAGGGACCTCGGGGCTGACGTCCGGGAAACAGAGGGACCTCGGGGCTGACGTCCGGGAAGCAGAGGGACCTCGGGGCTGACCACCAGCTACCTTCTTGATGCAGTCTCAGACCACGGCTCAGGGCGGCTGGACACCCCGAGTGCGGTCGTGACTCTGGGTCTCCTGGGCCCACCACGCAGCTCAGGCCCCTCTGTCTTCCTGTGGAGAAAATGGGCCCCGGCAGGACGTTGCTTCAACTCTCAGAGCAGAGCCGGGACTGACATGTTCAGGCTTCAGTAGGGGAGGCCACTCCTCCCACAGGGCATGGCCCTCGGCTATAAGGTCCCCGTCACCGAAGGAGCTCTTACTTGGCTGGGCAATGCCGGGCTGTCATGCGGGCACACTGGAGCATCCTGGTGTGTCCTCGTGGCACTCTGATGCCAAAGGCGGATGGTCTGTGCTGTGGTATAGGGCCCTGTGGTACCTGGCTCCGTGGTGCTGGGCCCTGTGGTACCTGGCTCCGTGGTGTCAGGCTCTGAGGTATGGGGCTTCAATAGTACCTGGCTCCATAGTACCTGGCTCCATGGTACCTGGCTCCGTGGTGTGGGGCTCCATAGTACCTGGCTCCATGGTACCTGGCTCCGTGGTGCTGGGCTCTGTGGTACCTGGCTCCATGGTGCCGGGCTCCAGCAGAGAACTGTAGACTCAGTCTGGCCATGACTCCCAGTGTGAAGACACGGAATCAGAAGGGTAGGAGGCCACATGGACAGGCCTCCAGTCCTGGCCCACCTTGCAAACCTCTCCAGCACTCACGGGCCCGACCTGTGAAATGGGACCATGGCTCCTACCCGACCCTTTCTGAAAAGCCCTGCGGACACTCGTCAGAGGGTGGGAGAGGAATGCATACACGAGGTGAGGGAGTCAGGATCAGGTACCTGCAAGCTGGGGGATGAGGCTGAGGGCCGGGGTGTGGGGGTAAGTGCGCCCTGCCCAGCTGCTTCCCTGGAGTATGAAATGGCATCGCCTCCAGAGACCCTACCTTGCCCAGCCTGCAAGCGGACAGCTGCTCATACCTCCGGCCGCCATGACGACACATGTCCCTTGGCCTCGTCCCCTCTAAGCAGTGCTTTTTTCTGATCTTGTCCCCAACCCACATTCCTCCAGGCGAGTCCTGGGGCAGATTCTGGGTTCCAGGCTGGGTGAGGGTCATCGCCACTGCCATGAGGGGCAAGCCATGCCCAGCCTGCGGCCACTCCCGGCTGTCCCACGAGTGCCGTCCCGCAGCGGCTGACAGGAGACAGCAAGAACCGTCTCTGCTCTGCTCCATTGGTGCGTGTCAGGTTAGTAGTCAGCACCCGGCCTCTGCACCTAGGGGAAGGACACGGGCCTCCCTCCCGAGTACAGCGCTGCAGGAAGTCGGCAGAAATCCAGGACTTACCGAGGGCCCAGGACCGCGCAGAAGGAAAAGAGAGGGCCTGGCCTTTAAAAATGTAAGGGGAGGGGACCCGCGAGGGGCTTAATAGTTACGTCTTTGACTCCCACGTAGTTGGCCACAGTTCGAGTCCCAGATCCAGTGGCTTAAAACGCACAGCAGGCGCATGTGCACGCACGCCCCGAACCCTGGGAGGTGATCGGGGAAGGGATTGCGGCGTGGCCATCCCTCCTGAGGGCTGACTTCTCCCTTTCTGTCTCTCTGTCTTTCCAGGAAGTGTGTGCGTCCTATAGAAAAATATCTCCCTAAACGTAAGTAAATAAATGAAATAATGCAAGGGGACGGGACTGGCAGGAGGATGGTGGCCAAGGTGCTGGACTCCCACATGTCCAGCCACGTTTGGAACCCTGGGCCTGGTGACTTGCTTCTTCCTTTCCCTCTTGCTCTCCTTTTTGTCAAATTAAAATACATACATACATACATACATAAATTAAGTAAATAATCCTTTAAAATGTAAGGGGACTTCAAAAAGTGTGTGGAACAATGGAATTAAAATACAACTTTAATTTAGTACAAAATTTGTAAGAAATCATGTGTAAATTTTTTTTTTTTTTTGGAGAGGTTTTTGCTATAGGGCATGTGTGCTTGCCAGACAGACAGAGAGAGACAGAGAGACAGAAAGCGAGAAATCACCCCCCGGGGGGATGGCCACGCCGCAATCCCTTCTTCTCCATTCTCCTCTCGGGATCTTGGGCATGCACGCACATACGCTGACCCTTCTTGTGTTTTATAACACAAAACTGTAAAGTGACCAAAAAGCAAAGAACTTTAAAGTATTAAATCTCAACCAGAATTTTTCATACTCGATTCTTTTGGGGAAAAAAAAGATTCGAAATGAAGAACACAGGACCCCTTTTTTATTTTTTTGGAGAGGTTTTCATTACAGGGCGCGTGCGCTCGCCAGACAGACAGAGAGAGACAGAGAGACAGAAAGCGAAAAATCACCTCCCAGGGAGGATGGTTACACCGCAATCCCTTCTCCTCCATTCTCCTCTCAGGATCTTGGGCACGCACGCACACGCGCCCGGCGTGAGTTTTAAGCCACCGGGTCCGCGACGCGAACCGCGGTTGACTACGTGGGAGTCCAGCGACATAGCCATTACGCTAACTGCTGGTTTCCCAAGAACACGGGACTCCTGAACTCTGAGGTCAAGCAGCGCGCGAACGTAAACCAGCGTGGACTGGCTTCGCCGGTCTCCAGTATGCTCGTGACCAGTTTCTTAGGATTTCCTTCTCAGAAGACAATGTTTTAATCAGGGAAGACTCACCTGCCAGAAGTCGGCCACGGTGGCGGGCAGTGGCCCCTGGGTGGCGATGTAAGCAGGGTTCCTGGGGTCGTGGTCCATCTGCGGGGACAAGACGGGACATGACAAGGCTGCACCTTGGGAGCAGGGCGGCCACGCCGACGCAGACACCAGCTCCCGCGAACCCTAAGCGCCAGGTGGCCTCTCCCTCCTGCCCAGCGAGCGCTGCACTGCCCTCCAGGTGGCTCCAGCTCTGGCCTGGCCCCAGCCACCTGAAGAGATGCCTTATGCTGACACTGAGGGTCCAGGAATGATGATGGCAGAGGTGCTCATGGGGGCCATGTGGGGCCGCCAGCCCCTCCCTCCCGCACGTGTGTGTGCTGGCTTGTGGGGTAGTCCCGTCCCCCGGCCACGTCTGTGTGCTGGCATGCGGGGTAGTCCCGGCCCCCGGCCACGTCTGTGTGCTGGCATGCGGGGTAGTCCTGGCCCCCGGCCACGTCCGTGTGCAGGGTAGTCCCAGCCCCTGGTCATGCTAAGGGTTCGAGTGCTTCCAGAGCAGCTCAGACACAGCCCCCGTGAGACAGCCCCAGGCCACCCCGCCACTGGCTGAACCAAGGGCCGAGCCCAGTGCCAGCTGGCAGAGGCCCGCCCGAGCTCTTACCGCAGGCCCCTCACAGCTCGCCAGGGTCTTGGCAGGGCAACCCCGTGATAGCACTCCTTCCCTGACAGCCCTGGCCTGGACTCTGCGGGGAAGGGGCTGAGGCCCAGCACCCTCCACTGGGTCAGCGGCTCCGAGCGCGGTCAGCCCTGTCTATAGGTCTTTCCCTGCTTCCTGTCCCCACTGATGGGCGGCCGGGAACAAAAAGCAGTGACCCACGCATGCCTTCACTCCACACGGCAGCCTCACTGCAGAGGCCCCGATTCCAGCACTTCCTTCCAAGGCCGCTGAGTGGGGAGACAGCACGATGAGAGTGTGGCCTGAGGCTCGGGGTCAGGCACGTCGCCGTGTGCAGGGCGGGTGGGTCCCAGGCAAGCCCCGACCACCAGGAAGGGCAGAGAGGCCTGGTCCTACTGTGGCCCCGAGGGCAGGGCCAGCAGGCAGCTGCACTAGCCAGTCCGGAGCATGGACGCCGTCCGGTGGAGTCCGGCCTTGGGGGTGGGTGCTCCTGCCAGGTGTGGACAGCCCTGAGTTCTTCCACGCCCAGGGCCAGAATTGATCTTTTTGACACCAGGGTGTGACTGAAGCTGTAAAATGCTCTGACCAGCAGGTGGTATGCTGGTTAATGAACATCGCCAGCTCTGCAGTTCAAGCCCCAAGCACGGCGGCTTGGAAATCACGTTGGGCACAGGGTGAGCATGCCAAGAGGAGAAGGGGAGAGGGAATGGCAGCATGGCCACACTTCTCACTCTCTCTCTCTCTGTCTCTCTCTCTGGTGAGCACACATGCCCTATGACAAAAACCTTAAAAGAAACAAACAAACAAAACCCCCAAAACAACATCAACAACAACAAAATCCTCTATACTTAAAAGATACTCGCGATTAGGGACCAGCAGTTGGTGTGATGGCTATGCTGCTGGATTCCCATGTAGTAAGCCGCAGTTCAAATCCTGAACCCAGTGGCTTAAACTCATGCCAGGTGTGTGTGTGTGTGTGTGTGCCCAAGATGCTGAGAGGAGAGTGGAGGAGAAGGGATTGCGGCGTGGCCATCCCCACCAGGGGGTGATCTCTGGTGGGTGCATGCGCCCTATGAAAAAAGCTCTCAAAAAAAAAAAAAAGATACTTGCAATTAAAAACTGGGCCTCGCTTGGCAGTTCACTGCGACACGAGGCAGGTAGATTGTGCGGCACCCACTGAAAGCCCCAGTTAAAACGTGTCAGTAGGAAGGTATGAGGCAGAAATAAGGAGTTTAGAATTTTGAAAATGCGTTTGCGTGAGTGTGCTGGTGACAGCTATGTACAAAGACCTCCTCTCCTCCCTCCACATAGCTGGGCATTAGAAGGAAAACCCACCTCCTGCAGCACGCCTTCGTGCCCACGGCCAGTCACACAGCACACGTGCCATGTGGCGGGCTGCTCAGCGCTCACAGGACGACACGCAGGACCCAGATGGGGCGCAGGGCAGTGCAGCGCGGCACTGATGGTGGGTGGTGCTCGCCCTCGGGCCTTCTGTCCTGAAGTCCACCTGCTCGAGCACCTGACACACAGCCGAGAAAGGCCCGGTCATCGGGGAGGGTGGACGGGGCACATGGGACCCACCTGCCCGAGCACCCGACACAGCTGAGAAGGCCCCAGTCATCGGGGAGGGTGGACGGGGCGCACAGGACCCACCTGCTCGAGCACCCGACACAGCTGAGAAAGCCCCGGCCATCGGGGAGGGTGGACGGGGTGCACGGGCCGCTCAGCAGAACACGGCCCCTCCCTGCCGTCACCTGGGCTCCCGATGGACCCCGGGCAGTGCCTCGGTCACAGGGTGCCAGGTCAGTCCTGCGGAGGACAACGCTCCAGAGCCGTGTCGGTGGGCTCACTCCATGCCCGGCTGCATAGTGAGCAGTCAGGCAGGGGCACTTCGAGCACTGCGGGCTGAGGCCTCGAAGGCAGTTGGGGCGGGAACTGACCCTGAACGCCAGGGGCTACAACTAAGACCTTCGAGGGTAAGTACTCGGGCTCCAACAGCAGGTGACTGCTGTCCAGCAAGGGTGTCTGATGCTGAGCCACGGCAGACACAGGTCACCGCCTGTGTGGTGTGAAGGCATCCTTCCAGCGTCTCTGGCCTTCCTCATGATTGTCCGTTTTCAGTGACTTGCTTTCTGTTTGTGCAAGCGCTGCGCTCCACTGTGAACCATGTGGCCGCGGACAAAGTGAGGTGATGCCCCTGGGGTAAGATGGGGTCGGGACCTGGGGAGTCGGACAACGAGATCTCGAAGTGCTCTGGCCCCGGAGCACTCCGCACTGGGTGGGGCAGGGGTCCTAAAGGTAGCAGGAAAGCTGTTACGAAACACGCGTGGCCTGCCTTCTTGTTTTGTACCCAAACTAGCTGGTCACTTAATTCTGTTTCTAGAAGCCTTCTGCGTGGCCTCGCATGTGCAGTCCCATCTCTGCCATAGCAGCGGTGACAGACCTGAAGCCATGGCTGTGAGCCTGTGCTTGTTAGGGGAGTGCCGAGGCCGGCACCCTGCTCCCCTGCCTCTGTGAGCCGTGTCGGTGGCTGGTCTCCCATGAAGGGCACTCAGCTCATGGGCTCTCAGAGGCCCTGGTGGCCAGCACTGTGAAGGGACAGGCAGTGGCACCAGGAAGCACTCCGTCCCCCACTGGGCTTATGCACCTCGTAGGCCGGGAGCAGACACTGGTTTCACAGAAAACCCACCACGACTCATTCCTAGTGACCCCATGAACACCGACGGTCGAGGGATGCCAGGACCCAAGAACAACTGACATGCACTTTTGCTGTAAAAACTGCAGTTTTCCCTTTTTTGAGGAGAAAGGAACATCATTCGCTTGTTTTGAATCTATTTCCTTGGTGGCTGATTCATAACAAGACAGCAAATGGAACGCGGTCAAGCCGTGCTCAGCCGTTTCTTCCCGCCTGCGGCTTCGAAACCAGCCCAGCGGTTGCCTTGCCCTGTGGGTGACAATCCTCACCTAAGTGCAGGTGATGGTCAAAACCTCTAATCTGGATGGAAGGATTTAGCAATCTCCCCCACAGCCCACCCCGAGATGGTTGTAAACTTGAGCATGAGACCCCAGGTCCCATGTCCCCTGCCAGGCCCGGTCCCTGCCCCAGCCACCCTGGGGTCCACAGCAAGGATCCTGCCTCAGGGCAGATCCGGCCACCTTTGGGGATGCCAGGGGTCACACCCTTCACTCCAAAATCTTACAGAGTGAGCAAGCAAATCTTCCATCTTCTTCTCTGCCCACCGTTCCACCTGCTTTTTCTTAATTTAAAGTAGATTTCACAGAACGTTTTCTTTTTTTGGAGAGATTTTTCTGTTTTCTTTTTTTTTTTTTTTTTTTGCTATAGGGTGCTTGGGCTTGCCAGACAGACAGAGAGATAGTAAGAAATCACCCCCTGGGAGAAGGGCCACGCCGCAATCCCTTCTCCTCCATTCTCCTCTTGGGACCTTGGGCACGCACGCACACGCGCCCGGTGTGAGTTTAAGCCACCAGGTCCGGGACTTGAACCGCGGTCGACTACGTGGGAGT
>NW_006159574.1:2587887-2589704 GCF_000334495.1 Tupaia belangeri chinensis
CTTTTTTTTTTTTTGGAGGGATTTTTTTGTTTTTTTTTTTTTTTTTTTTTTTTGCTATAGGGTGCTTGGGCTTGCCAGACAGACAGAGAGATAGTAAGAAATCACCCCCTGGGAGAAGGGCCACGCCGCAATCCCTTCTCCTCCATTCTCCTCTTGGGACCTTGGGCACGCACGCACACGCGCCCGGTGTGAGTTTAAGCCACCAGGTCCGGGACTTGAACCGCGGTCGACTACGTGGGAGTCCAGCGACGCAGCCATTACGCTAACTGCTGGTCCCCACAGAATGTTTTCTTAAAGACAAAGTTTAGGCCTGGGTCATTCCACTGCTTTTGCAGGTCCTAAGTGTTCATGTGAGACATTGCTGGGAAACTGTGGCTTGGAGATTCATAGGAGACCGACGTACGAAGTTGAACTACCTTCAATTCTGTTCCTAGAGATGGTATTTAAGTAAAATACCGAGTGTCGGTCATAATTAGACACACAGATGTTTCGTTGTGAATACTGTCTAAGAACCCAGGAACTGGCTCCCCTTTGGGGCCGGTTCCTTACGATGCTCAGGTGGCTGCCCCACACGCCTCCCAGGAGCAGTCTGATCCTGCCCACATTAGTGTGTGGTCCCGAGTTGAGAGTGTGCTGCGTCCTTTCTCCCGAAACGGCCAGTGGGCAAAGACTGAGGCTTGCTTCACTCGTCCCTGGTCGCACGGCACGTGCTCGGTGCTGCCGACAGTCCTCAGCCTGGCGGTGTGGCTGAGGAGCTGCCCGCGCAGACACCGTACGGGAAGGAGGCTCCCACCCACCTCCACGACCTTGTGCCTGCGAGCTGGGGCCGCACACGAAGCACTGCCGGTAGTCCCCGAGACGTGCCGGGACTGCGCACACAGGCGTGGTGACCGCGGCTCCGCCCCACGCGCCGTGAGGAAGGCCATTATCTGCTCTTTCTGAAAGAGGCACCAGGGACGCCTCTGGTGGGTCCCGACCACCGGATTTGAAACCCCCCCCACCCCGCAGCGTGAGAGGTAAAAGGCGCCCTGAACATTACTCCTCTGCCCGAGCCGCCGGCAAGGCCTGGGGGGCATCTGCACGGGCCTGAGCACACGTGCGGGGAGGCGTGTGAGCCCGGCCCAGACACCTGCTCAGCATGCTCCTCAGTGCCCATGGGAGCCTGAGCTGGTGAGGTTCCCAGGCATGATGCCGACACGGAGCCGGGCCTGCGCCACGCCAAGGCCCCACGGGTGGGGCTCGCTGGCCCTGTCCCCCCCGCCTGCCCTCGACATCCCCAGAGGTCGGCCAGAACCGCCCGTCCCGCGGCCCCGCTCCAAGGCGCTCAGCACATCAGCCCATGTCCCGGTCGTCCCCAAAGCCACGGCTGAGAACAGCTTCCAGGAGAGAGCGCTGGGCCACGTCTGTCCATGTGCCACCACACATGCCCTTCGACGTGGCCCTGCCCTCTCCCACCAGCCATCTAACTTCACTGCGACGCCTGGGGGGTCTACCGTGGGGGTCTGCCGAGCTCAGCCCCAGCCCTCCCTGCAGGCCAGCTCTGACCTCCCCTTGCCCTCATCACCTCCACTTCTTTCAGGCCTGTCCCCCCCGCTGCCCCCCTGACCACCGGGGTTCAAGACAGGGAGGAGTCCGAGGCAGCCCCGGGTTACATAGGCCCTGGGCCCTGAAGCACCCTGGGGGGCAGGCCCTGCCACCCCTCTGACCGTAGGCCTGGGGAGGCAGAGCCGAGCGCGCTCCCTGGAAGAGGAAGGCCCAGCCACCAGAACACCTGAGGGGCCGCCCCGGCTGCTGACTCTGCTGCGGTGGCAGAGGCC
>NW_006159574.1:2589924-2596472 GCF_000334495.1 Tupaia belangeri chinensis
CATCTGTAAGAGAAAAGAGCAGTGGTCAGAGGACGGGCTGGTGCAGACGGCCCAGGACCTTTGCCCCCTGGCGGCCCCGCCCAGACCCCCGAGGGCTTCATCAGGCTGCTGAGCCCTCTCCCCGCCCATCTGTACTCCGGTGGGGGACAGGGACAGATGCCCTTGGTAGGGCTCCTCACGCCCTAACGCACTCCCCGCCCTCAGGCGGGGCGGAGGGCGTGGGCTCACCCAGTGTGTTTCAGGCAGACTCAGGAGCTGAACCCACGACCGGCCACGTGGCCATCGGCCCTCTGGGTCAGCAGCTGCCACGTGTCCCTGGGGCCACTCTCCACTGAGACCCGTCAGCTGAGAGACATGGGCACAGGGTGCTGGACGGGGGGACCACGTCCTGGCGGGAACCGGATGTCCGCATGCGTTTATGTGCAGGTCTGAGTCTGAAATTAGGTGTGTGCCTTTAACACGCGTGTTTGGCGACACACAGTAAATAAATACGGGCACATGTCGGTCAACGGGCTAGCCCAGATGTAAAGGGCTGCACCGATAAACCACCCCGCCTCGCACGTGCTGGGGTTAGGCTGCAGGAGAGGGAGGCCGAGAGAATGACCACGCTGACACTTGTGGGAACGGCGCGCCTGGACAGGCCCCAACACTTGCGGGAACAGCGTAGCCCGGCAAGAGGCCCCGACACTCATGGTGCCTATGTTCCCTCACCAGGCTGTCACCTGGCTTGGGTGAGACCAGGCACGACAGTGGGCGTGTGGCCCGTGTGATCTGGCCACACAAAGAGAACCCAATTGCAGTGACCATGGCTCCAGTTCTAGGGAACCCCTCCCCGCCTTGGTTCTGGGAGCCCTTAAGCACGACCAGGGGCCATCCAGCTTTGCTCTTTGTGTTTCCTGTCCCTGTGGGTGACGGGACTTGGTTTTTCTTCACACCAGTTTCTAGAGCTTGGTGAACCTGGCAGTCCTGTGACTGCCCGGACCGGGACAGTGCTGTCTTCGAGAGAGCAACCGCAGGATACGGGACACGTCCTGCCGACTTGCCAAGTGTCTGTGCTCACCGCCTGGGACACAGACAGGATGAGGCCAGACAAGGGGCGTGGAGACGGGGAGGGTCCCGTGTGTGCCCAGCAGGAGCTCTAGGCCCGCGTCACCGCCCGCTGCTGTGCAGGTGGTGAGGGCCTCGCCCTGGCGCTGCCGAACCACCGGGAGATGTCCCGGGGCTGCAGACCCTTCCCCGAGGGTGGAAGTCGGCAGTGGTGGGAACAGGAAACGGGCTGTTTATAGGAAGGGCTGGTCCACTCTGACATCGTGGCACGCCGCGACCACCGCCCGGCTGAGCATGCCAAGGCCAGGAGCCCAGCGCGACCCGGACGCGACAGAGCAGATGCCAGGCCCTGCACGGAGGCGGAGTCTGGGCCCAGCACTGTACCTACGCATCAGTGTCGGGGCTCCTGGCTGCTCGTGGGGCTCCGGGGTCACCCAGCAGCCCTCCGTACACGCTCTCACGCAGCCGGCTGCAGGCACGGAGACCACGCCTGGCCACCCCAGGGTCTCCCCGAGGAGCAGGGCTGGTGGGATGGGCAGGAGGCTGAGCGCAGTTCGCAGTTCCAGGGCAGGGCTGGCGTGTGAGTGCCAGACTCAGCTCCGAGGCCAGGTCCGTGCAAAGCTGAGGGACGCTCAGAGCACCGTGGCTTCCTCATCGCCGGGGCATGCACCGCCTGACCTGCCGACAAGCCCCGAGGGTGGTGGCAGCATGGCCTAGGGGCTCAGCCGGCTTTTCTCAGAGGAAGATCGAAGTGCTTCCTAAGTCGGGCATCCCGGTGACAAGATGCATCTGAATGGCACGGGGGACCGTCTGGCGAGCACCTGGCCTGCGTGGGACCCTCGAGCAGCTCGGCAGACACCGCCCCACTGGTCCGTCTCCCCAGGGCGCACTTCCAAGGGCCCTGAGGGCGGACCCGGCTCGACGCGTGGCTCTCCCCTTCCCCGTGAGTTTGACCTCACGTTGGCGTTGCTTTAAAGGCCCACCGTGAAGTGACCTTGTCCTCAACATCAGGCCTCTTCGGGAACGCCCAGGGCCACCCTGGAAAGCCAGGCACAGTGGAGGGTGTGTTTAGGTGCCAGCGAGGCCGGCATGCTTGGCGCTGTTTCAGCCAGCTGGCAAGTCGTCACCATCCGTGACTCACGTTCCTGTCTCAGGGGCTGTCGTGGGAGCCCTGGGACAGCAACACCCGGGTCCGAGCATTCTCTAAGGCAGACCTTCCACATGAGCGGCCGGGGACCCTCACACTGCTGGGGCCAGGGCTGGGGCCGGGCCGGGCGGGGCTTCCCTGAGGGCTGCGCCTCCTCTCAAGGTGCCTCCTCGCCACAGCTGCGGTGAAGCCAGAGCAAGGCTAGACATCCACAGGCCTTCCTGCCCCGCCCGGCAGACGCGCCTGCAGCCGAGCAGCCCTCACGGCCGAGGCTGGCACGTTTCTCTCCATCGTTGCCAGGGTGGGGGCCATCTTGGGGGACCCGAGGCCTTGCTGTTAGTGCAGCGTGGCCTAGAACGCGCCTGGGCGCCAGCACGTCTGCGGAGCAAGCAGAGGCTCATCCACCCGCGGTATCCGGAGGCTGGCCCTTCCTCGGACTCCTGGGCACGCCCTCCCCGTCGCCACAGGGATCATCCTCCCCTCACTCGAGGTGGGCCCCTCGGTGCCACTGCTGGTGACACGCAGTGGCCATCGGCTGAGGTCACCTGTCAGCACTGGGATGTGGCCACAGCTTCCCCACCCCGGAGGTCTGCCACCGCTGGAGGTGCCATGTCTGTCTCCGTTTCCGATAGGTTTGCAGAGGTCGTTTATGCTGGAGGCCACGCCTGTTCTTAACGAGGTGCTGGAGGCCGGGGAACCCCGGGGATGGCTCCTTGGCTCCTGGAGGGTGGGGCTTTGATAGTGGAGACTCTGGCACCAGGACGCACTCCACACGGCATCAAAACCACGAGCACCTTCCCCGACATCGGGTCCTGTGCCTGCCGCCCGCATGCCCATCAAGGTGGGGCCACTGACGCCAGCATCACGACCCTGACCCAGCCGAGGTGAAGGAGCCACTAGTGCCTGACTCGAGACTTGGAGAAGACAGGAGACATGTCTCTGGGCCTGGGGCCTTGCAGACAGCAGCGCCTCAAAGCTGAACGGGCGAGCGTCCCCAGAAGTCGGGCCTCATAGACTTCTCCATAGCCTCCGTCCTGGTAAGTCAGCTCGCCGGGATTCTGCTCCCAATTCAAGCTCTGGGGAACACTCGCCAAACCACAAGCATTGGAAGGAAGCCGTGAGCGTCAGCTTCTCGGCCCACAAGGCCATGCTGCGTCTGGGAATGGGGCCAGCTGGGCCCGCACCCAGAAGCCACTTACATCCGTGTGCCCTGGCTGCTCTGTGCCAGGACGCACAGCCCTCGGCAGAGCCGTCAGCAGTCCTGACTGCCACACACGAGGCAGTGGCGACAGTGGCCGATGGCCAGGGCGTCTCAGGTCTGAGGTGGGGTTCCAACCTGGTTCCCAAATCACCCCTAAGGTCTCCCTGGAGCAACCCCGCAGGACAACCCTGCCCGCTGGGTGAAGGGCCGAGGCCACAGCAGTCCCCGGCTGAGGCTGTCTGGGGGTACGCTAACTCACCTAGGGGCAGCCCCGTGGAAGAGGCACCCTCCAGGCCGGGCTGCTGCCTGATGCCAGAGCTGCCCTGGCGCACTGACGTCGGGGGACTGCTCCAAGCAGGTGCACTGGCAGCCACGCTGCCACATGACCAGGAGGGAAGGGTCTGCCCAGAGGTCAGGACGTCGAGGCCAGTCACCAGGGTGAGCTCTAGCCTGAGGCGAAAGGCGTCCTGTGAAGAGGAACACCTGGACAGCCAGCGGCAGACGGGGGGACCGTGTGGTGACGATAGCGGCCACCGCAAGGCTCAGGAGAGAGGCCTCTGGAGGGGCCGGGTCTGCGGCTCCACGCCTGTCTGGGGCTTTGCTACGACACTGGTGGCTCCGGCCTTTGGGCGACCGACGTGCTTCTGCCACCCACTCCTGCCTGTGTCCTCATCTCGCACGTGGGGAGGCCAGCCTCGGCCAGCGGCCGCCCGGCTAGCTAAAGCCGTGTGGACACGTGTCCTTCAGCCTCTCAAGGGCACTGGGCACATGGCACCCAGGGCCACATGAAGCCCCTGGCAGGTGTCATTGGCAGGCAGGACACCACAGTGGCCCCGGTGTTTGCTCGGAAGGCAGGGGTTGGGGAGAGGCAGCATCCGTTGGCGGGGTTCTGCAGCACAGCCAAGGCAGGCCCAGGGCACGGGCTCGGGCGCCTGTCTGTCCCCAGGCCGTCGGCGTGACTCCCTGAGGGCCACTGTCAACAATGGATCTGCATGGCCCGGCCAGAAACCGGGGAGCGCGGTCCCCTCTGGGCTGCCACTCCTGCCTCAGAGCCCAGGATAAAAAGCCTGGCCCTGCCTGGGGACATCCAGGCCTGTCCTGGGCTGAGGGGCAGAGCTGGCCGCTGGCCAGGGGCCTGCCATCTGAGGGGCGCACAGAAGTGACCGCTGGCCCTTCAGAGAGGTGTCTGAGAATGACTCTCGCCTCCGTCCGGCGCCCACCTGTGCCAGCAGGCTCCTGGAAAGGAGAGGAACATTTCGCAGGAAACTGCCAATAAGCCTGGCAGGGCCCGAAGCATCCGGGCCTTGTGCAGATGCCGGACATGTGAGGACCACTGCCCACTCGGCTCCACCAGGAGCGGGCACATGCTGCAGGGAGGGGCTGGCTTTACCGTCCCCACAGAGCAGAGGGCGCTGGCTTCTGCTGCCAGGTGACTGGAAGGCAGCTCTCGTGGACAAGGAGAGCACGCGAGAAGGTGGCAGGCCCTCCGGCCTGGGAGGCAGGTACAGCGGGGATGCAGGGGGGCAGTCTGGGCAGAGATGGGGAGCCCCTTCCCGAGGGCCGGTGCTGTGGCCTGTGCCTCTGAGGGTGGCCCAGAAGCTCCCTGGCGACCCCTGCACCCAAGCCCTCCTCCCATTGGAGCAAAGCACAGGGTGGGGGGAGCACAAGGCCTGGCCGGGTGCTCGAGAGGTCGGTACCCCAGGTCTCCAAAAGCAGAGTGAGGCCACGCTGCTCATCCGCCATGGGTCTGTGGGCACCATGACTTTGGGCATCTCCACACTGAAGTGGCACGGAGATGTCTCAGGGTCACGTTCTGCAGCCGTGGCCAGGGTGGCTGCATGTGGAGGACACAGACAGGCAGGGCCAGCAGGCTGTGCCCACTGCCTCTCCACTCGGGCACGCGTGTCCTGAAGCTTCAGCTAAACGTGTCTCCAGCCCAGCTCCTCCGCCACCATACCGGCCACTGGCCACCCCTGGGGTGGGAAGGCTACTGTCAGCCCTGGGGGCCCTCGGAGGCCGGGGGAGTGGCCCTGCTCTTACCAGCATCTGGAGGCCAGACAGCGCTGACCGCCTTGCAAGCAGCCCTGGAGGGTCGCGCTGTCCCCACCCCCCCGCTTCTCCGTTTGCACAAGCAGGGACTCCCGTGATGACCCAGGGCTGCGGTCGGACCAGGATGTGCTCGGGCACAGGTGCCCCCCAGCCCCTCTCCCCTGGCCGTTTGAGTGGCATGTCACTGACGGCAGGGCGAGCATGCGGCTGTCGTGGCAGCGTGTTATGCCACCACGCCCGGCAGGGACCTGGGCCACAGTGGAGACTCTGGCCTCACAATCCCGATTTCACAGGCCACACGGCTATGGGGGCTGCAGACATGGGCCCTAACTGCGACCTCACCATCGACTGGGCTGGTCACTGTCCCTCAGGGGGGCTGGAATGAGGAGAGCAGAGGGGACGAGGCGGAGAAGGGGCGGGGGAGGAGTAAGAAGAAGGGGCAGGACCAGGGAGGGGCCGGGGGGAGAGGCCGGGAGGGCAGCACCCACGCCTGTCCTGTTGCACGTGATTTTGTCACTGACTTGAAGACACGCGAACCGTGTGTATACACGAGCAGATGGCAGAGAGCGGGGGTGACACGGGAGTCAGGATCCGGATCGTGATTCTGCACGAGAATCGGTTTGCTAGAGATGAGCGTGAAGTCCGATTCTTCCGTTAAAACCAACGCAGGCCTCTCTGCGGCAAGGCCGGCCCCACAGGAGGACCTGGACGCGGGTGGACTGGCTCAGCCTGAGCCTGCTGGACGGGGCTGTGGGTCGACTCGACACCGGCAGCCAGGACCGAACCAGGGAAGCATGCCTGGGGCTCCAGCCTTCTGGGGGATTGACCGCGACGCTCCGGGCACAGAGAACTAGGGCGAGCCTCGCTGTGGGCTGGCCAGATCCGGGGTCAGGCTCCCTCACCTCCCCGAGAGCCCTCCTAGCCTGAGGCTCTGCTAGGGAGGCCAAAAGGAGGGTGGCAGGCGGTGTGGACAGCTGCGCTGCACCAGGACCACGGAGTCTCGGCCTGGCTTCGGGAGAGGAGGCAGCAGCTGCCTCGCTCCCACACTAGGGTGCAGGGCATGGGGGCGGGGGCCGCCGCTGCCGGCCGGGGAGGGGGTCAGAC
>NW_006159574.1:2596679-2602539 GCF_000334495.1 Tupaia belangeri chinensis
GGGGGGGGGGGCCTGCCGCTGCAGCCTGGGGAGGGGCTCAGACAGCCTTTCCCCTGCGAGGGTGCTCCTGTGGGAGACTGCTCACCCCTTCCTGAGAGCGAGAACGAGCCCTCAGCCAGCGAGAGGGCTGCGGGCAGAGCTGCTGGGCGTTTTCCTGATGCCGACAGACCGCGCCCTCCCGACTGAGGCGGGCATTCAGGCTGCTCGGGATCACAGCGGGTGGGGCAGCGCAGCCGCGGCACGAGCTCGCCTTCTTGCTCGCCTTCGTAGCCAGCACACATGCCCAGGATGCACGGTGGCGGCAGCAGAGGGCCCAGCTCGGACACTGGTCTGAGACCTGTTCACGTACTGATCTTTAAAGAGCAAAATCCTCTGGCCACTCAGTATTCTGCAGGGGTGGGCTCAAGGAGCCCTTTGGACGCTCAAGTCCCTTCTACAAAATGGCGCAGGGTTTGCACACGGCCTGGCAGCCCCCTGCGTCCTCCCTGGCCTCCCCGTTGGTCTGAGCCGACCCCAGGGTGCGACCTGCGGGCAGAGGCCGCTGCTGTGAGGAGGCTGCTGCAGCTGGGCTTGGCCCGAAACTGCGAGTGTGTAGCAGGGGCAGGTCCCTTGGCGGGGGAGCAACCACTCGCAGACCGCGGCCGTGGCCGGCACATCTGTTTGGAGCAGACTCAGCTTGTGCCCTTCCTCCCCGGACCCCTGCCTTGCAGAGGGAACGGCACGCGCTCACCCGGCCTCGCGGCCTCCTCTCTGCCCTGGGCCCTGCAGCCCTAGCTGGCCACGGGCTCTCACTGGGCTGAGGTGAGGCGCACTGGCCTAAGAGCGTCTCCCGGCCCTGAAGGTGCAGACCCACTTACTCCAGACGGGGGTGGGCATGGAGCTCACACTGGAGCCCAAGTGTGGGCAGGATGTGGTCTCACTGCCGGGCGACCTGGATGGTGGTGTCCCAGCACCCGGGATGGGGCCACACTGCTCTCTGCTATGACTGCGCCCACCGTGACGCCGGCCAGGAGCCCTCGTCTCTCTGTCCAGAGGTCCTCACGCTCCCTAACCCCAGCCTACCCTGCCCAGGGGGCATCTGTATGCAGTCCCCTCCCCTCACACCAGTTCTCTGCCCAGACACATGCACACTCACCGACTTCCAGTGTGCGCCCCGTTCCCACCTCCCAGACCCAGAGGAGCCGCCCTCGGCCCTGACCCGCAGAGGGGCACTCCGAGTCCGTTAGCTGGCAGTCTGGGCTTCTCGTCTAAACACAGCAGGTGCAGGCCCCAGTGTTGGGCTCTGGCTTCAGCACTCTTGGTTAGAGGAGCCTCGGTGGTCATAGAAATGGGGCCTGGTCTGTTCAGAGTCACCTAAGAAAGCCACACCCAGGAGCATGGCCAGGCCTCACGGAGGGCGGCTGCCCCCGGGCCAGGCGCCAAGGCCAGGTGGCCTGACGCAAGGTGGCCTAGGCTGTCCTCGTACCGCTTGGAGGGCTGTGCAGGGCGGGCACAAGGGGACGCCTGGCTGCCCGGCTGGGGCCACTGCTCTGGCCTTGGCAGCTGCGCGCTTGCAGGCAGACGCCACCGGATCTGGGGCACTGAGTCCGACGCACGAGCACCTCTTGGGCGACAGGGAAGGCGGGGTGGCTGCACACGCATGTGCACACATGCCACAGCCGCTCACTTCACGGCATCAGTGTGCATGAGGTCTGTCTGCGTCTGACATTGGCAGAAAGGACACCTGGGACCCCTCGGCCTCTGTGACGGGTCTGGGTGTCAGTCGGGCTAGGCCTTCCTTGGAACCCGTGAGACCCGCAGGGGCTCCAGCAAGAGCGCGAAGGGGGACGGGCGCTGTGCTGTCTTCTCAGCCTTCCCCCTCCTCCCCGTGACGCTGGACCATGAGCCCCAAGGGCACCTGAGTGGGCACGGGCCACAGTTCAGCCATGTCACGCAGGCAGGTCCCAGGGCTGCTGCTGGGCTGCGTCTCCTGGCCACAGCTCTCTGGGAGGAGCTCGGGTGCTGGGTGGGGCAGTGCCCAGGGAGGGTGCAGACTGCGGCAGGCAGTGCTCCATGCTACTCAGCCCCTCATCCCCACGCGGTCGCCTTCCGAGGACAAGGGCCTGACAGTGGTCCTAGCTCAGGGAAAGGCTCGGAGGGGTTAGGGATGTGTCTCAGGTCACCCATCGCAGAGCCAGAACCGCAGGGCCCAAGAGTCCCTGGACATGTGCACTCATGCTCCACCCTGGGTCACACGGGGACTGGAGGTGCATGGGAGGAGGGCGTGGGCATTGCCCAGGACTCCGTGGCTTCCCCGGGACGCTGGGTGGTACCTACAGGTCAGCACGGCCAGGGAGCGGTTCTTGAGCACGTTCTCCTCCCGCTGGGCCACAAGCGAGCTGCCGGGCTCGGCCTGGTAGTTGCACAGGGCCTCCCACTCCTTCTCCAGCCGGTTCTTGTTCTTCAGGTGGTCTTCCATGTAGGCCTGCAACGGCAGAGTTGGAGCGGTGAGCTGGGCTGACCGTGCCGGAGCGGGCCCGGAGCGCAGCCGGCTCCAAGGACGGGACAGGGTCTCGCTGCGGGCAGTGTGGCCTGAGAACTATCAGGTCACGAGTCTGCCCTGGGGCTGGCAGGAGCTAGTTAAGCTGCATGGAATCAACCAGCCAAGAACAAGCTCCAGCCAGAAAGGAGGTGAACAAGGAGGGAGGTGGCCGGGGGTGTGCCCAGAGGACGCCGGCGTGAAACGAGTGAGGCGAGTCCCCACGGTGGAGGTCGGGCACATCTGCACATCCGAACCAGCAGCGCTGCCGTGCGAAGTACAGAGTGAACACCTGGAGTGACGCACACGGGGACAGGCCTGCACACGGTAGAGCAGGCTTCCCTGATGACCAGAGGCAGGCAGAACAGGAGGCAGCTGGGAGGGGGTGGGCAGCACGCCACAGATCGCCCGTGTTCAATCACGGGCCGTCCACGCTCAGTGCGCGCAGCCACGTACCACGGTCATGTGGGTGTGTGCATGGCTGTCACACACGTGTGCTACTGCAGAAGCCACGCTATGACAGCGGTCTGGGAGTCCCACTGGCCCTGAAACAGCAGCAGCCACCCCGGGTGTCATCGCAGGGCTGTCCCGCAACCCTTGTCTGGTCCCTGTCATCGTGCTTTCTGAAGTGCCAGGAGGGCCACACTAGGACACTGAAAACATGGAGCAGCTCTGGCATTAGATGGACAGACAGACAGACACGGCGAGCACACACTGAGACCCTGACTGCTCCCTCATCTGGGGCAGTGACCACCAGGAGTGGACATGGAAGCGAAGGTCCACCCGCTCCCTGCCACGAGGACACCGCATGCCGGTGCAGCCTGCTCCTCAGTGACCATCTGGGCAGAGCCTGCTACAGCCGAGGACACCACTCGCAGCCACCTGCCATGGCTAGACACGGTCAGCACCTGTGCCCATGCACACCGCCCCTCAGTGCCCGCGCCGCCCTACCTCCTGTGGCCCCACTTCCATTCACACTCCTTCAAGCTGATCCAAGGAGCCAGGATGGCCCTCAGCCTCTCCCTGCCCAGTGCACCTGCTCCAGGTGGCAGGTGAGGAGAGGCCGACCTGGAGAGAAGGGACAAGTGCAGTTCTGGGTGCCTGGACAAGGCGGGAACCTCGGGTCAGGCTGCTGCGTCCTATGGACACTGACTACCACGTGGCTGGCTCGTGGGAGTCGGGCAGTGGGCTCACCAGGAAGGTGTCCTGACAGGACACCCTGCCAGCTGGGTAGAGGGAGTGACTGCTGGCCCCTGCTGAGGCTTGCCATGGGGGCTCCAAGGCAGTCTACCAACTTGAGCCACTGAAGGGATAGGAGCGGATTTGGCACAGCTGGACACGTCCGGCACTGAGAGGCGAGCATGTCCCACGGCGTGCCCTGAGCCTCGGGCCACACCCGCCTTAGTAACAGGGTCGTCTCGGGTGCGCTGAGCAGGTACTTGGCCCCTCCCTGTGCAGCCCAGCCCCACCCAGGCGCCCTGGGCTGTGTGCACGGAAACAGTGCCCCTTCCCCGAATGACACGGGCCTCAGGCGGCTCAGTCTGGGCACGCCAAGGCCACTGTGTGCCTGTGCCCAGTTGCCCTGCAGGGAGGCGCCCTGGCCTGGCTCGCATCTGCAGCGTGAACCGAGTCGCCCAGCGTCTCTGTGGTCACTCTACTCATGGTGAGCGTGCAGTCCGATGGGGGATCGCCCTGGCACAAGGACGCATGGTCCTAGTTTTCTCAGCAAAATGCTGTTTTCACGCGCTCCGCCACAGACAGGCGAGCTTCTTTCAACGAAGCGATGGAGTGTGCGGCGCCGGGTCGCAGCAGGTCGAGGCCCGTCTCAGGTGTCTGTGAAGGGGGCACGGGTCTTAGCAGCAACACTCCGGGGAACGAAACCACCCTGTGGATTCACTCGCGTTTCTAAATTGACGGAAGTAGAAACAGAGCCTCTAGTAAGCCAGCTTGGGAGCTAGGAGGAAGAAGAGAATCATTTAAAGATACACTCGATTCTCTTAAAACCGAGGTAAGTTCTTTACTCTCGGAGTGGCCCCAACAGCTGCTGCCCACCTGTCCCACTCACTGTCCTGTACCCCTCCCTGTCATTTTATGGAGCACCTTTGTCATAGTAAACGGGAAGGAAGCTAGGTCCTGGGCGGTGAAATGACACTTCCAGACAATGAAAGCAAACCCCCCTGCTCGTCGCGGACAGAAGTGGAAACCCAGCAGGGGAGCAGCCCCGCTCGGGCACGGTCCCCTTCTGGAATAATCCAGCAAATTGACTGCTGCCTCACCGCGACGGTGGGCCCTTGGCTGAGCCTCATGGCAGGCATTTCCACACGCCACGTCATGTGTGCACCTGTGTGAGCGGACGGGCGCAGGTGGTGGAGGGGAGGCACGCTTTGTTTTAAAGAACTGTAATGTTCTGGTTAAATAAACACCATGTATGGCAAATCAGATAAGGATGGAACTGTAAGCTGCTCAGAACCGCAGCACCGAGGCAAACGGTAGGGCTTTGATAAGCACCGTCCCCTGGGTACCGAGCTTGCTCTTCAGTGCTGACGCAATCGTCCAGGCTCCGGGCGCCTCAGTGTGTGGGCCTTTCTTGTTCAGGTTGAAAAGATGCTGAGAGGAGGATATATCTTACCTATGGAGGCCTGGGCCAGAGGAGTAAACGCCAGCCTGCAGCCCCTGCAGCCCCGGCCCTGGGCCCCCGCAGCCCTGCAGCCCCTGCAGCCCCGGCCCTGGGCCCCCGCAGCCCTGCAGCCCCTGCAGCCCCGGCCCTGGAGCCAGTCTGAAACATTCAGTTGCCCGGCTGCTGGCCACAGCCTCCTCAGGGACTTCTTACCCTTGCATCAGGCACTGTTTTCTCATCAAACGTATTTTCCGCGAACTTTCAGAAGCGCGGATTGCTGAAAATCTGACCTTTCTAAGAAATCGTCAGGGCCCTCGACCGGCGTCCGTCCCAGGCCCACATGTCTAGCCCGCTCCTCTGGCCCATCAGCCGTGACTGCCGCAGTCTGACCTCTGCCCGCACTCGGTGCTCTGGAACGGGTCTGACCCTGCCTCTCGCCCCGGCCCGTGCCCCCCTTTGCTACACGCCTCCCCACTCGCCGATACACCCGCCCTGGGCCTCGTCCCTGCTCTGTGCCTGACCCAGGGCTTCCAGCCCGACTCCTCTCACGAGCCCCCGGGCCTGTTCCAGCCACTTAGCAGGTTGGTGGGCACAGTCGGTACCTACTGAGTTACTCCCGTGCCCTGGGCCCCCGTGCCCGCCGCGTCTACTGAGTTACTCCCGTACCCTGGGCCCCCGTGCCCGCCGCGTCTACTGAGTTACTCCCGTCGCCTGGGCCCCAGTGC
>NW_006159574.1:2602897-2608270 GCF_000334495.1 Tupaia belangeri chinensis
TCTGAGTTGCTCCCCGTGCCCTGGGCCCCCGTGCCCGCCGCGTCTACTGAGTTACTCCTTGTACCCTGGGCCTCCGTTCCCGCCGCGGCTACCGCACGGAGAACCGCCGTGAAGGCCCGAAGGCAAGGCCTGCGCATCTTCTACCACGTGGCAGCGTGTCCCAGAAAGGAGCGCGGGGAAGGAGCAGCGTTCTGATGGGTTTCCTCCGCGACTTCCTCTCTCGCTTATCTCACAGGGCTCTTTCCGACTCGGCCGTGTCCGCGTCTCGGCTCCTGTGACCCCCAGCCTTAGGGCACTGCAGCTTCAGAGACCGGCACCAGTTCAGAACGCTCTTCTCCCTACCCTCCCACCTCCCTTCCCGGTCCAGCCCCCAGCCAGTGACCTGTGTCTGGGCCCCCAGCTGGCTCAGTCCATCGGGGACCCTTGCCCTCGGTGAGCACCGCACACCCGGGAGGGTGGCGAGCTGCGCCGCACCCCACTGTGAGCCCTGGAGGTTGGCGCACCGGCCTCGCACCAGTGCCTCACCGCACGCTCCTGCCAGGGCGCTGGAGCACCTCTGAGGGCAAGGCAGAGAGCACGCTCGGGCCGGCAGGAGGCAGGGAGGTCACTGCACTGTTCCCGCATGGCCAGCTCCACAGTCAAGTCCTGAGCCTGGTGGCTTGGAAACCATGCCACACATGTGTGCACGTGTGTACCCAGAACCCCAAGGAGAAGGATGGAAGAAGAGGAGGAACTGTGGCGTGGCTACTCCCCTAGGAAGACCTCCCTCCTTCCCTCTCCGTTCCTCTCCAGTGCGTGCACATGAAAAACGAAGCCCTAAGAAGGTGGGAGCTGGCTGGGGAGAGGCGCCCTCCATGGCGCATGCCCTCCATGGCGCATGCTCTGGACGCAGACAGGTCAGAGCTGACGGTTGGTGCGACCTGAAATGCTCGAGTCAGTTAATTTTGGCCCCCAGAATGTTTGGAAGCGTGTCTCCCATCTATTTAGCGTCGAGCTGCTCATTATACTCCCAAACATGTTTGGGTTCTGAAGGGCTCTCGACTAGAACTCAGCGTGAGTCTCCGTATTCTGAATTCTGTTAAGGAAATTTTACCCAGGCTGATTCTCCACAAGCCCCGAGTGGGACGATGTCTCCGGCACTCCCGGATTCTGACCCTTGCTGAAGGTCTCGTCTCGCACTTCCACAGGGGGAGTTTCTGCTCAAAGCATCCTTGGAGAAAGGCCCCAGGTTTCAGAGCACGGGCTCTGCCGGTCTCCCTGACATCCGTCCGACCACGGGGTCAGCGCTGACAGATGCACTACAGGTCGGTGGCTCGCCCTTGGGGGCCACATCCGCCGTTTCTGTGAGGCTCACTTCCCGAGGCAGATGACTCGGTCCCAGGGTTCTTCTTACTCCCTCTTACTCGAGCCTCATCCTGCCAGCTCCTGGCTCCCCTGCACCACAGCTAACGTTTCTGGAGCAGAGTGGGGGGCCTGGGCCAGGGCCAGGCTGAGGGCGCTAGATGGCCTCTGCTGGAAACGGGCCTGTGTCAGACCCTGCCGGCTTCATGCCCCGTGGGAGTGCCACACACAGAGTAGTGACCACGCCCCATGGGAGCCTAAGCAGAGTAATGACCACGCCCCATGGGAGCCTACACACAGAGTAATGATCACCCCCCATGGGAGCACCATGTAGAGTAATGACCACGTCCCATGGGAGCACCACATTCTGTGGAGCACCACGCAGAGTAATGACCACGCCCATGGGAGCATCACGCACAGAGTAATGACCAAGCCCCATGGGAGCACCGTGCAGAGTAATGACCACGCTCCACTCCCTGGCGGGCAGTGTTGCTATGGCCAGAACACTGGGAGGGTCTGGAGACCTGGGGGTCATTGGGGTCCACGTGTCGGATGGCACTGGCTTCCTGCTCCCATGTCCTGAGGCCAAAAGTGCCCCAGGAAACGCGGGTGGAGAAGACGCCTGGAGCGGGCACGCTGGAATGGAGCGTCAGGGGTCGCATCCTCCCGGGATCGTCCCTAGTGGGGCCGGGCGTGGAGGGGCAGAAGACACGTCAGCACCATCACTGTCACTAAAGAGAGCAACTAAGATACGCTGCCACCACGTGACCCCAGCTCAGGAAACGGAGCGTCGTTACGTGACCTGCCTTTCACAGTCAGACAAGCCCCACCGCCAGGCCTGACACCCATGGTGCTGTGGGTCTCTGGGTGTGGAACGCGTGGACCCTGCCCAGTGGCGTGGCTCTCCAGGTGGTGCAGAACAGAGCCGGCCACAGGAGGGCCAGCTGATCCCGAGCCTCCCTCCACCTCTTTGAGGCTCCCCCCAGCACTTTCCCTCGGAGCCCTCCAGGACCTGCCCTTTCACCACGGAAGCCAAGCCCACCTCCTGCTAGGGCGAGCATGACCATGTACGCCCTCTTCCTCAGGGCAGGCCTGAAGGTCTGCACTGACACCACCAGCCAGGCCCAGGCCCGGGCCCTGGAGGCAGGGGCGCGCCACACCAGAGGCAGCGGGCAGACAACGGCACCTCCTTCCTGCAGGACGGATACTGTCTCCCGTCCCCTCACGACCAGAGAGGGACACTTCTGTGTTAAGTGTCCGGATCCCAAAAGTAAAAACATTAAATTTGTGAGCCAAAGTTTGAAGTGATGAAAGTGGAGAGGAGACAAGGCCGGCTGCCGGGCTCAGCAAACGCAGACGCAAGTCATGGCCGCACTCAGCTCCATCAGGAGAGGCACTCTGCCCCTCTGCAGAGCACCGCATCAGACTTATTTTCAGTATTATTTATTAATATTAGAAATCAGGCCTGTTAAAATATCGGAAATCAGAAATTCAAAGTAGTACGTACAAACTCAAAGGAGAGCAGGTGGCTCTGTCCCCAGATGACCAGAATAGCTTGCCCTTCTCAGTTCCGGAAGGTTTGCTTAAAGCAGGAAATTACAAGCCACACGCTCGACCCTGACTGGGAGAATGACAAGGAAGCCACAGCTGGGGCGTCCCCATGCTGAGCGTGCTGCTATGCTGCGCAGCCAGTCCCAGCACCCTCCAGGCCTCATTGGGCTCACCGGTGGTTAACACATGCATCACATTCATCCCTCCAAACTAAACTTAGCACACGTGGCGTCATGCATGCACCGCCGCACCACGGGAGTGTGCTCACGGGCCACTTGGCATTTCCGTGGGCAAGCGAACGTGCGATTTGGAATCCAATCCAGGTCATCTGTACCCGCCTCAGTGTCGTAGGGATGGGGCCAGAGGAACCAGGGAGGGAAAACGAGAAGCCACTCGTGGCTCCTCCTGCTGCACATGAAGAGCTGCCTTCGTGGGATTTGTCAGGGAAGAGTCATCCCCACGTAGAGCTGCAGTGAAAAGCTTCCCTGACCCTGGGAACAGGCTGTGACAACAGACCAGACGGGCCTGCAAACCCATCGCACGTGGGCGCCCGTACTGGCTCTCGGGCAACGCGAGCGGATGTCGCTCTCCCCATCCCTCCTCGGAGAGCTTGGTTTATGACGCTGACCTAGTTTGAGGCCCAAGCAGGGGTTTTGGCAAGCCAGTGACCCCTGAACATGGCTGTCAGTGCTGTTGTGATGGGACTCAGAAATGCGCCCCATCCTGTGAACTGAGGCCACATTATGCAGCGATGGAGAGGGTTAACTCATGGAAGAGACAGCAAAGCCTCCCAGAGGAACGTCACACCCAGCTGCCACGCATGTCAGGTGGGACCGGGCAGGACGTGGCGATGACAGGGACAAGGACCAAGGGGAAGGGCATGGCGTGCACTCGCACTGCGGAACCGCCTCTGGGGCTTAGAACCCTTTGCATTCTCGGACTACAACTCGCAGCAGGGCCCAGCGCTCCCTCGCCTGCCCCACGCAGAGCTGGAGGCCGGTGCGGGCTCCTCCGCGTGCTGGTTGGAAGAGGCCGTGGGGGGTGAACTGCGACGCCACCACACCCCGTCTGGAAGAGGAAGGGAAGGTCACGTCTGTGCCAAGCAGGGACTGACGAGGGCAGGACTGTATAGGACCTAAGTAGCCAGAAGCTTCAATTCATCTGTTTCATTGTAGTTCTGACTTGCTATTTTGAATCTATTATAGAACGAATCCAGATGGCAGTAAACCACACGGGTAGGAGCGCTCTCAAACGGAGGCCCTTCCCGGAGCTGGCGTTCGAGCTGGCCTCTGTTCGGTTAGGGAGCTCTGGCAAAGGTGGGCGACGCCCCGGGGGGCACCCCGGGGCACAGGGACATGGGGGTCCCACTGGGTGTGTGATTGCTGTGGACTGATCAAACAGAAGCAACTTGTGATTTCATAAACTTACAACTAAAACCTGATGAAAATGTGAAGGATAAACACACCAAGCTCCAGAAACGACCCAATTAATCAACGCCACGAAGTGAGTAACTGCACCCTCCCCAGCGCTCTGACTGCGTGGGGCGTGCTCCGTGCCATCGCTGGTCGTATGCCGGCCACTCTTGAGCACGGCAGAGCACTCGGTGTGTGTGGGTGAGGGCGACAGGGGTCTCCTGCGGAAAGACTAAGAAAGGAGCTGCTCAGTAACAGCGTATCTCAGGCTGTCACTCCGGGAGAAGTTCAACCAATTTTAAAAACAATTTTATGAATCTTATTTAACATCGTAAAATTAAGGTTACGTGAGCACTGATAAATCACAAAGATGAGTATTACAAGCAATGGGAGATAATTAAGAGAATGATGCCGCATTTTCTGTGAATATATGGCTACTAACATTTAAATCTAGGGTAAGAGCTTTGCTTGGCATCCTGGGAAGCTGATCCGCCCCGTTACGCAGGAGCGAGGAGTGGCGCTCTGCCCCAGCGCTCTCGCCCTCCGGCCGACACGGGCTACCTCAGGCTGACCAGAAGCACCTCCTCGGGGCCGGGGCGTGGCAGGAGGGGCACAGCCTTGGTTCTGGTTCCCTAGGACCCTCGCCTCCTGGGGTGAATTTCTGGGCTGGAGGATAGGCCATAAACAAATAAATAATACGAGCTAAGACAGGACCTCAGATCACAGTGGTCAGAAGGTGTGAGCCGGGGTGACACGAAGGACCAGCGACCAGCTGGGGCTCCCCAGGACTGTGTTCAGTCTCCCCACAGTGGACCTGACTTCATTCCTGCAAGGTAGGGAGGAGCTGAAGGCTGCAGGGGGTCACAGGGAGTGGGGCAACAAGGGCTGGCCCCCGGAGCACACGGGTCCACACGGTGCAGGCGGAGAAGGGAGTGGCAGGCGGAGCCAGACGTTTATTCTAAGATAACAGGAACCCTTTGGGGCTCTGGGACCAGAGGCCCGAGGTGATGGTCCTCTGGAAGGCCATTCGGGCTGCGGCAGGAGCCGTGGAGGGACCGCACGAGGCCGC
>NW_006159574.1:2609462-2610923 GCF_000334495.1 Tupaia belangeri chinensis
GTTCCCCCCCCCCCCGCCGCGCAGCCCACCAGGGGACAGATCTGGCTCTTCCTGGCTCAGTACCCAGCCTGTCCCTCCTGCTGCTCCGAGGACATGTGCAACCTTCCATTGGCAACTCCCCTGTGCCGTTCCAGCTGCTGACCCTCCGCCCGCCAGGAGACCTCGCGCCCACCGAGAGGCAGAGTCGTAGCCTGGTTTACCTGGAGTCCGAAGTCTGGCTACACACCGGAAAGCCCAGCCACCCACGGCCCTGGCGAGCTTTCCGACAACTGTCACGCGCATCACGTGCACAAAGCACACGGCACTTGCAGCACCGTGTGGTTCCACGTCGCTGCTGTGTGTGCCAACCGAGAGCTCCGCCCTAACTCGCAGGGCAAAGGCCCCAGAACGAGCACGTGCCCCCGGGTGCCCCGACATGGGCGCTACACAAGGCCACTCTGGGAATGCGAGGTTGTACGTGTGCGCCACGCATGCACACACGTGCACACGCATGCACACACACTCTGTGACTCCCCACGCACAGGTGCTCTGGTGGGCTGAGAGGACTGTCACCTCTCCCCACCACCCAGTCCCAGCGGACACGGACTGCTGCCACCGACCTCGAAATGTCTACACCAGCCACCAGCTGTACCAGGGTGCGAAAAACTGCCCCACCTGCCCCCGTCACCTGCTAGTCTCCTGGGCACGAGCGGAGAGGAGCCAAGAGCCGTCTAAAGAACCCGGTAGCTTCAGGTCTGAGGGCCCCGATCAGCCCGTGTGTCTAGCATGAAGCTGAGCATAGCACGTATGTGCACATGCACACAGGCCCTGCAAACCAGATCACAGCGAATCCTTTCTGCCCAGAGCTGCACCGGGCTCTGGTCGGACAGCGCCATCGCCTGGCGTCTGGGCCAGCGCCATCGCCTCACTGGGAAAATCAAAAGACAGGGAGAGATGTCAGGTCTGTTTTCAGGCAATGCCGGGGAGCAGGCCGTCCCACTCATCACAGCGCCTCCATGCCCAGGGGGAGCAGGCCTGGTCTGGTGCGTGTGCGGTGGAGGAGGGCAGGCTGCCCCGCTCAGGAGCAGGCCGGCCGAGTGTGCCGTACGGGACGGCAGACACCCACCAGATCCCATCTCTGAAAACTTTAATAATTCTCTTGAACAATAGTTACTGCTCAGTCCGAAATCAGCAGCCTGAAAGGGAAAGGCAGGTGTGGACGCCGCTGCGAGTTCCCACCCCTGCAGAGCAGCTCCGGGTGCCTCCACCGCTCGGCCTCCATGCTCTCCCACCGCGGGCTCACCCTCACTGAGGCACCAGGGAATACCGCATAACCGGCCCCCAGAATGTGCGAGCAGCTCTGGACCCCATAAAATATTCATTCGCTTTCAAAAATATTTGCACCCTGCTGTTAGATGCAGACAAACTCACACGGAGTATCAGAAAATGGCTATTTTAATAGCAAATGCTTTCTTCAAACCG
>NW_006159574.1:2610954-2615894 GCF_000334495.1 Tupaia belangeri chinensis
TTACACTAAAACATTGTCCTCAAAACTATTTTCATAAGGAAGATTAAGAATTTCAACATTAGCCGCTAATCCCCTTTCATTTAAAACTCTGCTGATAAAATTCTTTGCTTGTCATTCAAATAGTAAGTAATAATTACAGATTGGAGGCTTCCATCTCTGGCTTCATTAATGGTAAATTGCATGGCAGTCTGAAGCGTAAGTCAGCTTTGATACATCTCAAAATGCAATTTCCATAGCTTCCTTTGGCTATGTACAATTAATTACAGTTAATAAGGGAAATATGTTAATGAAAGAAACGTCATTCATCCAGACCACCTGCCTTCGCCAAGCACCTCCCGAGCGCTTCTCTTCATCTTGCAGTTTGGGTCTAAGACAGTTAAATCAAACAACAAACAATTGACGAGGGGTGATTTTAAACAGCAGTCTGCTGCTACTTCAATTAAAACACGTCGAAAGAAGAATTAATTCAGTCTCACAATATTTCTACCAAATACCTACCCAAGGTATTTTACATTCCTGAAATAGCTGCTTAGCAAACACAGAACCCTACTAAGGGAGCCTATTATTGCCAATAATACAGTCACCCTCAAAAGAAACAGAAAAGTCTAGAACACTGGGAAGAAACTGCGTTGAGGAAGAGAGAAATCTGATTCTTTCTAAACAGAATAAAATTTCCCAATTATTTTCTCATTCATTTTGAACCTCTCTGCTTAGAAATAATTAAATCTTCCATTTTCATCATCAAAGTTTGACTATAGATAGTGAAACACAGAAATGAACTTTAACCTTTATCAAGAAAGGTAAGACCTGGAGCCAGCAGATAGCATGGCAGACACCATGTGGGCTGTACTTCCATGGCCAACCGAGGTTTGAGTCCTGGACCCGGCAGCTTGCTTTCCTGCTTTTCCTCTCTCTATAGTGAATGCACATGCCCTACAGCTGATTTTAAAAATTAAGATAATAAGAATAAATAATTTTCATTAAAAAAGGAAAGAAAGTTAAGAGCTCCTGAAGCTTTGATGAAGAATGGAGATCAAAATATAACTATTTTTTTGGAACCAGCAGTTAGTGTAATGGCTATGTCGCTGGATTCCCATGTGGTCGACCACGGTTCGCGTCCTGGACCCAGTGGCTTAAAACTCACGCTGGGCGCGTGTGCGTGCGTGCCCAAGATCCCGAGAGGAGAATGGAGGAGAAGGGATTGTGGTGTGACTATCCCCTCTGGGGGGTGATTTCTCGCTTTCTGTCTCTCTGTCTCTCTCTATCTGGCGAGCGCACATGCCCTATAGTGAAAACCTCTCAAAAAAAAACAACTTTTTTTATTTTTTAAAAAAAAGAGTAATGCTGTATTTCTATTTGCTTTTTATAAATCACAAATAGTTGCAAATATTTGTTCTAAGGCAAATTTTTACTAATATGTCAGTACTTATTCGTACTTATTTTTTATTAATGAGAAAATAAAAGTTTGCTTCCAGCCTTTTTAACCATATCCCTCTGACCTAATTTTAAGCCACGAGTTATTTAAAAATTCCATTAATGTAAAAAGTTCAGCTGGAAACCAACCTTGGATCCCAAAGAGTTTGTGAGAAAGGTAGAGGTGTACGAGGAAAAAATTCCGTGAAAATGCAATTCTAAGAAACCAAGCCCTGAGAAGACTTCTAGGAGAAATTAGCGTCTAGGAGGTCCTGGACTTGAGAGGACCACTCTCCGGAGTGAGCGGCTGCAGCAGTCCCGACTCTGCCGAGGCGCCGTGGGGCGACACGGCCATCCACGCTGGCATCAGGGACTCGGCCGGTGTCAGGACCTCCCAGCGCCCCTCGGAAGGCCGTTCCCACGAGCGGTTTCTACGGTCACGCCACAGCAGATGTGCGTGTTTGAACCGTCACCCACACCCTCCCTCAGCATGACGGTCACCTGGGAAATTCAAACGGCCAGTTCAAGTCCCAATTATAGAAGCACATTCTCGCCCAAACCCGACACGGCCACTGCCACGCAGCTGACGTGGAAAAGCCCACACAGCTCCACAGATGACGAGGGTGGTTATAGAGGGAACCTGGAGGAGAGGTGGAGGGGGAGGAGGGTGCCGAGCATCACAGACAGTGCAACCTGCGAGGCAGCAGGTCCCTGCTCAGCAGGCTTCCACTCCGCAGCAAACGCACTCCTGCGATGTCTGATGAGCGCTCAGGGAGCAGAGTCCAGAGTGCAGGAAGGTGACCTGGACAGCGGCGGGGACACAGGTTTCCCCACAGCGGACAGGAAACGGAACTGCGACATCCCGTTAGGAAACGGCGGAAATTCTCCAAGTGCTCACTGACACTAGAATGCTTTGCTTTTTAGCTTCTTCTTAGTTTTTTTTCTAATTGCCAGAGGGTGCATCACTCGCTACAGAGAAAGAGAGGGAGAGAGAAGAAAGGGAGGAGGCACCTTCCGGGGGGCATGGGCAACCGCGGCCCTTTCGCCTCCATTTCTCCATCCCTTCAGGGTTTGGCGGTGTGCACACGTGCCTGGTGTTTGTTTGTTTTTTTTCCAAGCAGCCAGGGCCAGGATTTAAACCATGGTTGACTTAACCACCAGGCCACGGAGCCAGCCTGGCTCTCAGCTTCTTAAAATGAACAGGCCACGTGCTGATAGCCGTAGGTAGGAACAGGGGCACGTGGCAGCACTGACACCAGAGCTCAGAAGACTCCGGGCGCGTCCCCACTCTTCACCCGTCGCCCTTGCTAACGAGGAGGCCAAGCCGTCCTGTTGCCTGCTCCACCTCCCTGGCCCGCATGAGTGTGAGATGGCTGACACGCTGCGAAGGGTAGTAAGATCGGGACCCAAGAGGCAACGCGGCCACGTTGCCGCCAGCTCGCTCGGGAACATTCCTTACCCAATCACTTTGCAATGAGGACTGTAAGTAGGAGAGGAAGAGCTGGCCTGTCAAAAGTATTTTCAATTTTTAAAAAGGATGAAAATTTGGAAGACAAATATATTTTTAATCTCTTCCCTGTTCAACTGCCAATCCTACTGTAGACTGCTCAAATTACACACCCACGTGCATTCTCAAGGTTGACGGGTGAAGGGGGCGTGGAAGTCAGACGTCACTCCTGCCCTTCCGTCTCCGCAGCACACAGTGAGGGACGTGGGAGCCCACCCCTCCCAGCAGCTGCCTTCGTCGTCCTTGCCACGCATGCACCATCTGAAACTCTTCAAGGCCAGCAGCCCGCAGCCCGCAGCACTGAGGGGCCCCTCGCCTGCTCCTCCTGCTGCCCAGGTGTGAGCACACTCACTGAGCTCACTCGGACACAGGTTTGCAGATGCTCTTGAAGCACGGCCACCCCTTTGCCCGCACACAGAAAGGTGAAATGGGAACAGGTGGAGCACTGTTGCTATGGGCTGCTGTGTGTCCATGGGCACCTGTAAGCTGTCTTTGTTGTGAGAACATAGTTTGTTCTCAGATGCAATTGTCAGTGTGATGTGAAATTAAATGGCTGTCTAGCATTTGTAGTGGTTTTCCTGCTTCTCTGCCTTGAGTGTATGTTTTCAGAGGTCCAAGACAAGACCACTTGCAGTCTTCTCCTCTGAGAAAAACAAGTACTGGGCAAATGGCACGGCCTTTCACACAATTAAGAGAAATCAACTCAAAATGAAGATGGAAGCGGGTCAGAGTGAGAAGTGGGACCTACAGTGCTCAGGCCCATGAGGGAGAAACGGGAAGGTGATTCCCTGTACCTAGATCAGTTCTTGGGTTCATGGTGTAAGTGAGACTCCAGGGAAACCCTGCCCTGCAGGAGGTGGGTCAGACTCAAGACTCCACATGAACCAGGGCACTGTCCATAAAAGGTGTGCTTAGGCTAGAGTTCACCTGTCTCCACATGGACTTGCAATGGGAGGATGTTGAAATAAGGGCCCCATCTAGAACCAGGGTGTGAATGTACAATGTATGAATGAATGTGAGGGTCCCTGAGGAAAGGACTGACATAAAGGGGTGCTAGCTTAAAAGCACTCTCAAAATCTTTCTGGAGGTAAATAAGCTTAGCACAGGCCACACAATATTCTGAGAGAAAGCCCCACAAATGAGGAGCTTATTACCTGAATTTATAGAACCCATCAGACCAAATTACCATAAACAAATTGGCTATCACAGAACAGGATTAGACCATGAGAACTTAGAAGCATAAAAACAATGAAACTTATAATAACTGAGGGTATTGAGTCAACAATGTAGAGAAAGAGCAATATAGCAGGCAGAGCAGAGAAAGAACAATATAGAACTATAAGTAAAAACATATGTTCCTTGAAATTATAAATGGATAGACAAAATATTAGATTAGACACTGCTAAAGAGAAACATTGTATATTGGAAGACAGATCTAAGGAAATACCCTGAAATGCAGGAGAGGAATAAAGAGAAAATATGAAAGACAATTAAAAGGCATGGCAATAAAAAATGTTCAGTGCTGTTCTATTAGGGGAGAGAACAGAATAATCAAGTTTAAATTACAAATGGAAAACAGCTGTAGCAACTGCCTCCCTAACTAAGCACCTATCCCTTGAAGCCATCATCTCACTTCCACCTGTCCAGCTCTCACTCAGCCTCCACTCTATCCTTCCTCCTATGGCAGCACCTGCTCCAGGTTCTGTTTCCAGATGAGGGAAGGCCAGGTATGAGGCAGAATGGCTAGCACTGTTGCTTAAAAGTCCACACTCCCATGAGACCAGCAGTTAGCATGATGGCTATGTTGCTGGACTCCCATGTAGTCAACTTGCGGTTTGAGTCCCAGACCCGGTGGCTTAAACTCACGCCGGGCACATGTGCATGTGTGCCCAAGATCCTAGGAGGAGAATGGAGGAGAAGGGATTGTGGTGTGGCCATCCCCCCCCCCGGGGGGGGGGGATTTCTCGCTTTCTGTCTCTGTCTCTCTCTCTCTTTCTGGCGCGTGCAGGCACCCTATGGT